>NC_060125.1:349946294-350546294 GCF_021461395.2 Schistocerca americana | reverse complement strand
ACTTACTTGTCCTATCGAATAACACTTCTATGGCGACATGCTAGCATTCAGAGTAACTAACGTTACAAATTACTCAGCAGTTAAAATAACTGGAAATGACAAACAAATGTTTTGGCCGGCCGAAGTGGCCGTGCGGTTAAAGGCGCTGCAGTCTGGAACCGCAAGACCGCTACGGTCGCAGGTTCGAATCCTGCCTCGGGCATGGATGTTTGTGATGTCCTTAGGTTAGTTAGGTTTAACTAGTTCTAAGTTCTAGGGGACTAATGACCTCAGCAGTTGAGTCCCATAGTACTCAGAGCCATTTGAACCATTTGAACCAACAAACAAATGTTTGTTTACTGTAAAATCAAGTGCACTTGACTATTGTGTGTGTATTGTGTGTGTATTGTGTGTATGTGTGGTGTGCGGGGGGAGGGGGGGGGGGGGAGAGGACTGATTAAAATGTACACTTGATCACAAGTGTCCGGACACCAATCAGTGGACATCAGTATGGTGTGTGACTGCTTCAACTGTGCTAAGGACACTTTCAATAAAGTGTCTGAGTGTCTGTGGAGAAATGGAATCCCATTCTTCCTCATAAGCGGGCAGTGGTGGCCGAGCGGTTCTACGCGCTTCGGTCTGGAACCGCGCGACCGCTACGGTCGCAGGTTCGAATCCTGCCTCGAGCATGGATGTGTGTGATGTCCTTAGATTAGTTAGGTTTAAGTAATTCTAAGTTCTAGGGGACTGATGGCCTCAGAAGCTAAGTCCCATAGTGCTCGGAGCCATTTGGACCATTTTGAACCAACTTCCTGACGAACCGAAATCGGTGAAGGTAGTGCTGTTGGACGCTGGGGTTCTACTGCGTTCTAGCTCATCTCATTCATATTTGAAAATAGTTACTGTTCTCGAAAGAACGGATACCATTGATGACCGTGCGGCTTCTCTAGAATAAATGGTAATTAACTGAAACCCTCAGCTGCCGACTAGTGTTGTTGATATACCTCGATGGGGACAGCTGAAAATGTGTTCCCCGACAGGGACTCGAACCCGTGTTCTCCTGTGCATATGCACACAGGTTGCCCGAACGCTTACGGGAATCGTCACCTTAGTATGCGCGAGTAATGAGTGCATGGGCAAATATCTATTAGGTACATTAGGTATGTAGATTGTGGACAGTTGGGAATGTGGGTGTCGTGGGCAGCGTGACAGAGTTAAGTCGCACTCTCCTCTGTGTCCTCGGTGGCTCAGATGGATAGAGCGTCTGCCATGTATGCAGGAGATCCCGGGTTCGAGTCCCGGTCAGGACACACATTTTCAGCCGTCCCCATCGAGGTATATCAACAACACCTGTCGGCAGCTGAGGGTTTCGAATAATTATCATCTCATTCAGTCGTCCAACTCATCTCTCTCATATCGGGCGGGTCCACTTCAGGAATGTTACTGCCCACAAACGATGCTTTATGACAGTGAGCATTGTCATGGTCTCCAAACTCTTCGTCTACTGAGTGGTGTAAAATATGTTCATATTCATCAGTATTTAGCGTTTTCTTAAGCACAATAAGTGGACCACATCCTAACCACGAAAAATACCTCCATACCGTAACAGCAGCTGTCCGTTGTTCACTGTTACCACTTCATACGGTAGTAGGTAACGTTCTCCAGGAATTCGCCAAACTCAGACACATCCAACTGATTTTCACAGGGTACAGCGTGATTCATCGCTCCAAAACGCTCGCTTTCAGTCTCCCGCTGTTCTGGGGTGTGCCCTTTGCACCACTTCAAGTGTGGATTAGCGGTGGCTAAAAAATGTACGGCTTATGAGGGGTTGCTCGACCACCGCGCACATTCTTCTCAACTCACTTCGTACAGTCATTGAGCTGGCTGGACGACTGGTAGCGCTTTGAAAACCACGCGTGACTCTTCCCGCTTATTTCATGCGATTTTTTACGAGCACTCTCCGCAAAGTTCGACGATATACTGCCGTCAGTATATCAGGATTGTTGGTTGATTTGGGGGAGGAGAGCAAACAGCGAGGTCATCGGTCCCATCGGATTAGGAAAGGATGGAGAAGGAAATCGGCCGTGCCCATTCAAAGAAACGATCCCGGCATTTGCCTGAAGAGATTTAGGAAAATAATGGAAAACCTAAACCAGGATGGCCGGACGCGGGTTTGAACCGTCGTCTTCCCGAATGCCAGCCCATTGTGCTGATCACTGCGCCACCTCGCTTGATGGTGCATGAGGTCTGTCTGGTCTTGGTTTAATTGTGGTTATTCCTTCGCGCTTGTCCGCAGCTCGTGGTCGTGCGGTAGCGTTCTCGCTTCCCCCGCCCGGGTTCCCGGTTTCGATTCCCGGCGGGGTCAGGGATTTTCTCTGCCTCGTGATGACTGGGTGTTGTGTGATGTCCTTAGGTTAGTTAGGTTTAAGTGGTTCTAAGTTCTAGGGGACTGATGACCTTAGATGTTAAGTCCCATAATGCTCAGATCCATTTGAACCATCCCCGCTCCACATTTTACTGGTAGATCCGCTTTTCGTGACATCCAGTGGTCAATTTCGCATTATACAGGAGCATCCGGATACTTTAGATCATATAATGTACATTATTGGAATGAAATTGTCATCGAAATCAAGCTGCAATGCAGTGGTTCAAATGGTTCAGAGCACTATGGTACTTAACTTCTGAGGTCATCAGTCCCCTGGAACTTAGAACTACTTAAACCTAACTAACCTAAGGACATCACACACATCCATGCCCGATGCAGGATTGGAACCTGGGGCCGTAGCGGTCACGCGGTTCCAGACTGAAGCGCCTAGAACCGCTCGGCCACTTCGGCCGGCGCAATGCAGTGACCACGACCCCAGAGTCTTGCTGCACATGGTCCAGAAAATAATTGTTCCACCTTTAAATCCATTTAATGATGAGCCTTCTGTGGCTTGTAAACTATTTGATGATACAATAAATCGTTTCAAATTCAAAAAGCGCGTGGCTGCATATCATGCCTACGTAAACTGCCAAATTGTAGGCCTTTCCTTTGTCTTTTCATGAGCACACGACCTGATATTTTCGTATCGTGCAACTTCACTTTATCTGTAATGAGCAGTTGAGAATTTTTCGTAATGCCATATCACGGAACTGTGTGCGGTACTTCTGCAGAGCGCGTTCGTTGACCGCGTTACGAAAAGCTGTCGTGACTCAGCGTGTAGAGGGCCTGTGCGGTGTGAGATCGGTTTGCGCAAGGTCCGTGGCAGGTGATGGCTGCACGACCTCTCCGTACAGCATCCTGTTCATGTGCTTAACACGCTTATGAAAGGGAGCGGGCCTCTGGTCACAGAGGCACCGCGGTAGTAAAGAAGGAAAGAACCAGTCCGTGCTTAATAATTGTACGATTTAAATGTCTGACCGAAATCCTAATGAACGGAAACATAGGTTTGAACTAGACCATCGAAACTGTCTTGGTCACACACAATGGACAGGCTGGAATCTGACAAGGACGGAGAAAGAAGTCGGAATAACTACTGTAGAGAGACCACTCTAAACCTAAATCTGGGTAAATGGGGTATTATTCCCGCTCTTTTCGAACACGAGGTCGTAAGCACTACAGCATCCCGTTAGACTTACGTAAATGGAAGTTTTCAGAAATAAAATGCTTGAGTTCTGCAAGAATAGGAAAGCGATAAGCCATTTCTTTTTGATGGAAGAACTTGAGCGCCAATCTAAAGTGAATAGTCATGCAATGAAATACGCCTGGCCGAGACGTGAGGCCAGCTAGTTCACGTTGCCGAACAGACCATCGGACATACGGCAGTTCTATGTTGCTGGACCCGCATGTGGGAGGAAGGCGGTTGAAATCTCCTTGAAGCGCTGCTGTCGTCCGCGTCTCGGACTTTCCGTTGCGTCTCACTTACGTCTGATACAAGAATCCATTTAGTTTTGACAATGTGCAGCGCGCCAGACAAATCACGCGACGTACTGATCCGCGGATATAATTTGAAACGTTTATTGGTGGTTCCGCATTATTTGCTGCTCTGTTACACTATCAAATTAGCCTGTACAGTGTGGTCAGCAACAGTCTCAAAAGCTTATAAGGGTGTTGCAAGCCGAGCCTTTGCCTCTTGGACAGAAGGGATAGACACCACGTACTCATATAATTGATTCACCTCGATGAGCAGTGAATCCACCACCTTCAGTGTGGATGCACAGTTACGTCCGATCTCCTGCGGGAATGTGAAAGTAGCGAGCATGGGGAACGTGGACAAGAACTGCGGATTGGTAACGCTAGGTGGGAATGTGGGCCGGCCTAGAGGCGTGCCGATGTATTCCGGACAAGTGCGATAAACAGTTTGTCCGCATGGCACAGAAGTTAACGCAACTGCCCAGTAAGAAGGTCATCCCGGCTTCGAATCCGGTCCGGCACACATTTTCGCTCATTCCGCATAAAGTCCTGATGCAGTTGATGTCGGTAGTCTCTTCCCTTTCCTCTCTCCCCCCTCCGCCTTCAATTTTAAAATGGCTCTGAGCACTATGGGACTTAACACCTGAGGTCATCAGTCCCCTAGACTTAGAACTACTTAAACCTAAGTAATCTAAGGACAGCATTCGAACCTGCGACCGTAGCGGTCGCGCGGCTCCAGACTGTAGCGCCTAGAACCGCTCGCCCTCTCCGGCCGGCCCTTTAATTTACATAATATGTATCACAGCTCCGGATTCCGCGTTGTGTCTGATGTTTTGGACATGTCCGAAAGAACAGTCACCAGACCATCATATTACGTAAGATTAGTAATGGTGAAATCGTCACAGACATGCTTGTCCAGCTCCAGTGGCAGACAATGCAACATGGACGTTGTTGCTCACTACGAGGTTTACAATTAAAATTCCGAAAGTTCATGAACATATCGATATATAAATATTCATTTGAACGCGTTTCTTATTATTTCTTCGTTATACATTGCTATGAATGCACTATTATTATTATTATTGTTGTTATTATTACGTTTTTTCTCGAAGGAATATAATTCATTCGTTATTTGGTAGGAAACTAGAAAAAAGCATCGTCACCCGAACACACTGCGGGCGGACTTACACTTTGGCGAACGAGCCAGCTACATTGAAGCTTCTGCTCGACTCTGTGTTCTCGCACGGTATTCAATAGATTACCTTGATTTCGCGGATACGCTTGAGAAGAGCACCTCAATAGAGCAGCATTTGCTCCATCTAATTAAGTACTACAATCGCGAGAAGACGAACAAAAGGTGTGACTCTTTGAGTGTACGTTTTTTATTGTTACGAAGGTGCATCGATGTTCTTTTCATTGTAATACGGAAACAGACAGCTCCACGATTTGGAGAACATTTTATATGACACTGGAGAAAGAGGGAGTATTCGCCTCGTGTGATTTAGGGAATCCGCAGAAATCCAAACACTGGAGCTCGTTCACGCGCTCTTAGACACGTCAAGAGTATTGCCGGTGATGTGGAGGTGCAGTAGTCGACGTCTCACGTTCCATAGAGAGTATAGAGAAATTAAACTCTGTAAATAATACAGATAACTAAGACCCTGACATAACGAAAGTGAAGAGAGACACGGTCTAAGATGGACAAAACTCCTGTAGAACATTTTGTACTTCATTCAAGAGGACAAAAGCAGGAAATTAAGAAACACAGAGACTGTAGAAAAGAATGCGGCGCTGGTCGACGCGGCAGGGTTTCTCACACTTTGCACAAGTCTCACCGGGGCTGTGGAAGGCGCCGGCAACAGCAGGGGGCCAAGGGCGGCCCAGCGCCGGGAAGCGCTTAGCCAACAGCCGGCGGCGTCGTGACGTCACGGGCGCACAGTAGCTGGCCGCGGCCGGAGGCACAGCTCAGCGGCCCCCAGCGAAACAGACCTCGTGACGTTGTTGTCGTTCCTACTTAGGCATCAGCGTGACTGCAGCTTATACTCAATTACAGTGTGGATAAAATGAAACAGGCGTGTAAAATACAGTCTAGAAAACGACGCACCATGGATCAGAATGGGACGAAAATGGGTAGACATGACGTACATGTATATACATGTCGTACATGTATAGACCTGGTACGGTCGCAGGTTCGAATCCTGCCTCGGGCATGGATGTGTGTGATGTCCTTAGGTTAGTTAGATTTAAGTAGTTCTAATTCTAGGGGACTGATGACCTGAGATGTTAAGTCCCATAGTGCTTAGAGCCACTTGAACCCTTTTTTTTTTTTTTTTTTTTTTTTTTTTTTTTTTTTTTTTTTATTACAGATCTGAAGATTTCCTAGCCAAGGCACGGTTCGGCAAGCAGGAAGACAAGCAGTCGAAACTCTCGCTGTTTGCAGGCGGGAATTATCTTGCTAAAAGTGGCCTCTAACCAGCTCGGGATTTTGACGCTCTAACGCCCCAATCGACAGAATTTGGTACAATATCCCTCAGAGGCCATACAACTACTCTATCAACCAATACCAAGCCGAATAACAACTTGAATAAGGGCCGGAGAAGAAGCAATGCGTTATTGACTTGACCAGTTTGTGTAGATCCTTCTTTTGAATAAATTGTCGAATGTTTTTGAAACTCGTTTGCCTGTAGATGTACGCCACATTTGTCGATTTCCGTCGGACATTTCTTTCGTACTGCCTGTTTTTTTTTTTTTTTTGGGGGGGTAAGTGAATAGTGTCAATATTTTGCAACAGTAATTTATTAAACCGATATTTCGGTAATATTCACACATGTCAGCACCTGTCTTCTTTGGAACTGGGATTACTATATTCTTATCAATCTCCGAAGGTATTTCACTTGTGTCACATACTTGCACAGGAGGTGGTATTGTTTCTCTGTCACTGGCTCCCCGAAGGTACTCAACAGTTATACGAACTGTCGCCTGCTCCAAGGACCTACTTTCGATTTAGGTCTTTCAGTGATTGGGCACGGAGCTAGACGAATGTGTAGAAGCCGGACCAAGGAAGTTCTTTGCTGGATTTTAAGAGGTAATAAAATACTTAGATGACTTAATGGAAAGTAGATGGATGACATTTATGCATACATACGATAACTTACAATGTGGGGCTAAAGACTACGATGTCCAGAGAAGCAATGACTGTTAAATGGCTGTTGATCACATATACAGAGTGTTTAAAAGTCTTTTCATCAGATATCTAGTAGTACTATAGAAGCCGGCCACGGTGACCTTGCGGTTCTAGGCACTTCAGTCCAGAACCGCGTGACTGCTACGGTCACAGGTTCGAATCCTGCCTCGGGCATGGATGTGTGTGATGTCCTTAGGTTAGTTAGGTTTAAGTAGTTCTAAGTTCTAGGGGGCTGATGACCTCAAACGTTAAATCCCATAGTGCTCAGAGCCATTTAAGCCACTACTATAGCACATCACAGAGAACAACTTTTTTAGAGACAAAATGTTCGCCGACGCTGCCCGACGGCGCTAGGCGCCTGATGCCTATAATAATTCTGCCAAAACTACCTATAATAACTCTGCCAAAGCTAAGGTTCTGTAGTTCTGGTACAGGACAAAACTGAAGTAGAAAGTTGTACGATTTCCGGCAGTACTGGTAGCAGTGGTAGGGAAGGAAACACAAATCCATGTAAGAGAGATGATTGGCAGCCGACGACTTCTCCTCGTTTTTGGTTTGTTTGTTTTGCACATAATAATTAGAACCACACATCTTTCCCTGTTAGTCCATTCTGGACTTTCTGTTGTGGCGTGACAAGACAGTCACGCCACTCGGAAGTAGCCGAAAGGCACGCGTTTAGCTCACGCAGACTAGAGATAGGTCTGAAACAGGATACGTAATCAATGCTATAAAGAAAAGTACGTAGCTACTGGAATACTTAACTTTAATCCATCCTTGTTGTACATCGCTATTGACGATACAAGTGAGACTCTATAGATACACGCAATGTAATACAAACGGCGCCCTTCTAGGTCGTAGCCATTGACTTAGCTGAAGGCTATTCTAACTATCTGCTCTACAAATGAGCGAGGCTTCGTCAGTGTGCATCGCTAGCGAAGTCGTCCGTACAACTGGGGCGAGTGCTAGTACGTCTCTCTAGACCTGCCGTGTGGTGGCGCTCGGTCTGCGATCACTGACAGTGGCGACACGCGGGTCCGACATGTACTAATGGACCGCGGCCGATTTAAAGCTACCACCTAGCAAGTGTGGTGTCTGGCGGTGACACCACACTTTCTATCCTTAAAAAGATATATTGTATTTACTAAGTAAAAAAATTAGCTGCTCGCATAATTCTGCACTTTTGGGTGACCAAAAAAATTACTTTTGATGCAAGTGCAGTTACATGCATCAACACAAAAAATCTACATAATTATTGCTGTTATTTTGTACTAAATAGAACTCTTTTCATCATGATCAAAGGCAAGACACTACCATTATAATTGATAACTATGAAAATTATTTATCAACGATAGAAACATATTTTATTGAAGCTCGACGAAGTACTGACGCGATGTTTGATAAATTTTTGTTTTGTATTTATTTTAATTTTACATTTTTTGAGAAAATTGCATTTTATAGCACTGTATGGTAAATCTGTGGTTCTAATTTATTTATACTACATCACCTCTCTGTTTCACGATACATATCAATATTTTTTGAATAAAGCCTGGACTAAACAACGACAGGTTCAGTTTCGCTATAAACACTGTTTCTTTTTAAACAACGGACGGGAAGAAAACTACGTAGAACAAAAATGTTCCGCAGATTACGCGGACCTTTCTACATTCACACTCATTTTCTAGACGGTTTGCCGTTTTAGGTTTCTAGGGAAACCTGTTAAGACATTGATGGCGCACGCAAAAAAAAGAAAAAAAAAGCGTTCGAAATGAGGTGACACCCGACAGATGTGCGAGAAACTTAACATACAGGTAACGCGGTTACGATCTTAGCTAACTAAAGTTAGCAGGAAAACTATCGCAGGATACGCTTTCTTATTATAGTGTACGAAAGCCTACGGTAGTTTTACAACTCTGTTTATGCCCCTTAGAGGCGGCAGGGAATAAGGGGTATGCGGTACGAACATACAAACTACCTCAGTAAACTGATGTGATTTTCAACAAGGAAACCTTGAGATTTATTGTCTGTGTGTGGAGAAAGGTACTTCAGAAGCGAATCAATAATTTTAATTTTGTTCGCTCTACGTCCTTTTGCGCAGTGCAGATAACTGGGTTACAGGTGACATGCTTTGCCGCCTCTCAGGGGCATAACCAATAATACGGAACCAGTACACAAAATTGGGATAGAGATCAACATGTACATCATTTCCGCCCTTCTTATTGCTCATGAAAACCACACATTGCATGTTGTATCATCATACAGCGAGACCTTCAGAGGTGGTGGTCGGGACTGCTGTACAAACCGGTACCCTGTAACACGTCCTCTTGCATTGATGCCTGCCTGTATTCGTCGTGGCATACTATCCACAAGTTCATCAAGGCACTGTTGGTCCAGATTGTCCCACTCCTCAACTACGATTTGGCGTAGATCCCTCAGAGTGGTTGGTGGGTCACGTCGTCCATAAACAGCCCTTTTCAATCTATCCCAGGCATGTTCGATAGGGTTTATGTCTGGAGAACATGCTGGCCACTCTAGTCGAGCGATGTCGTTATCCTGAAGGAAGTTATTCACAAGATGTGCACGATGGGGGCGCGAATTGTTGTCCATCAAAACGAACACCTCGCATATATGCTGCCGAGATATGGTTACGCTATCGGTCGGATTATGGCATTCACGTATCGTACAGCGGTTACGGCGCCTTCGATACGTACGTCGGCCCCACATAATGCCACCCCAAAACAGCAGGGAGCCTTCACATTGCTGCACTTGCTGGACAGTGTGTCTAAGGCTTTGAGCCTGACCGGTTTGTCTTCAAACGGGTTTCCGTCGATTGTCTGGTTGAAGGCATATGCGACACTCATCGATGAAGAGAACGTGATGCCAATCCTGAGCGGTCCATTCGGCATGTTTTTGGGTCCATCTGTACCGCGCTGCATAGTGTCGTGGTTACAAAGATGGACATCGCCATGGACATCGGGAGTGAAATTACGCATCATGCAGCCTATTGCGCACAGTTTGAGTCGTAGCATGATTTCCTACGGCTGCACGAAAAGCATCATTCAACATGGTGGCGTCGCTGTCAGGGTTACTCCGAGGTAACGGTAATCCATTGCTGTAGTAGCCCTTGGGCTGCCTGAGCGAGGCATGTCATCGACAGTTCCTGTCTCTCTGTATCTCCTCCACGTCCGAACTACACGGCTATCGTTCACCCCGAGACGCCTGGACACTTCCCTAGTTGAAAGCCCTTCCTGGCACTAAGTAACAAAGCGGACGCGATGGAACCGCGGTTTTGACGGTCTCGGCATGATTGAACTATAGACGACACGAACCGTGTACCTCCTTCCAGGTGGAAGGACTGGAACCGATCGGCTATCGAACCTCCTCCTTCTTATAGGCGCTGCTCATGCATGGTTGTTTATTTCTTTGGGCGGGCTTAGTGATATCTGAACAGTCAAAGGAACTGTGTGATACAATAACCACAGTCAACGTCTATCTTCAGGAGTTCTGGGAACCGGGGTGATGCAAAACTTTTTTTATGTGTGTAGTATAATGACGTTACACCATCCAGAATGTAACAGGCAGCTAACTGCTATTCTGTAGCCAGTCACGTGTGACTGATAGGAAGCGAATAATCCGTAGGTGTTACCTGTTTAACAGTTTTTTAACAGGAAATCAAATATTAAACTCCAATCTTAAAGCGCAAGTCCTAGTTGAGAATCAAAAATATCTCCATTTAACATTCTGTAACTGTCTCCTACAGTCATTAAAACATACGCTCCATAGTAACTTCATTGTTAACTTCGCGTACCGTGTATGTCATTCAAGCTGAATTCGACTTGGTGCCCAGCCGGGTAAGAGACGTTGTTGCCGCAGCAGGGAGCTCTGTACACTAGATTTCGCAGCGTGTGTACCCAAAAATTATCTAAAAGTTCAATCTTGTGTTTTTCCTATTGTAATACATAAACATAACAATTAAACTTCTGTTATTTGCCATCGTGCCTGCTGTTGCAACTTTAATGGCCAGTACTGTTGCATAGAGAGAGGTTTTTACCGCTGTATGATGTGGTAAGCTCTTCGACTCGAACCCAGGTATGTTAGTGATGGAAATCTTACTGATACGTCTTCTGTAAGACGCCCCTTTAAGGAAGATCAGATCTCCATTGACGTAGTAAACCACTGATATCTCTCTGATGTGTTGGTAAATGTGCCAACACCTTGTAGATAGAGGAGGCCGAAATGGAAGCTATCTAACGCAGACGGGCGTGAATTCTGGAACAGGATAAGTATTGAATTCTCATAAGAAAAGTATGCAGCTCCTCGAATACTTGCCTTTTATTTATCCTTGTGGTACATCGCTCTTGATAATACAAATAAGACTATCTTCAGATACGGTTAATGGCGCCTTGCTAGGTCGTAGCCATGGACTTAGCTGAAGGCTATTCTAACTGTCTCTCGGCAAATGAGAGAAGGCTTCGTCAGTGTAGTCGCTAGCAAAGTCGTCGTACAACTGGGCGAGTGTTCTTCCGTATCTCGCGACCTGCCTTGTGGTGGCGCTCGGTCTGCGATCACACAGTGGCGACACGCGGGTCCAACATGTACTAAATGGACCGCGGCCGATTTAAGCTACCACCTAGCAAGTGTGGTGTCTGGCGGTGACACCACACTCTCAGTGTTCGGAATATTTACAGCAGACATGTGCACATAAATAAGTTTTTATTCTGAGACTTATATCAACAATATAGGAAGAGATAGATGACACGTTAAGTTTCAGACAGGAACGGGGATTCTGGCCCGAGCTGTCGGAATAGGTCATTTATAAGTGAGGTGTGATTGTTTGTGTGAACGAATGGAGTGTGTTTCTTTGTGTGGTGAAGATTGTGCCCGAAAGCTTATATGTGTCTTTTCACTGTGTGTGCCTGCAGCTGAACGCGTCACCTTTACGGTAGGTAACAATCTACCTTTTCCTTCATTGTTGATATCTTACCTGTAGACCGAGCGAGGTGTCACAGTGGTTATCACAATGGACTCGCATTCGGGAGGACGACGGTTCAATCCTGCCTCCCGCCATCCTGACTTTGGTTTTCCGCGATTTCCCCAAATCGATTCAGGCAAATGCCGGGATGGTTCCTTTGAAAAGACACGGCCGACTTCCTTCCCCATCCTTCTCTACTCCAACGAGACCGATGACCTCGCTGTTTGGTCTCTTCCACAAATCAACCCAACCCCCAACCCCTTACCTATAGTTTCCATTATTCTGGCACTTAGCTCATTTTATGTTAATTTAGATGTCTTCTTCTTCGCATTATGATTCTTGCCTCAAGTTTTTGCTGTACCAAGAAATTAGTAACTTAACAGGATTGTAATACTTCAGTGGATGACTTTAACTATGATAAAATAACATTTTAAACACTGAAATAAAACTTGTTCGCAATATAATTTCCATCTACTCCAACGAGCTACAGAACTCCAGCTATTCACTACGATTGCATAGATCCTTCTGACTTTTTCAACGTATTCTGCACTATGCCTCGCCTCTTAAAGCCGCTCTCCTCGCCAAATGAGAAAGAACAGAGATATCATAAATATAGCCAAAGAGTCTAATCATTTACATCACTGGCAAAGCTAGTATTCAGATTCACTTTATACATAATCTTCATGCAAAAGTAACCAACTTTAGTGGAAACATTATAAATAAAGTTATAAAATTTAATTAGTTATGTTTCCATTCACGTAGAATGTAAGGAGCAATGCACAAAGTATGATATGTACATATAAATTGTTTTACAAATGAAACGATAAGGTTGAAAGATAAGGTTGAAACTTCCTGGCAGATTAAAACTGTGTGCCGGACCGAGACTCGAACTCGGAGTCTCGGTCCGGCACACAGTTTTAATCTGCCAGGAAGTTCCATATCAGCGCACACTCCGCTGTAGAGTTAAAATTTCATTCTAGAAACGATAAGGTTAATAATGTGCTTTAGGGTCGAGTACATTATTCTTCATAGCCGAAACTCGCTATTCTAATCTATCTACTGGTAGCACGAGTGGCAGAACGTTATGGTTGAGACTACGAACCCTGGTGCAAGTGACTGAGTATGATTAGATTTACGAGCAGGTGGGACAGAACCGATGGACAGGGTGACAATTATTGAACTATATGAAATAAAATCGTCATAACTTCTGAACGGTTTGCGTTAGAACGTTCAAACTGCACGGCTGGCCGCGGGGCATGATGGGAATTAGTATTCTCATAGTATGGTTTGGTGTAGCGACGAAGCTCACTTTCATTTAGACGCGTTCGTCAGTGAGCAAAATTGGTACGTTTGGGGGGACTGAAAATCCGCTTTTCGCGATCGAGATCTCTCTTCATCCTCAACGGGTGACTGTGTGGTGTGCCATGTTCAGTCACGGAATAATCGGTGCGATATTCATTGATGGCACGGTGATTACCGAACGGTACGTGAAGGTTTTTGGAAGATGTCATCTCCATTATCCAAAGTGACCCTGACATGACAAGATGTGGTTCGTGCAAGATGCAGCTCGACCCAATCGAAGTAGGAGAGTGTTTGGTGTCGTGGAAGAGCATTTTGGGGACGACATTCTGGCTCTGGGGTACCCAGAGGCCACTGGCATGGATCTCAATTGGATGCAATATTCTTCGAATCAGTAAACTCATTTTTGTGGGGCTACATTAAAGGCGAGGTGTACAGCAATAGCCCCAAAACCACTGCTGAGCTGAAAACACCCATTCAGGAGGTCGTCGATGTTACGACACTTGAGCGGCTCATGCAGAATTTCGGTATTCGTCTGCGCCACTTCATTGCCACTGGTGGCAGTCATATCGATCGTGTCATAACCTAAATCCGAATATCTGTAGTGACATGTACATGCTGAATAAAGCGTGTGCACGCCGTAGTTTGTAAATAATTTACGTTTTTTTTCATATAGTTCAATATTTGTCACCCTGTATATGGAACTGCATAGCAGTGTACCGCAGCGGGAGTCAAAGCGTGCTGAGGCGAGGCGAGGCGGGCGCCGGTGAAAGTGCAGACGGCGGTCCGAAGCGGAGCCGGCCTTCGGAGCCGCAAGGAGAACGCGAGTTCCGCAAGGCTAACCGCGCACCTCGTCTCACCTCACCACGGCACAGCACTGAGCGCTGCTGGCGCGCTCACCCGGAAACCCGAAGCTCTCTCTCTCTCTCTCTCTCTCTTTCTCTCCCTCTCCCTCTCCCTCTCCCTCTCCCTCTCCCTCTAGTTCTCTTGAACATCGGCATCAGCACTGCTAGCGTCCACAGAGACGCTGCAGCTGTACACATATTTAAAAAGAGGTACGATATTCGATCTAACCGAGTAGTTGTAATATGAAAGACATTATTTAAGTACTGATTGAAACACGAATGTTGTTGGGTGTTCGCGAGATACACTGAAGCTCTTCAATAAGCATCCTTCCGCAGACAGTGCTGGGAGGACAGAAAAGTTTAGTTACTGGGAGATAACAGTAACTGATTCCCACAGGGTTCAGCATTCGGACCACTGCTAAACCTGTTAACGTAGATCAAGCACAGCCAGTGCTCGTGAATGAATTTTCTGTCTGCAACCGAGTGTGCGCTGTTAGGAAACTTCCTGACAGGTTAGAAACCGTGTGCCAGACCGGATCGTGAACCCAGAACATTGTCTTAGCTTTGGAAAAGTAGAATTGAGGAACTGGCGGTAGTAGAGTTGTGAGGATGTGTCATGTGCCGTGAACGGGTGCTCAGTCGATAAGAGCATTGCCCGCAGATAGCCGAATCCTTGTGGGAGTGCCGGATCGCCTCACAGTTTTAATCTGCCAGGAAGAATATTCAAATGTGTGTGAAGTCTTATGGGACTTAACTGCTAAGGTCATCAGTCCCTAAGCTTACACACTACTTAACCTAAAGTATCCTAAGGACAAATACACACACCCATGCCCCAGGGAGGACTCGAACCTCCGCCGGGATCAGCCGCACAGTCCATGGCTGCAGCGCCCCAGACCGCTCGGCTAATCCCACGCGGCAATCTGCCAGGAAGTTGAGAGTTATTAACCCTACTAAAGCCATTAATCCTATCAAACAGAAATCAGAAGAAGAAATTGCTAACAATAGTTTCTACACAAGCCTTATATTCATAACTGTACAACAAATTGAATAACGTCGACTACTAATGTAGTGCTTTAATAGGAAGTATCCAAAAATGTCCCAGCTTTCTTGATGTTCTTTTGGATTGAAATTATAACTGGGAGGAACATATTACTGTGCCTCTCAAGCAGGTACGTTGATGCGACTTTTACTCCTAGCATAACTGTTTGCAAATCAGACAAAGCAATATTTTGCATATTTCAAGTGAGAAAAGAGGAAAAACATCATTGACAAAAAAAGTAGAGAGACAGATTGTCGAACTACAATGCAAAAAACTTCAAAACGTAATAACGAAATAAAATTTCCTTTAATAGCTGAACAGTCGTTCCATATAACTTGCGTTCAACGAAAAACAAAGCAGAATATAAACTAGTAGTACAACTCTCTATTATTTGTAAATAAAGCTTCTAAAATAGTTGATACATTGCTGGATTACTAATTTCTGCAAAGTTGTATTGCTATCTTCAGATTCATCGGATACGTGACGTATAAAGCCACTGCATATGAGAAACTGCTACCTGGCCATTTTCAATGGCCAGATGGCAATGTACCATAAGTAATAGCTTTATACTTCACGTCTCCGACATCTGAAGATGGCAATATAACTTTGCCGAAACTAGTAATCAGGATATGTGTCAACTGCGATCCTTTTTTACATTGACACAGAGGTCCTCTCCATCTGACAGTGCCAGGTAATTAGTCTAAGATTTATTTTCTCCGCTGGACAGTTATACAAAAATAACACTAAAGATAGATGGTTGGCCCAAAACAATTTACGCCACTGCAACGAATGCTTTCCGGCACAGTTACTTCTCTCTTCATTGTTATCTCCCTCACAATGATTCTATGCCTTAAACAAATGCTTCTAGCAGCTAAGTTGCATCATGCTATGAAACGAAACGAGAAATGTAAAACAAAAGCGACAATCCCTCCCATGGTTTCTGAACACTGGCCAGTACATTAATGTTCCAAAAGTGACGTTAGTGCCACAATCGAATTAGTGCACAACATGCAGAGGATCGATTTTCAAGAGAGCAGTCACACGGTTCAAAAACGGGCTCCAGTCGGTCGAAAAATCGGAGTTCCTTTTGCTGTTTTTAGTTAACGAAGCGGCCTAACGTCCAACAGGCCTTTATTCAAGTTGACCAGAGACGTTTTGCGAGAGAATCTGCGCCGATCCGTTGATTTACTCATGCGGTTGCATACTTGAGATGCATCAGGTGCAACTCGTTCATAAGTTCGCCGACAGCCTAGTCAATGACGGACGGAATCGTGTACCTGGTCGCAAGAGCAGTTTTTCCGGTGGCGTCACTTCCGACTCTCGTTACGAGCTCGCTGCATCCTGCACGTTCAGGCTATGAGTTGCCGGTACGTACAAAAAACAAAAACAAGAAAGGGAAGGTCCACTTGAAAGGAATCTCTGTGAATGAGCGACACTCTGATGATAATATAAAGACATATTCTTAAGATCTTATGCTAGGAAAGGAGCCACGTGCAACTCTGTTAGTAACACAAGTTCTTCTACAGCGTGGTGCAATGAGATTCGGGCCCTTTACGTCAGCAGAAATGTCACCCCTTCCCTCTCCCAAGTGAGGTACAGAATTATACACACCTGCCAAGTAGTGCGTGACACCCCACTTCTTCGTAGTGTCTAACCAACGAGTTAGGAGTCACATGGCGCAGAATTTAAAGCACTGCTGTTGTATTCCGGAACTCATATCCTCGTCCAGCCAACACTATTTAGCTGTTCAGCGGTTTGCTGAATCACTCCTGGCGACTGTCAGAACGGTTCTTTAAACAGGCCGCGACCGGATTCCTTCTACCATCCTTCTCTAGGCCTGCAGCGCTTCACTTGACGAACTGTTTTTTCAATGCCAGTATTTGGCCGGCAATGGAAGGCAAGGTGGTGGCGGAAAGTTCATCATCACCAGTCTTTGCGCCAACGTCCTGGATTCTATTCCAGACCTCTCCGCAGTGTCTCGTGAAGTGAGGGCATGTAGCACTGTTGATGGCTATCAGTCTGTCAGATGGGGACGCGAAGATTAGCGGCCCCCTTTTCGCTATTCGAGAAGACTAGGCTTTGTGCCGGCACCGGCTTTCGCCCTGTCCTTCTTTCATCATCATCATCATTAACGTACAACAGACATATATTTTGTGATAAGTTCGTTTATGTACTAAGCTTTTCGATCTTTAACTATCATCATCAGGTGGAAGGTGTCTTTTACATAGTTGTTATTCGTGGTAAGTGTTGGCGAATTCGGGAAGCAGCGTGAGATGCGGCCAAAATGTTAGGCTGTAACTTGCACTGTTAATAATTAAGTGAATTAGCCACAGAAATTATAGAACTGACACGGCATATGGTTTAAATATATTAAAATAACTTGCAGCGCAGTACGAGTTCTGCATTGTGCCACTGAAATTCGCATATGCTTCTCACTGCACATCAATCACACAACGTTGTTATTGCGTAGCAAAGAGGTTACATTTTTTTGCCAAACATTGTAAAACCAAAAAGTTTACGTATCAGACTCATAGTAGAAAGAAGCTTGATTGAGAGATGCATGCCGGCCGTGGTGGCCGTGCGGTTCTAGGCGCTTCAGTTCTAAGTTCTAGGGGACTGATGACCTATGATGTTAAGTCCCATAGTGCGCAGAGCCATTTGAACCATTTTTTTGAGAGATGCGTGCACATTTATTCCGTTATTGTGGCACAATGACAAGGAGGTCTTGTTATATACCTTATTGACAGCAATAGGGACTGATTAAACTACTTCTGCATGTCGTACAATTCCACTGTTAGAAGTTTTTGCGTAATAGCATAATGAAAATTAAATGTACCTACTTAAGTTGTGAAACTCTTTGCACGTACACTGAAAAAGCTCTATGTAAAGGATGTAAAAAGTTTTCGTATACAGAATGTTAGAGTGTTAGAAGCGATAAGAGGAAACACTTTTTTGGTAACAAAAATGCCACAACTGCACCGTTTCCTCGTTAAGGTTCCAAGAAGATTTTGACGCTAGTTAATTTCAGAGACGGTGTTCAAAGTGCCATGTCAGGAATATTGTTTTAGAGATGTTCCTGAAAATGTCTTGTGTTTACAACATGACAAAAAAGACATTGACACCAATCTCCTCTAAACGAAGATATTTTTAGTAAAGAAACGTCGCAAATTGGTTTGTTTCTTTAAAGATATGTAAACTGAAATGTTCGCTTACTTAAAATTCGTGCCAGAAGAAGGAAGGAAGCAACATTAGTATTAGTATTCAACGTCCCATCTCATACTAGAGGAAAGTGTTACTGTGTCAGTGAATAGCGTACTGAGAATACCGCTGCCGGCCGAAGTGGCCGTGCGGTTAAATGCGCTGCAGTCTGGAACCGCAAGACCGCTACGGTCGCAGGTTCGAATCCTGCCTCGGGCATGGATGTTTGTGATGTCCTTAGGTTAGTTAGGTTTAACTAGTTCTAAGTTCTAGGGGACTAATTACCTCAGCAGTTGAGTCCCATAGTACTCAGAGCCATTTTTTTGAGAATACCGCTGTTTTGTGTGGTTAAATGAAGAAGTTTGCAAATATGTTATCAGTCGGTGAATGGACGTACGCAGTACGTCCACAAAGTAAGTTCCATTTGTATGTGTTTCTTTCCGCATCAGCGCTACAAGACGCATGCGCGGTAGGTGGTTTGAGGAAAGCAGGAGATGACACCATTTTGAGTTGTCTGTGAGTTGTTTATGCGGTATACTGCTTCTGTAGAGTGACGAAGTTGATTGAAAATTTCGCCGTTTGTGTGATCAGATGTGCAATTCGTTTTCTGAATGTGAAGAGCTCTAAACCAGTCGACATTCATGGACAGATTTGCGAGGTTTACAGGGGAAAGGGGATGAATGATTGAGCAGCAAAGAAATGGGTCCCGCAGTTCAATGAATTATCGCGTGCACGATGGTGGTGAGCAATTCGTTCGTCCAGTTGAAGAACTCGTAAGGAGAAACCGTAAGTTTACAGTATCCGATCTTTCTAATGTCTTTCCACAAATTTGAAGATTACTTCTGCATGAAAGTTTTTTCTGACCAAATGAATTTTCGAAAACTGTATGCTCGTCGGGTGTCTATGCTCGTACAAAGCGACACAAAAAAATTGCGTCTGGGCAGCGCAGTCGACTTTTTGACACATCACAACAAGAGTGGTAATGGTTCCGTAAATAACATAGTGACTGAGGATGTGACATGGGCCGCTTATGAAACTCCTCAACCGAAACGACAGTCAGTGGAACGGAGGCACACTGCGTCTCAAAAAAGACTAATGCCAAGCAAATCTTGACGCCTCAAAACGTCAGGTGCACATCCATTTGGGGTAGACGGGTTTCTGCAGATGCATGTGTTACTAAGAGATGAAACAGTCAGTGCATTTGTTTTCTGTGAGATGTTTATGAAAGAGATGTTTATGGAACTGCGTCGCACAATATAGAATAAGCGCCTCGGAAAGCTCACAAACGGTATTGTTTTGCTGTCTGAAAATGCCTGACCTCACACTGCTAAAAAGGCAAGAGGGCTCTTACGGATCTTTGACTGGAGCTAGTTTGACCACCCTCCCTCCGTGCAGACTAGGCCTCACCTTTAGCAACTTCCCATCTCTTTTGGCACCACAATACGTTCTTTGTTGGTAAAAAATTAATAAAAATGATGAAATCAAAGAAAATTCTCTCACGTTGTTGACAACAAAGGCAGTGACGTTCTATGAGAAAGACTTACAAAAGCTGTTCGAAGCTATGACAAGTATTAACAAAATGCTGAAAGCTACATACAAAGATAATTTAAGACTTACAGTTTTCTCTAATAAAAAGTTTTTCTAGACTTTCTGGATGCACAACGTAATACCATTTTTTATTAGCGTTTCCGTGCCTACCTAGCGAGGTGGCGCAGTGGTTAGACACTGGACTCGCATTCGGGAGGACGACGGTTCAATCCCGCGTCCGGCCATCCTGATTTAGGTTTTCCGTGATTTCCCTAAATCGCTCCAGGCAAATGCCGGGATGGTTCCTTTCAAAGGGCACGGCCGACTTCCTTCCCCGTCCTTCCCTAATCCGATGAGACCGATAATATCGCTGTCTGGTCTCCTTCCCCAAACAACCCAACCCGTTTCCGTGCCTCAATCTGTTAACACGGAATCCTTCTAGGACCGCTTTGTTGTCCCTCTGTCTCTCTGTCTGTCCCTCTGTCTGTGTGTATGTTCGGATTAAGAACCATTTTTCTCAGGAACGAGTAGAGGTATCAAGTTCAAATTAACGTCAAGGTCAATGGTCCCTTGGTGGTGTAAAAATTTACAGTTTCTAATTCAGTCAAAACATACTGCCATTTTGTCACATTTTTTTGATTTCGAAAACTCATTCATCACTGTTGACCTAGAGTCGTGACATTTATCAGGAAGCAAGGTTACACAGTAAAACTAATGGAAAAATTCTGAAAACTGTTAATTTATATTTAAAAATACATTTGTAATTTTTTTCCGTTTGTCTTCGTCTGTCCGTCTGTTAAGACCTTTTTTCTCTGGAATAGTTCGCCGTACCAAGGTCAAATTTATATCACATACTAAGATTGATAGTCCCTTGCGGGGCAGAAATTTTAAGCTTCTAAATCAATGCAATTCAAATATGCAGCCTTTTGTACCACATACTATTATAATCGAAAACTCACTCGTCAAAACCTTTAGCGTACTTCCCGTTTACTTAAAATCATAAACTCTGGCAGTAAGTAATATTTCACAGCACAAGTAAAGGGAAAAAAAACTGAAATTGTCAATTTGTAATTATATCACATGAAAAAAATGTTTCTCATTTGTTATCCGGCTTAAACCTTGAAATTAAAACATTCTCGAAAGTCTTAGAATCCCTGGGATCCATATCTTACCAGTATCAGTGTCGATAGCAGGCAGGAATCGTAGAGATTCTCTATTTCCGGAATGGAACGAGGGAAACCATCATCAGAGTGCTGCGGCACATGTCGCAATGTCAGCTGAGGCCACAGCCCGTATTGTGCAAGATTCTTAGTGCTCTGCTACTGACATTAGCAGTATGTATCACACGTACCGTAGCAAAGTGGGGTACGTTACATATAGCCACCGAGAAACATTTCCTTTCGGTTAATGGCCGGAAACCCCGCCACTGGAGAGAAAGTAGTCACACCATACGTCACTCAAACGTGTTCTGACACTTAAGAGTACGTATGTGCAAGATGGGAGTTCTGTCTGCCGATGTTGGACGTACGACGAGAAATGACTGTCGTTTAAAAGATCAATGGTAATGAATGGCCCAAATCTCGATCATAGGATCCACGATATTGTGATCAGATTTTGGTAACTGCTGCTGATCAGTGGAGTTGTCATATGGAAATACTGGGGAGTTACAAAATCCTAGCTTTATATAGAATTAAAAACATTGAGAAAAGTGCCCAGATATCGACCGTCAGTGATTTGTTGCATCACGCCGAGAAGATGCGAAACTCGAGAACTTTCTAAGGATCATACTTTCTTGTGTTTTTGAATAAGTACCGTTTTGAAATTAACAACGGAGATGCTAAGATATCTCAACAATTTTATTTTTACATGAAAGCCTGTGCCTTAATCTGCGCACTGACGCCATTACAGTCTGATTCTTCCTTGTTTGCGTTGTGTACTGAGTGTTTAAGATGCCTCCGATAATCGTGAGTCACGTCGACTGTGAAGTACGGGCTGTTATAAGATTTCTTAGTGCTAAAGGTCTAAAGGCGAGCGATATTCATCGTGAGATCTGTTCAGTTTACAGAGAAACCATTATAAGTGATGGAATGGTAAGAAAGTAGGTGAGAGCATTTAACGGTGACCGCACAAATGTGCATGATGAACAACGGAGTGGGGTGCGTCCTTCGGTCGTTAATGAAAGTTTCGTGCAGGAAGCGGACAATAAGGTGAGAGAAAACAGACGCTTTACGATTTCCTCCTTGCGAGATGACTTTCCTAATGTTTCTCGTAGTGTTTTGTATGGCATTGTGGCCGAACACTTGAATTACCGAAAATTGTGCGCACGTTGGGTACCGAAAATGTTGACGGATGTGCACAAAACCAAACGTTTAGACAGTGCATTGATTTTCCTTGAGGGGTACCACAACTACGGTGATGATTTCTTAAGCCAAACTGGTACGGATGATGAAACATGGGTGGCCTACGTCACACCAGAATCAAAGCAACAGTCCATGGAAGTTGAGCAAGAGCATCGTTTTGCTGCTAGACAATGCCCGTCCGCATGTGACGAATCAGACCAAAGATCTGATCACATCTTTTCGGTGGGATACTCTAGATCATCCTACGTAGAGCCCCGATCTTGCGCCCAGTGACTACCATCTGTTCCTGCACTTGAAGAAACACCTGGGCGGTCAGCGTCTTCAACATGATGTCAAAACAGTGGTGATGCAGTGGTTAACAAGTCAGGCGGCAGAGTTCTATGAGGAGGGTATTCAAAAACTGGTACAACATTATGACAAGCGCCTCAATATTGAAGGAAATTATGTAGAAAAGTAAGGTTACATATATAAGGTTACATATCATGAATATGAACCATCACCAACGATCGCCACAAAACTCTTAGTGAGTAGACTCTAAAGCAATGGACGGAAGTATCATGCGGAGTGAAGATGTGCATGTAAAAATAAAATTGTTGAGATATCTTAGCATTTCTTTTTTAAATTTCAAAACGGTACTTACTTAAAAAAACACGCCTCGTCCAACTGACATTTCATTTACCAAATGGTGTTTGTGCAGTATTTCACAGAGAGATAGGTTACATATCATGAAAATGAACCATCACCAACGATCGCCACAAAACTCTTAGTGAGTAGACTCTAAAGCAATGGACGGAAGTATCATGCGGAGTGAAGATGTGCATCACATGTCGTACCACTCACATGGAACAGTGTGGATCTCACAAAACTCTTAGATTTGTGCAGAAGCTAATTGTGAGAGGGAACGAAATAAAATTTCTACTCTGTAGCGAAAAGATCATTAGAATAGAAAAACACAGGATAATGATACAGCTTATAAGAGCATTCTATCACATAGTGAAAAAATACGGCGTTCATAGACAATAAGAACAAATTTAAAGTCTAAAAACTCGTAAATCAGTGGCTTCTTTCCGCATGCATAGTGAGACAAACTGAACATGAGCCACTGAACTTAAAAGCAACTAACTTACTAATCTCGGCAAATCAAGACTGATATAACTGAGCTCAGGTAGTGCCAGGAATATACAACAACGTGCGACCAGGATACGGAGTCAAAATAGCCATCACGCGACACGAAGACTACGGGAGCTATCTAAAAATTCCCTCCATAAATCTGCGAGAGGTTAAGCTGCTTTTGGTTAGAGACTAGAGCGCCCGACGCTGTTGTTACTGCAAAAGATCAAATGTTACTTACTACGACCATTTACTCACATAGTACAAAGTCGGTCTCCGTAGGCAACAACTCCCAAGTTTGAATCCCACACCGGCACAGATTAGTCCGCCAGAAAAGTTCAAGTGAAGAAGATTTTCTATATCCATTATTACATCATCGCAGCGAAAAGAAAGAATAATAAAACGTTGTGTGCTGACAGTTACCATCAAAATTGCAGCAGGCAGGTCAGAATAAGAAAGAGCATCCTTTACTTCGTACTGAACGGGGCGAAGCAAGATGGCTGCAGCAGACACAGAAAGTTTGGTAATGTAAAATATTGAATTAATTCAGTATTTATTGTCAGTCAGGATCAAAACTATTTTGTTTGGCAAATACTGGTTTCGTCAAATGTTCTGCTGCAATAGTAGTAGATCTAATTGACAACGGTACCGTACGGCATACTATTTGAGTCTTCATGTAACACGCCATAAATTACGCTTATTTAATAGACTCACTACTTCCGTAGAGGGAAATATGAAAATGCTTTGTTAAATAATCTGAAATCGTTGTGGAAACAGAAAACTTAATCGCTACAATTTCCGTCACTGTCGGTACCATTGCGCACATGACAGAAATTTTCGAACGGACACGACTGTCAATGGTCCGACGATGTACTGCATGTACACCGACCAGTGATCTCGTATTCGAACAATTTCTGTGAATGCCACTGCTTTAATTAGCATGATACATTAGCTTCTGTGTAAGTCACCCTAGCATCAGAAACTGCCGTTCGGGACCATAATAAATGTGTATTTTTGTAATGTTCTCTATCTCCTGTGTTAATTTGGACGAATAGTTTCGGAACAGAGGTATCCTATCTTGGCCATCATCACTTATTTTGCTGCCCAAATACCAAAACTATTCTACCACTTTTAGTACCTCATTTTCTAACGCAATTCCTTCGCCTGATTCAATCCGACTACATTTTAATTAACCTTATTTTACTTTTGTTGAATTCGATGTTGCAACGGCTTTTCAAGACACTGTTCATTTCTTTCAGTCGCTCTTCCAAGACCTTTGCCGTCTCAGACTTACAATATAAACAGAAAACCTCAGTGTTTTTATTTCTTCTCCCTGATCTTTAATTCCCCTTCCAAACTTCTCCTTGGTTTCCTTTACTGGTTGCTCGGTGTAGAGACAGAATAACAGTAGGGCTAGGCTAAAATCCTGCCTCAGTCCCTTTTCAACCACTGCTTCTCTTTCATGTCCTTAGACCCTTATAACTGCTGTGTGGTATCTGTACAAGTTGTAAGGAAGCTTTTGCTGTCTGTATTTCTGCCTTAATAACTTCAAAATTTCAAAGAGTGTAATCCAGTCATCATTGTCGAAAGCTTTCTCTTAATCTACAAATGCTAAAACATAGGTTTGTATTTCATTAGGCTATCTTCTACAATAAGGCGTAAGGTCAGTACTGCCTCGCGTGTTCCTACTTTTCTCCTGAACTGAAACCGATATTCTGCAAAGTCAGCTCCGACCAGTTTCCCCATTCTTCTGTAAATAATTCTTGTCAGTATTTTGCAACCATAACGTACTAAATTCCGTTCGGAAGTATGCCAGGAAACTGATGGCAGGACATTCACTTTCTGTAATCAAGAAAAGTTAGCATTACTGGAAAAGTAATACTACGTGCACTTACTTTGTATTATGAATGATGCCAACAGTGTTACAAGCCTGCCTCCTTTGCGAGCGCTGCATTAGGTCCGTTTCAGGAGTTACCGAATGACGAAGTCCCATATAACGGGATTGCTGACGCACTTCTGTGGCCCTGCCTGATATTCGCGAACGTAATGTGTGATACGTCATGCTGCGTATAAATGACGAGTCACTGTGCGTTTGAAAGAGAAGGAATCAAGCCTGTCCGAAATGATGACAGGACAAGTTTCTAAAAGTCCGGTCATCTGTCACGGGCAGAATAGTGTCACTCCTTTGCACCATTCTAAGCTATCTAAATAAAAGAAAAAACAACTGGTTTGCAATGGCACAATAGTGAATTACAGAAGCAAGACAGGGACCCAATGTTGAAGAAATGCCAGAAGTTGAAAATACCGCTACAGTTGTAAGGTTCTTTTATTTGGGACACGACCGGTGTCCTAAATAAAAGAACCTTGCAAATGCAGCAGTATTTTCAACCTCATGGTATAATGCTCAGTTGCGGAAGTTCCTTCGACAAGATTGCTTGGTGAAGAAATTGTATACAGTGGAGCACAGCTACATTTTTTTCTCTCCCTGATGATTTGTGGTAAGGTATTCGGAGTACAAAGGAAGGGTAAAGATCATCACGTTCATAGAACAAATGCCCTTATGTAGGTCGGAATCGGAAATATAAGTAACAGTGGTGCTGCCTTCTTATTTAATCGTCTGCGCTGTTGGATTTCTGACGCTGTGTTTCCTTAGCGTGAGAAAGATATTCGCGTACCAAAATTCGGGCCGGCCGGAGTGGCCGTGCGTTTCTAGGCGCTACATTCTGGAACCGAGCGACCGCCACGGTCGCAGGTTCGAATCCTGCCTCGGGCATGGATGTGTGTGATGTCCTTAGGTTAGTTAGGTTTAATTAGTTCTAAGTTCTAGGCGACTGCTGACCTCAGAAGTTAAGTCGCATAGTGCTCAGAACCATTTGAACCATTTTTGAACCAAAATTCGTATTTGAGAGATGAGGCCTCTGAAACGCGAACTAATTTATCAGCTACGACATTTGAGGGAAACTAATGGTTCTTATAATTCCAAAGACAGAATTATAGTTGTCTCTCATACTCATTCTAATGGATCAGAATTCCGTCGTGGAGCCTATGGCCATGCAAATAAAGGTCACTCGAAGGATTTAATTACTGTGATTAAAACTTGGTTCGGTAAGCAATTTCGGTAAAACCTAGCACATTTTTAAATGCTGTTTAAGCATTTTAAATAAATTCAAGCCGCGATGTTTATACACCTCAGAGCCAATATCATTTAAATTAACTTAATTAAATTGCTATCAAATCGACATTCATTAAGTTTTTCGGTATAAAATCCTATTCGTTCATTAATCTCAAATAGCCGGCTGTAATTGTCAACTACCATGCAACGAGATTTCAAATAATTCATAGACAGATAGGGTTTCAGAAGAATTCGTAAGTATGGATACTGATGAATTTAAGGCTCTATACAAACACATGTACACTTTTGAGTGAGTGTGGAAATGGTATTTCTTCCCTCGGAACCGAACGCTGCATCCAAGCCTCTTCATGAAGGGACACCATTCGCATCAGAGACGGATGTCAACGATTACGCTGCTTCGCGGCTGGGGGCAAACTGTGCAGAAAGGGAGTACCGCCGGAACGGAACGGTAGAGCACTGGGAACCGCCTCCACGGTGGGAGACGTGCGTCTGGTGTCGTAACAGACAAAGGCGGCAGTCAGCAAGCTGTCTCACGTCTCTCCCCACCCCCCTCCGCCACCCACAGCACCTACCCCTACTCCTCTTTGGGTTTCCCACTGTATTATGTCACTCGCGGCCCGCAGCAGGAAGCGGTTAACATTAGCGAACCTAACGGCCGCCAGCGTACATACTAACGAGCTCACGCCGACAGCAAACTTGGCTAAGGGACCAAAAATCCGGCGATATTTGCCCTGGGACGTTCGTTGACAACTGTCCATCTCTCCTGAAGATTCAATATTCAGATGGAGCTCTCAAAGCCGGAACTCATAAATCGGTTTCCCAATATCGTTACTGGTTGATTCTGAATATCCGGTTTAACTGCCGGTTTTCCACTTCCACAATCGATTGTCGCTCCCGTTTTTGAAACGTGTTTGGATTCTTAGGTTGTTACGCTTGTGAAAATTTTCACCTGGTTTGGACAGAGTGACTTTTGTACAGTGAAGCAGACGTGGAAATATTAGACTGAGCGTGAAGCTGGCTAACTCTAACAGTTAACTGAAGACAAATAGAGACTGTGCTGACTAAACCACAAACTGGAGCGGGTTAGCAAATCAGCTTCAGGCCTCTTAGCATGTAAATACGACAGCGGGAAACGGTTTCTGAAATTCGCATTCCGACTTTTGGAAAATGTGTCGCTCGTGAACGTAGGTCCTGAGCCTAGTGGATATCGTGCAATCAACTCACAGCTGTTCAACAAGTCCAAAAATCACCACCGAAGCTCATCAGCTGTACGTTTAGGCCAACTGCTTTTATCATTCGTGCAGTTTTTGAGAGCTAATTATTGTTCAGTCTGATAGGTTGAAATACATAGTAGTTGTCTCGTTGTCTGACTGATGAATTTGTTTCGGACACTATAAAACAAGCTATAGGACTGACATCTAGAATGCTCCTAGAATCCCTTTGCTTATCGAAGCGATCAGTAGCGCAGTGTGTCAATTCAGAATAACTACTTAAATGAGAATGCGTTGTTTCACTTTTCCATGAAGTTATTTTTTACTCGAGCCAAACCACTTCACACTTCAATATGCAGCTATGGACTTGACAGTAGCGCAGTTTATTGCAGTTCATGTGTTCCGTTCAAATGAATAAACTGAAATGTTACAGTTCGATTATTTTTGTTTTTTAACGTACATCATAAAACTAAATTCATCCAAAATTGCCGAACGCCTTTAAGCAGTCATCACCTTCGTTTTCCGCAACGGAGATATGGAAAGATGAATTGCCAAGTTGCCACAGTTATTCCATGTGAAGGATATCCGAAAACTGCAACCACAGACTGAAATAACAAAATGAAGTTACTTTTCCTTTATTTAACTGCAACTGTTGGACAGTCTTACGTTGTTACCCGATTTCGGCCTCTGTGGGCGCTTTCAGATGATCAACACCTGCAGAACTCACCAATAAGTACGAAATGTCCAAATTGCACCTGGATGTATACACAAGTGTATAACACCCTATATAAGGTCAAATTCTTAAATATGTTTCTAAGAAAGCTGACAGCTCCCAAAAAGAAGTCACTATATGTTAATCGAACTGCTTTATTTTCATAATGCGTTTCGTGCTTAGCCCTTCATCAGATGACCCGCTAAATTAAAAACACGTTTTTATATTGCAAATGTGAATGCAAGCCGAAACGTTTTAATACGCGTTTTGAAAATAAAGGAGTTCATTAACATCTAGTGACTACTTATTGCGATCTATCAGCTTTTATAGCATCATATTAAAAATCATTAAATGTGGTCGCAAGCGTCACTCACGACTTTTAGTCGTACTTACGAAAGTTCATTTAGCAGTAAAAAGTCACTTAAACACAGATGTTCGTGAGGCGACATCCCAATTACATCAATGTGCCACCAAGACTGAATGCTCTTGTATTACAGCCGAGTATTATTTGATTAGCAGGATTCACGGTAGAAATGAGAGAATTTTAACACGTTATCGCCCTATCCTCTGACGACGTTTTTCTTTGCAGAGACGAAACAGTATGTATTAATTCGTGTCAGCAACCACGTCGTTAACCCAAGAACCAACAGCTTCGTTGTAATTAGACACCAGCCCACAAATTCCAAGTTCTGTGATTAATTCCTAATGTTATTATACTTCATCGAGCATGTTAACTTATTTGAAAAAAAATAATAATATCCGACTGCAACCAGTCTGGGTCAGAAAATCCACCGAGAGTTTGTACGATCACAGCCATACGGTCTTTCACCAGAAAGAAAGAAAAACATCACGCAGTTACGGAAAAACCTTCCTGTTTATACCTCTTTGTTATCGGAAGTAAAGAAAATACCCTATAGTGAGCTGTCACGGCTCTTACAACTGATCTTAATCTAACATTGTGGATGAAAAGCAGAGACATGGCTGTAAATTGGGGAAAACAACTAATACGGAACGGGAACGCCTGGTTCGCCAACCAATCCTCAAAACAGCGAGAACAGAGCAGCTTCCAAATACAGTAATGACTCTAACGTTGTTGGTTCGTTACTTTGATTGACAATGAGTCGCAAGTGTACCGACTAAAGAGAACTTCCGTGGAGGCGGGGTGCGCTCCATCTTTCAGCAGTATATACTTCGTATTTACTTCAGTGCCTAAGGGCAATCCTACTTGCCCGAGGTAACTAATTCGCAGTGTCTTGGTGACAGTTGGGCTAGAGACGGGCGTACTATTGAGGTAAACTTACTCAGATAAGTGCAATCAGCAGGGTTGGAATAAATGAAATGCAATGACATGCAATGATTTCAATGAGACTGGGAAGCTTTCGAATGGATCCTCTAACACGACAGTAATGTTGAAGACATGTTAGGTTCACTGGGTAACATGTGTACTGACTACAGAGCATTTCGTGGCGACCAGAGAGAACCACTTCCAGTTGTTTTACACTAAAGAGCCAAATGGTACACCTGCCTAATATCGCGTAGGCCTCACGGTAGCATGTGGAAGTGCCGCAACAAGACATGTCATGGACTCGACTAATGCCTGAAGTAGTGCTGGACGAAACTGACACGATAAATCCTGCAGGACTGTCCATAAGTCCGCCAGAGTACGAGGGGTGGAGATCTCTTCTGAACAGATGGTCATGTCTGGGGAGTTTGGTGGCCAGCGGAAGTGTTTAAACTCAGAAGAGTGTTCCTGGAGCCATTCCGAAACAATTCTGGACGTGTTGGGTGTCGCATTGTCCTGCTGGAACCGCCCAAGACTGTCGGAATGTTCAATGGACATGAATGGATGCAGGTGATCAAACAGGAGGCTTACGTACTTGTCACATGTCAGACTCTCATCTAGACGTATCAGGGGACCCATTTCACTCCAACTGCACACGCCCCACAACTTAACAGAGCCTCCAGCAGCTTGAACAGTCCTCTGCTGACATGCAGGTTCCATGGATTCATGAGCTTGTCTCCGTATCCCCACACGTCCATCCGCTCGAAGCAATTTGAAACGAGACTCGTCCGACGAGGCAGCACGTTTCCAGTCATCAACAGTCCAATGTCGGTGTTAAAGGGGCCAAGCGAGGCGCAAAGCTTTGTGTCGTTCAATCATCGAAGGTACACGTGTGGGCCTTCGGCTCCGGAAGCCCATATCGATGATGTTTCGTTGAATGGTTCGCACGCTCACACTTGTTGATGGTCCATCATTGAAATCTGCAGAAATTTGCGGAAGGGATGCACTTCTGTCACTCTGAGCGATACTCTTCAGTCGTCGTTGGTCCCATTCTTGCAGGATCTTCTTCCGGCCGCAGTGGTGTCGGAGATTTGATGTTTCGTCGGATTCCTGATAGTCACGGTACGCTCGTGAAATGGCGGCACGGGAAAATCTCCACTTCATCGCTAGCACGGAGATGCTGTGTCCCATCGCTCGTGCGTCGACTGTAACACAACATTCAAACTCACTTAAAACTTAATAAGCTGCCATTGTAGCAGCAGAAACCGATCAAACAACTACGCTGTACACTTGTCTCATATAGGCGTTGCCGTCCGTAGCGTCGTATTCTGCCTGTTCACATATCTCTGTATTTGTGCACGCATGCTTATATCAGTTTCTTTGGCGCTCCAGTGTATTAGTCACGCCGGCCGTTGCAGCCGAGTGGTTCTAGGCGCTTCAGTCGGGAACCGCGCGACTGCTACGATCGCAGGTCGGAATCATGCCTCGGGCAAGGATGTGTGCGATGTCCTTAGGTTAGTTAGGTTTAAGTAGTTCTAAGTTATAGGGGACTGATGACTTCAGCAGTTAAGTCCCATAGTGCTCAGAGCCATTTGAACCATTTTTGTATTGGCCAACATTATTCGTGTTTACATGATCGTAAACTGTTTCATGACGCCCCGTTTTGACCGAGGTCACTAATGCGCGACGTTGGTGTGACATTCTAATTACGAATTAACCAGTAATTCTGCCACCCTCGATTCTTTAAAGAATGTGTAAGACAGTTTCGATCGTCTAGTTACTTAACAAATATATAAGTATTTGGCGTTAGGCACGTAATCTCTGTATGGTAGAAGATGCAAAAGGTTTGTAATTATGTTTAAATTTTGCTAGTCGCTAAATGCTCTGATTATGAAACACTGTATGAGTATAGTCTGCCTAATACGCACTCTGTTTTACGAAAAGCTAGTTTTCTCCGCATCTCAATTTTTATGACGTCATATCTCCTGAATTATGTGTCGTACATTGAAACAATTATGCAGGTACATTCATTGTTATATATGGATACTGTCTCGATAATGTGTTGCGAATAGAGTTAGTAGGAAGAAGTGATAAATTAAAGCGTCATGCCCTATTCCCAATTTTACTACACGGATCGCGAAAATGTAGTAAGCGATAAACTTTTTCCTTTCATTATTTTGTGGGGACGGAGAAGCGGGAAGGGGGAGGGTCAGCAAGGAAAAGTTTCGAAAAGATTTAACTGTCTGTCAAGTTTGTTGAAAGCACTAAATTCTTCCATACAGAAATATTGGATGAATAAAGTCGAGAAATTTGCGTGCCATCAGTTACGCTGCCTCAATATAGTCATAAGTTACTAACTGATACCCTCCGTTTGTCGAGTGGCCACGAAAGCCTTAACAATTTTGTAATATAATAGTTGTCTTACTGTCTTAAACGCTCTACATAGGAGTGTACTTCTGAATGAATGGATCTACATCTACATATACATCAAACTCCGCAAGCCAAGTAACGGTGTGTGGCGGAGGGTACTTCTGATACCACTAACTGGTCCCCTTCCCCCCCACCCCCCCTTTTTCCTTATTTCACTCAGACGCACGCTTTCTTCTGACCTTGAAGAAGAGAGGCCGCTTTCTCTTGGTAGAAATCAGCAATAATACAGCACGTGGCCTAGAGATGGTACGGTTGCTTCAGCATCGTAGTGACCCTAATTGGTTTGCTTTCTCTATTCCAGTGGCATAAGACCTCATTCCAAGATGCCTATAGCAGTTGAACACTAGACGCGTATTTCAATGTCGCAGTGAACACATTCTTGATTGAGAATGAATTCTCTCCCTGCATATAGAGAGGGGAGGAATTGAAGAGTAACTGAAGCCTGAGTCGGACCGTACGGCGAACTCAAAACCCGTAACTGGAAGATTTCAAAATACTATATCCGTAAATCATTTTTTCTTTTTCTGTTGCTTCTGTAACCACCTGGTTTCTTGGGTTGCTACACCGATTATCGTTAAATGTTTGTTCCTAAAAGCAATTTGCAAATCTTCAGAATATTCAACCAGAAGAGAAATTAAACTACTATTAGCACAAACCAACAATAAAAGGCTCCTTCTTCTCATTATAAAGTCGAAACAACGCACTCATTTGTTGCAATTTCAACGGGTCATATGCACGATAATTGGTTAAGAAACAGAATGCGGCTATGTGATTTAGCTGCTTCTATGACAAAATGCTGGTCATTTACTAACTTTTACCAAAGGTTAGGAATATGACAATTGAAAATAACTGTAACGTTAACACTGAAAAAAGAAGAATATCGTAATAAAATGGTTCAAATGGCTCTGAGCACTATGGGGCTTAACATCTGAGGTCATCAGTCCCCTAGAACTTAGAACTAATTAAACCTAACTAACCTAAGGACATCACACACACACACCCATGCCCGAGGCAGGTTCGAACCTGCGACCGTAGCGGTCGCGCGGATCCAGACTGAAGCGCCTAGAACCGCTTGGCCACTCCGGCCGGCATCGTAAAAAGTACTAATCATTAAGAAATCGTTCGACGGTGTAGGAGACACATGATTTTTTCTTTCCTTTTAAGACTGCGTTTAGTGGGCGTTCTGGGTATTACTGGATTTGTGCATAAACTCGTATTCATGTAACAGAGACGTAGGTTACCAATAATGTATTTTCCTTCACTCTTTACAACAGTCTGCCAACGCTGGGATAACTTTCTGATTCCGTGACTGTAGAAATCACGTGCTTTTGAGTTGAACAAATCCTCGAGCCGTGTTCGGAGCTCATTTTCAGCCGGATAGGAAGTGCCTTGAAGTTTGTTCAACAGAGAGCGAAAAAGGTAAAAATTTGATGGCGCAAGGTCAGGTGAATAAAGTAGGTACGGAATGACTTCCCAACCCCACCTCTGTATAGTGTTCTATTTTTTCTTTTTTCTTCAATCCAGCAGAAAGCGGGCGGGCGTTATCGAGGAGCAGCATAAGCTCATGCAATCTGCCTGCTCTTTATCTGGAGCTGCGTCTCACTTGTTGACAGTAAATGTCAGCAGTGATGGTTAGACCAAGGGCAAGCAATTCGTTGTACACCACACCACCGCTGTTCCACGAATACATAACACTATCTTTTTGTGGACGCGCACAGGTCTTTGCACGTAGAGTTGCCGCTTTGTTTGGGCTCAAGCATTCCTTTCTTTTCCTTATGTTAGCATAGAGACACCATTCCTCGTCACCAATAACGATACGGCATAGGAATAGCCGGTGTTGTCCACGAGCCAACTGATAACGAGCAAACGGAGACGCACACAGAGCCACCTGCTGACTTTTGTGATTTTGGCTTAGAGCATGCTGTATCCGTGCTCCTGATTTTAGAACCTTCCCCATTGCACGAAAATGTCGCACAGTGGTGGACTGATCGCAGTTCATCACATTTGCCAGTACTCGACTGGATTAATGCTTTTAAACGATCCTCATCATACTCAAAGGTCTTCCCGAACGTGGAGAGTCACTAATGTCAAAACAATCCTCCTTAAAACGGGAAAACATTTTCTTGCCGTCCTCTCTCCAGTAGCACTACCCCTTACATGGCGCTGCTGTCTCTCCTCTACACACCGCAAACAGAAGAGTAAGTCAGATATATTCATATTTCTTCACTTGGTTCTCCATGTTCTAGCATCCACAGCTCCACCCTCTATCTCCAAATGACAAAATGACGATATTTGAAATCAAACAGCAACAGTAAGTCACACATAATAAATACCACTCGATAAATAAACCTATTGCAACAAGAATACCAACATGCAAAACAGAAATTCTACGAACTTATGCACCAAACCAATATCTGCGAAACTTCCTGGCAGATTAAAACTGTGTGCCGGACCGAGACTTTTTTTTTTTTTTTAATCTCATTTTGTTCGGTTTTGTTCGTTGCGTCTGCTCGGGGCGGACGTCGAAAGACATCGGTTTTTTTTCGTTGATGATCGATTAACTCAGTTTTTTTTTTATTACAGAGGGCACATAAACCTCTGACCGAACACGCTGAGCTACCGTGCCGGCAAACTCGAACTCGGGACCTTTGCCTTTTGCGGGCAAGTGCTCTACCAATTGAGCTACCCAAGCACGACTCACGCCTCGTCCTCACAGCTTCACTTCTGCCAGTACCTCGTCTCCTACCTTCCAAACTTTACAGAAGCTTTCCTTCAATATCTGCGAAAGTTTCCAGTCAGTTGATCATGACTGTAACGGAAAGCACACATTGGATAATATTTTCTTTTTAGAGTGTCACTAATTCAGACTTTCGTATTCAGTTGACTGAACACCACTACGAAGGGATAAAATGACCAGGATTATGTTGTCAATAGTATTCGAACTGACATCGTAACTTCCTACCGCCAAAGACTACATATTCATTATCAATGTCTTCAGACATACTGGTTAGTAGATGCTGTACATTTAAAATTATCGTGGCATTACCGCTAACCAGTAACGATAAAAAGAGAGTAAAGATGTTTTCAGGAACGTAACAATAAAGCAACGAAGCCTGTTACAGTAACTTTAATTAGAACTGGGAAACTTCCGGGTATTTATTACGTTACTGCAGGAGAATTATATCACGTGCGCTAACAACGAGAAAGGTGCTCTTAATTAACTACCAACAACAGCTTAATTTGCATACGGTGCATCCAGGTGAACGTCTGCACAGAGCATTCATCCCGTGTAAGCGTCTCCCACACTTCTGGGTGGGACTGTTTTCAGATCTCAGCGCGAGAGAGAAACCACTGCTGTTATCTTCAGCTGAGGGGTTTAATGTCTCTTTGTCAACGACGTCGTTTACAGGCCGACGGAACTGACTTATATAACGCTGAAAGAGAGCGTCGGGCAGCGGTGAGGCATCTAAATATTTCGCATATATCCTCTATTAGTAAAACAGCGTCCAGAAAATAAAATTACAGGATTATTCAATCTTTTTAATGAAACAGGAGATGTACCATGAAAAGCCCAGTATTCTTCCAACACTGTTGCCGAAGACAAAGCCACATGATAACCAGATTTCATAAATCGAGGGAAAAAAAAGACAGATGATGTTAGGTCACAAATGAGGCGAAACCTAGCCAAAGTGTAGAAGATATGACCCACATAAACATGCCTTAAAAATAATCCGTTTACAAAGCGTAACTTTGTTACAAGTACTCGTAAAAATAAAAAAATTTTGAGATGTGTGTGAAATCTTATGGGACTTAACTGCTAAGGTTATCAGTCCCTAAGCTTACACACTACTTAACCTAAATTATGCTAAGGACAAACATACACACCCATGCCCGAGGGAGGACTCGAACCTCCGTAAATATCAGTACGGAGTGTCCGCTCTTGCAAACGCAATACAGTACATGCAGCGAGGTGCGAAAATGTTACTTATGGTGTCTCTGCACCCCTTAGTAAGTATGTGCCAAATTGCTTGTGTATTATTCCGGCAGAATCGCACATATAATCTATCAGATACAAGGCGTTGCTAACCTTTATGAGCAACGGAATGCCGATGACATTGTAATTCTGACAGAGACGGCGAAGGATTTGGAAGAGAAGCTGAATGGGCCGGACATTGTCTTCAAAAGAGGTGATAACATGAATATCGGTGAAAGCATAGATAAAATTATAATGTAAAGCAGCTAAATTAAATGAGACGATCCTGCGGGTATTAGGTGAGGAAATGAGATACTGGAAGTAGAAGATGAGTTTTATTATTTGGCAGTAAAATAACTGACGGTGGCTAAAATAGAAGTGATGTAAAACAAGGAAAGCGTTTTTCCAAAGTATAAATTTCTTAACATACAGAAATGTAAGGGTTGGGAAGTCTTTAGCTATTCCTCCCGAAGTATGGCCTTGTATTGATGTGAAATGTGGACGATTAACAGCTCAGACAAGAAGAGAAGACAAGCTGTTGAAACGTGCTGTTACCGAAGGGTGCTGAGAATTAAGTAGGTAGATCGTATGAATAATGAAGAAGTATTAAAGCGAACTGATAAGAAAAGCAATTTATGGCGCTTCTTGATTTTAAGAAGGGATCGGTTGACACGACACATCCCAGGACAGGGACCATCAGTTTGGTGATGAAAGAAAGTATGTATGGGATGAGGGAGTGGGGAACATTGTAGACGGACACCAGAGCTTGATTGCAGCAAGCAGGTTCAGATGCTTGTAGGCTTCAGTAATTATGCAGAACTGACGAGCAGCGTCAAACCAGTATCCACACTGAACACTATAACAACAATAATCAATGTGCCACGACCCTTCCAATGACGTTCGTCCTCTAAATGGAACCACAACTATTAAATCGGCAGTCCTTGCTGTTTCTGTCACCTGCATGGTACCAACTGCTATCATACTCCTCGGGCTTAACGCCGCTGCACTTACGTGCTTTACGTCCTAAGCAATAAACGTTGGTAGTTGATAATTTCATGAGCAATCAAATTAAAGACATCTACCATGTATCGTGCAGCACCCTCATTTGATCTGACAATTGCCGCGAAGCCCAGTAACATGGAATCTTTGAGTTACTGGCATTTCAGGTGCCACCATCAACATTACACATAAGTTATATTTTTCATACTATTTTTCTTAATTTAGATATTAGACTTACAGATTTGTACATTATGCATTCTTCTTTTACGGCTATTTCAAAATTTCAAAGGTGCTTTTACGAAAACTTTGAAATGAATATTTTTTTGATTTTACGCTGCAAATCCAGTTCATTTTTTTGTTTTCGTTTCTAACAGAACATTGGCCAAATGAATACCTGGACAGTGTCGTGTATGTCAGCTGGTTTGTTAATATTATTGAATCGACATTGTAATAGTAAGTAGAACGAAGATGCCCGTTTCGTCAAGAAGAAATTGGAAATTTGTGATGAGTTCCATGGGATCCAACTTTTGAGGCCATCGGTCGATAGGCTCACACACTACTTAATTTAACTTAAATTAACTTACGCTGAGGACATCACACACACCCATACCCACGGGAGGACTCGAGCCTCCGACGGAGGGAACCGCGCGAACCGTGGCAAGATACCCAAGACCGCACGGCTACCCCGCGCGGCTCGTCGAGAAGAAAACGGCTTCTTTCGGTAGAGGGGAAAATGATTTGTTTCTCACATACGGGTAACTATCAAGTGTATGAATCATTTTAGAACATCAGTATAGGCAAGTAGCTAAAAAAGAAGGAACAAATGATGCAATGCGAGAAAGGCAAACTCTCAAAGTTCTTTTTGAACCTGGTGCCGGCAAGGTTGGAACACCACCAACAGGGACGGCCTGGACCGTAGTTGTTGAAAATGGCGGCGAACCAGCCATAGATAGCATTTTGTGTACGACGAGGGGCGCTCAATAAGTGATGCAAACATGTTCTTTTCTCAAAGCAGGTTGGTATTATTAAGTATTCCATTACCTCTCATTACTCTCCACTCTTTAGCTACAAAATCCTATTTTCAATATAATCTCCGTTCAGAGCGACAGCCTTGCGCCACGCCGGCTGGGGTGGGCGAGCGGTTATAGGCGCTACAGTCTGGAACCGCGCGACCGGTGCGGTCGCAGGTTCGAATCCTGCCTCGGGCATGGATGTGTGTGATGTCCTTAGGTTAGTTAGGTTTAAGTAGTTCTAAGTTCTAGGGGACTGATGACCTCAGAAGTTAAGTCCCATAGTGCTCGGAGCCATTTGAACCTTGCGCCACCTTACTGGAAGGGCCTGTACGCTCTTATGGTCGCAGCCATTGTTTTGCTGCATCAGTAAACTCCCCATCGTCCGCATATAGCTTCCCTTTAAGCCAACCAGATTGAAGACAGGAGGGGGGGGGGGGGAGGGAGGGGGTAAGACACGGGCTACATGGAGGATGAGGAGGAACAGTCCAAAGAAGTTTCGCGAGCTCCTCCCGGGTGCGCAGACTTGTTAGGCCTTCCACTGTCATGGAGAAGTCGTTTCTTCAGTTTCCTGATGGTAGCGCAATACATCTCAGAGCTTCTCGTTGCACAATGGAGGAGGACATCAAACAGAATAACCCCTTCAGACTCCCAGAAGACGGTCGCCATGAGATTATCGGCTGAGGGTGCGACTTTGAACTCTTTCTTCGGAGGAGCGATAGTGTGGGCCACTCCATGGATGGCCGTTTTTTTTCCACTTCGATTGATGAACCTATGTTTCATTGCCCATGACGATGTTCGATACAAAAAAGTCATGATCAGCCTCGTAAAGCGCAAGAAATTCCGCACAGGTTGTCCTCCGTTGCTCTTTATGGTCCTCGGTTAGTTGACGAGGAACCCAGCGGGAACACACCAGGCCCAACGACTCATCGTGCTTTTGTTCGCAGTTGGGTCTCCACAGACATACAGCAAGTACCTATGATTATCTGCGATGCTCTGGTTTTCCACCAAGGGAAACTCAATGACGGCTCTCTACTTGGAACGCAACTCCGTAACAGATGCCATTTTGAAGGTTACGTACAGTGCCGATACCAGTCGGAACTACACGAAGACTTCGTGGGTCTTCGCGATACCACGTCCCTCACACAGTTTAGTGTCTTTTCCAAAACGGCCGGTCGACCCGAATGTTTCGAGACCCGCAAACAACCATCCTCCTCTCATTTCTTGTCCCACTTCACAGTGCTACGTCCCTGGTGGTTCTGTCACTAGACTCCGTCCCGGGCTCAATCCCTGTAGAATTGCACCAGGTCCACTCGGCGTGCTTGCAAAATAAATACCGGTGATCCATCCTGGGGGTAAAAGGTGGCCGAGTGAGGGACCCACCAACCTTTCTTCCCCTTCTAGTGCCGCGGCGAACAGACACCTTGCACTATGTCTGTAGTCAGGCTGATAGTCAATTCACCAGCTTACGTCACAGACTTTTATTTCACTAGGCTCAATACCGATTGGCAATGGGCAGATTCTACAGTGGGCCTCCAACAGGTAATGCGGAATTTGTTGCGGGACATGGTGGAATATTCCACCATGGATGGAAAATCCTTCGTAAGTTATTAAGAGTGGAGGTGCACAGACAGCAATCGCTGGACAGGCCGTAGTGCGGCACTGACATTGCGGTACAAGAGTGGTCACCAGGCTCGCTGGACGTGACGCCTCCGACTTTTCCTTGGGGGGGGGGGGGGGGTACATCAAGGACAGTGGTAAAATTATATTGCAGTAACTGTTTCTTTTTTTTTACGATCTACTCTGCAATGTCCTTCAAACATGCATGCATATCTGAAGGAACAGACATTAGTGCTATCGACAACTACATTAAAAACAAGAAAAGTATTCGCAATTGCGACTGTGATCAGACTACTCTAGGTGCATAATGTATTGATGACAATGAAAATCCATGCCGGACCGGGGCCTGAACCTGGATTTCCCGCTTTATGCGAGCGGCCGCTTCAACAGACTCGGCCATCCGAACAAGCTTCCAGGACCGACCCCAACTTCCAAAGAATATAAGTCAAACACCTTTCAGCTGTCACAATTGTTATTCTATTGGACCAGTTTCGGCCATATATTACGCGATCTTCTGGCCTCGAGTCCCGTGTGTAGAAGGATCAATACAGCAGACAGCATTCAATGCCTGGTATTTCGAGACAGCGACCACTTCAAACAACACCAGGCGACAAAAGATGGGACAGGTGGTGTTTGAAATGACCGCTGTCTCAAAAATCTGCAGAAACCAGGCAACGAATGCTGGCGCGTATTTTGATTGAACCACAGGTGAGAATCCTTCTACACATCGGAGGCCTGAAGATGGCGTAATATATCGTCGAAACTGGTAGCACAATAAAATAGCAATTTAAACGGTTCAAAAGTGTTTGATTTGACATTCTACACTAAACAGTCGAGGTCTCGCAACCGTCTGTGAAAAGTTGGACATACATAAATTTCCACATGTCACCGTGTATCTACGTCCTGTGCTCGCACAATTGCTGATTCCCGCACAGGGAGAAACATGTGATTATTGCTGCGGCCTCTTGGTGACACGAAATACCACACTGCAGTGCGGGTGTTTTTACGAGGTACTCTGAGATTCCGTGATAGAGGAGGAACATTGCAAAGACTTGCGACACCGCAAAGCAGCAGCTGTACTTACCGTTACTCCTGATGTGTAGATGCGGTTCGGACAGAATTGTGCTGCCAGTTAGATATGTGTCCGGTGACGAAGGATAGACATAGGCAGAGTGTACATTAATAAACTATACAAACTGTAGAGACGGATTCCTGATTGGAAATGGAGGAAAAAGGTCCTATCAATATGTGTCCGGAAATGGATGGCTTGCAACGACAACTGAAACCTCCCCTTTGAAAATTAAGAATGACAGTGCTGGAAAACTTCTACGTTATTTGGTTTTAAACAGCTGAGCAAAACTGAACGTACTCAGACAGTTCTCTCTTTACTTATTTTGACCATCGCTAAACTGACACACAATATTTTTTAGCGCAACGCAATCTGCCTTTCAGTAATCCCTACAAAAGAATGGCATTGGCTAACAATAACCTATACCTTTCATGAATCTCTTACCTCACAAAAATCTTCGTTACTCGAACTACTGTAATACAGCGAGCGCCAATACTGCCAGCTAAATAAAAGATTCTAACTACTGAAGGCACTAACTATTGATAGGCATAGTTAGTAAATGAAAGATTTCGATAGAGAACAAACAATATATTTACCTTAATAGTGTTCAAAAGTCGTAATATACATTATCAGTTCATGACATCCAGCCTTACAAATTTCCTTTTTCTGACGGACACACGTCCAGAGCCGGCCGCGGTGGTCTAGCGGTTCAGGACCTCAGTCCGGAACCGCGCGACTACTACGGTCGCAGGTTCGAATCCTGCCTCGGGCATGGATGTGTGTGATGTCCTTAGGTTAGTTAGGTTTAGTAGTTCTAAGTTCTAGGGGACTGATGACCACAGATGTTAAGTCCCATAGTGCTCAGAGCCATTTGAACCACACGTCCAGATCGTCCGTTCTCAAAACACTCGCATCTCTCTCCCCACACCACTGCAGGCGTCTCACCTCCAACTACCCAAGCTACGCGCTGTTCACATCCAAGTGCTCAGTACTACACAAGCGAATATTCCAACAATTGAGTCCAACCAGCCACAGACTGCACACAGCGCAGTCAGCGATTTTCATACAGAGCACTACGTGGCGTTACCAACATAAAAACCTAAACAGCCTACTTACACAACAAATCATCCCGGATAACAGTACAGAGCTGCATCCACGTCACAACAGATGTTCAAAGTGGTCTCCATGGGATTGCAGGTTATAAGGGTAGTAGCGACTGTCAAGCAGGATACTCGTAACCGTACTTTGGCTTACACCATGCAGGCGGGCCACTTGCCTAGAGCTCAATATGCTGTACAACACGGTCCTCCAAATCTGGTGTACGCACAATTCCCTGCACGTGCGCCTGCCTAAAAGGACCCATGATCACACCAACACCCAAAAAGGGCTTGTAATGCTGTGTGATGTGGTTGGTGTCTGAGATTGGAGAGTACTTGTTTATGTATGGCCGCGCTGTCTCTCGATCGTTTCTATTTGCTTGACCGTACACAAACACCATCTCGGCGTGTTCCCGACATCAATACCGGACCCTTCTGCTGCTAACAGCACACTGCGTCAGTCACACAGCCTGCAGTACACAAAGAACACACGACACGTGGTCAGAGGTACTGTCATTCGTCAACGCCACCTACAGTGGCAACGATGCATTTCCGGACACATGTTTATGGGACCTTTTTTTTTCCTCTCCATTTCCAGTCAGGAATCCGCCCCTGCAGTTTGTCGGGTTTATTAATGTCATTATGTACACCACTTATAAACATTGTTTAAAAAAATCTTTGAGTGTTTGTCTTTCACTCACTGCATCATTTGTTAAGTTGTTTTTAGCCATTTATCTGCACCGATTTTTGGAAATATTTCTCAGACTTCATAATTACCATGTTAATCACAGTGCCAAAATTACGGCTCTGCATTATCATCTTCTAGTCACAGTTCTTTTGTTCAACAATGAAAGAAAAGACTCAGCTACGTTACATTCCATAACTGGAGATGTCGAAATTCTCATCAAGTCTGCAACTTCCTCTGCACTATCGGGGCAGAGTCGACGTCGCACACGCCATCATCAGACGGCAGTAGCTTATATTATCTCCTTTGAGCTGGGATAAGATAGATAAAAATCTTTTGAAACCTATTTCGTTTGTGTCGCGACGATAACAAGTCACAGCCATCTAGTCTCGAAATGCTCTTTAAGTCTCGTTATCGCTTCACCGGCTGCGTGATGGCCGTTTCACCGAACTTGAGGTGTCTATGAATCACTCACGACCTCTGCAGACTTCATTAATCACAAGCGCTCAGACGGATCGGCACGAAGTAAATGCAACGAACTGTCAATATATATATATATATATATATATATATATATATATATATATATATATATATATATATATATATATATACGTCTGTATTCACGTATATCGAGCCTTGTCAGAAGTATTTCTTAAATTGTTAATTACTTCCTGCACAAACAGTCTTCATGCTGATTATACGAAAATCGTGCTTTACTCACAGTGGCGGTTGAGTTGCTCTCACAGTATTCCTGCAGGGACTACTTCGTTGCTGAAAATGTCCTTCGTTTTTACTAATTCTGGTTTTGTTATGTAGTGATGCGATTCAATGGACTCGCATTCGAAAGGAGACGACCATCTACACATGACTTTTCTTGTTTTTCCGGATCACTTCAGGCAAATGGCTGTACGAGTCCTTCAACAATTATACGGTGAATTTCTTACTCCATTCTCCTCTGTCTGAAGTATCACATCGTTTCTGCTGAATGCGCACGGGACATCAGCGCACCACACAAAAGTGCACCAAGGAGAGTTACAAAATAACAAGATGCTCTCGGAATAAAACGGCACTGTCTTCTATGAAGCTTGAATGAGTGCTTCTAGCCCTCTTGGTATTCATCTCATACGCCGCACCCATTTCCTTACCTCATCAAGAGTGGTAGTTGCATTTTGGGTCAAAAGTAGCATCATGAGAGTTCTCTCTCCATTTGATGACAGTGTTTTTTTTACGGAGGTATGCCAGGAAGTTAAGTTCCTAATAAACTACTGAACGTGTTTACACTGTACTGTTACGGCGAATTAAAAAAAAAAATCTTCCTTTTGTTCCCAGAAAGGTCTACAGCTGAATTCCGCAAAATAGTGCATTTCCCAAAGAACAGAAGATGTGAACGCCTGACTTTATACTATCGCCAGCATTTCGACAAATAATATTGTCTTTGAGGACAAAAATTATCTCTCCCTCTCTATAATTACCTCGAGATACAATATACAGGGTGGTCCATTGATAGTGACCGGGCCAAATATCTCACGAAATAAGCATCAAACGAAAAAACTACAAAGAACGAAACTCGTCTAGCTTGAAGGGAGAAACCAGATGGCGCTATGGTTGGCCTGCTAGATGACGCTGCCAAAGGTAAAACGGATATCAACTGCGTTTTTTCAAATAGGAATCCCCATTTTTATTACATACTCGTGTAGTACGTAAAGAAATATGAATGTTTGTTGGATCACTGTTTTCGCTTTGTGATAGATGGCGCTGTAATAGTCACAAACGTATAAGTACGTGGTATCACGTAACATTTCGCCAGTGCGGACGGTATTTGCTTCGTGATACATTACCCGTGTTAAAATGGACCGTTTACCAATTGCGGAAAAGGTCAATATCGTGTTGATGTATGGCTATTGTGATCAAAATGCCCAACGGGCGTGTGCTATGTATGCTGCTCGGTATCCTGGACGACGTCATCCAAGTGTCCTGGCGTTCGCCGGATAGTTACGTAATTTAAGGAAACAGACAGTGTTCAGCCACATGTGAAACGTCAACCACGACCTGCAACAAATGATGATGCCCAAGTAGGTGCTTCAGCTGCTGTCGCGGCTAATCTTCACATCAGTAGCAGACAAATTGCGCGCGAAACGGGAATCTCAAAAACGTCGGTGTTGAGAATGCTACATCAACATTGATTGCACCCGTACCATATTACTATGCACCAGGAATTGCATGGCGACGACTTTGAACGTCATGTACAGGTCTGCCACTGGGCACAAGAGAAATTACGGGACGATGACAGATTTTTTGCACGCGTTCTTTTTATCGACGAAGGGTTATTCACCAACAGGGGTAACGTAAACCGGCATAATATGCACTATTGGGCAACGGGAAAGCCACGATGGCTGCGACAAGTGGAACATCAGCGACCTTGGCGGGTTAATGTATGGTGCGGCATTATGGGAGGAAGGATAATTGGCCCCCATTTTATCGATGGCCATCTAAATGGTGCAATGTATGCTGATTTCCTACGTAATGTACTATCGATGTTACTACAAGATATTTCACTGCATGATAGAATGGCGATGTACTTCCAACATGATGGATGCCCGGCACCTAGCTCGCGTGCGGTTGAAGCGGTACTGAATAGCACATTTCGTGACAGGTGGACTGGTCGTCGAAGCATCATACCATGGCCCGCACGTTCACCGGATCTGACGTCCCCGGATTTCCTTATGTGGGGAAAGTTGAAGGATATTTGCTATCGTGATCCACCGAAAACGCCTGAAAACAAGCGTCAGCGCATTGTCAACGCACGTGCGAACATTACGGAAGGCGAACTACTCGCTGTTGAGAGGAATGTCGTTACACGTAATGCCAAATGCAATGAGGTTGACCCACATCATTTTCAGAATTTATTGCATTAATGTGGTATTTATAGGTAATCACGCAGTAACAGCATGTGTTCTCTGAAATGATAAGTTCACAAAGATACATGTATCACATTGCTACAAGCGAAATAAAATGTCCAAACGTACCTACGTTCTGTATTTTAATTTAAAAAACCTACCTGTTACGAACTGTTCCTCTAAAATTGTGAGCCATATGTTTGTGACTATTAAAGCGCCATCTATCACAATGCGAAAAAGTGGTCCAACTAAAACATTCATATCTCTTTACGTACTACACGAATATGTAATAAAAATGGGGGTCCCTATTTAAAAAATCGCAGCTGATATCCGTTTCACCTATGGCAGCGCCATCTAGCGGGCCAACCACAGCGCCATCTGGTCTCCCCCTTCAAGTTTCGTTCTTTGCAGTTTTTTTCGTTTGACGCTTATTTCGTGAGATATTTGGCCCGGTCACGATCGATGGACCACCCTGTGTAGTTAAGTACCTGCAGAATATCTAGAAATTTATTTTACTACGCGACTGCGCTGCGAACAATCAGTGCAGCTACAGTCTCAGTAACAAAAACTGTTTTTTTTATTAAAAATCAGAGTAATGGAGCTGTTTTTTTATTGGCCATTGGTTCTCCGATGCCAACTGGTATTTTATTTTGAAAGAAAATTAACAAAGTTTAAAATTACATGTGTGGTGATCAGGCAGATGCACAGAAACAAATGTAATTCATTGGTTCAAGGATTAACTTTATACTTTGCTAGTCCTGTAATACAGCGAACAGTAGATGAACAGAACCCGTAGTGTGTGTCACCCACATTTTCAAGTCATGCGCAGTGCACGTAGTGAGGCAAAGTGGTAAGTGTCGCATTTCCCGAATCGCTAGCGTTGAAAGTAAAGCATTCTGAAGCTAGCATATTGGTTAAATTTTCATATTTCGTGATGTCAAAATATCAACTAAGAACTTCCTTCTAGCGTGAAAGGAATAGTTTCTCTTGCCTATGAGTGACGACATGTGAATATAGTTAAAATCGAGTGAGTGGGCGGGCAAAGGGAGTATACAACGTCATACGCAAGTTGTTGGAAGACGCCGTCCTTACTGCAGAGCATCCTCTCTACCATAGAATGCGCTTGGTCACCTAAAATATGAGCATAATGCTTCACCGTAAATTGTCCTTGGAAGGTAACACAAGCACTAACTGAAAACAACCAGACTGCAATTCAAACCATCAATGAGCCGTCTATAAGTTTAGGAACAGACATTACGCAATCGTAGATGCATGGTTCTTTGTGCTATCTCCATCCATAAAGACAATTTATTTTACCGGATCGTGAATGCATGACGTATGCACCACTGATGTCACTGCACAATAGTAGCGATCAGAAATTTGTAGATCGTCTTTAATGTTAAGGACATATTAAAAGGACAATAGGAAAGAACATCTCATTAAGGACCTGTACGTGACATGCCTTTGTTTACTGGTTGTTAATGGCGACGGCATTGATACCCGTCGGCACGCCACCTGAAGGAATCGATACCTTTGCGTCAAAACTGGTTCGATTCGCGTTCACGGACAAGTGAATTGACAAGTGAGAACTGTTTATAGGGACAAGCGAATGTATTTTTTAGTAGTACACGTTATACAAAGCCAGGTCACTCACGACAGATACAGAAGCAGGCTTTCAAAATACGAGGGCTTGCTTAAAAATAATGCCTCACAATTTTTTTTCTGTTCTCAATTTCGGTTGAGGTATTGCAGTTCACGCATAATTACCCGGTCAACTCTCAAGCTTCGCTGACGCAAGGTGCAATCCTCCGCCGATAGAGGGCACCGAATTGTAGCGTCCAACGTGGTGGCGTGTGACACAACCATACCGACGTCAAAAAAATCGCGACACCAAAAAGGAGTTGTGTGACACAAACGAGAGTTGGTAGGCGTGTTTCTACTTCTGAAAGATTGTGTCTTTTCAAATTTCGCGCCAGTCGCATGAGAGTGGAACTACTAGCGCCATTACGAGGATCCAAATCAGGTTTGCTTTAATTAGACGCTGTAACGGTCGTGAACGTTATTTACCTTTGAGATCGGACTTGGTGATTTGATTTTAGTGAAGAATGCCTGTAAGGCGACGAAGACAGCAGTATCAACATTGTAAGACGTGTATATTTCTATTGTCTATTGTCAAATCACAATTTATGAAAGAAGTTTATATTTTATTAATAGGATTAAGTAGGAATAATAATATTTGTCATGTTGGAAATAATTGTGGTAGCACCAAAGTATTGTTGACAATTGATATAATTTTAAAAGGGGCGGGAGAGAACACGTATGGATACATTTTAAGAAAAGAGCGGGAAAGACCGCGCAGTGATACATTTTGTAATGGTAGCAGGGATTGTCTGCACCAGAAAGCATTGTTGGCAGGAGAGAACGGACTTTAGCGTTCGTAGGAAGTCAGTAGTAAGCGAGAAGTGAAGCGAGTCGGTAGCAGGTCTGAAGCGAGAGGATGAGAGGAGTGGTGTGCCTGCCAGCCACTAGCTATGATTTACAAGAGATTATAAACGGATGTACAGAGACATCAGCTAACTATTATAATAAGAGTAACTAATATTATTGAATTAATTTTTTGAGAAACTCAAGAGTACTGAAGGTATGTTTGTGCATTGTTAGTTGTAAGATTATTGTAAAAAGTAAGTCCCATTTGAACGCTTGTAAAATCATTTCATTCGGAATATAATTAACTTTTGCCAGCAATATTGCATTTCTAATTATAATCCATCCCAAAAACCATCAACGTAAAACTCTGCAAAATTTTATTGTTGTGAAGAAAAAGTTTAACTATGAATTACGTAACTTCAGTCAAATTAATTAAAGAATAACGTCAGCTTTGCTATTAAAGAATAACTTCAGCTTTGGTAATAAATACAGCCACTTATTATGAAAGCCCAGAAAGAGTAAGTATATTCATGTCACAGTTCGATGCACCAGTAAGATGGCGATCCAGTAAAAGTAAAAAAAGGTAAGTAACAGTTTTCGGTTATTGAAGATAACGACTGAGGGCCTCGACGACGACACATTCTATGTTTCGTCGAAATAATCCGAAAATCACTTTTAAAAAGCAGCAGTTAAATTTGTATGCGAAGATTGAGAAAGAGAATAAATTTCAAAGGGAAGATTTCATTTGTTATTATTAAGCAAGAGATAGGAATCCTAAGGGAAGGTTACATAGGCTATTGTAAAAGGGAAGGTTATCATTAACAAAAGAGGTATAGAGGAGACAGGAAGGTTTCAACATCTGACTGAGTTTGAATGAGGTCATGTAATACGGCTACCAGAAACTGAATGTTCTTTCTGCGATGCTGCAGAAAGGCTTGGCAAAAATATAGATACACGACTGTTGGCAGCGGTGATCATGAGAATGTACGGACGCAGGAAGCCCGGTCTTCCTGCGACCTGTTTACGGTATCATGATGGTCGCATCCGTGTTTGGCGACATCACGGTGAACGCACATTGGAAGCGTGTATTCGTCATCGCCATACTGGCGTATCACCCGGAGGACGGTATGGGGTGCCATTGGTTAAACGTCTCGGTCACCTCTTGTTCGCATTGAAGCACTTTGAACAGTGGACGTTGCATTTCAGATGTGTTACGACCCGTGGCTCTACCCTTCAGTCGATCCCTGCGAAACCCTACATTTCAGCAGCATAACGTACGATCGCATGTTGCAGGTCCTGTACCGGCCTTTCTGGATACAGAAAATGTTCGACTGCTGCCCTGGCCAGCACATTCTCCAGATCTCTCACCAACTGAAAACGTCTGGTCAATGGTGGCCGAGCAACTGACCCGTCACAATACCCCAGTCACTAATCTTGATGAACTGTGGTATTGTGTTGAACCTGTACCTGTACACGCCATCAAAGCTATATTTGACTCAATGCCCAGGCTCATCAAGGCCGTTATTACGGCCAGAGGTGGTTGTTCTGGGTACTGATTTCTCAGGATCAATGCACCCAAATTGCGTGAAAATGTAATGACATGTCAGTTCTAGTATAATATATTTGTCCAATGAATACCCGTTTATCATCTGCATTTCTTCTTGGTGTAGCCATTTTAATGGCCAGTAGTGTACTTCTGCTTGTCAAGAGAGAGCTCATTGGAGGGTAGGGTGAGAGCTCATTGGAGGGCAGGGTGGAGGTCTGTCGTGTTTTCTGATGAAAGCTTGTTCTGCCTCAGTGCCAGTGATGGCTTAGTGTTGGTTAGATGGAGACCATCTGGTGGCCTGCAACCAACCTGGCTTCGTGCTAGATACATCTCACCGGCACCTGGACTTAGGGTCTGCGTTACGATTTCCTACGACACCAGAAGCACTCTCGTGGTTATCCCACGCTCCCTGACTGTAAATTTCTTCGTCAGTCTTGTGATTCGACCTGTTGTGCTGCCACATATGAATAGCATTCCAGAGAGTGTTTCCCAACAGGATAACGCTCGCACATATACCGTTATTGTGATTCAACATGCTCTCCACACTGTCGACACATTGCCTTGGCCTGCTCGATTACCATACCTGACTCCAATCGAGCACGTATGGGACATCATCGGACGAGAACTCCAGCGTCAGAACGAGATTTTCACTCTGCATCGGAGTGTGCGCTGATATGAAACTTCTTGGCAGATTAAAACTGTGTGCCGGACCGGAACTCGAACTCGGGACATTTTCCTTTCGCGGGCAAGTGCTCTACGGGCTGAGCTACCCAAGCACGACTCAATGCCTGTCCACGAAGATTCATATCAGCACACTCTCCGCTGTAGAGTAAAAATCTCATTCTAGAAACATCCCCAGGCTGTGACTAAGCCATGTCTCCGCAAAATCCTTTCTTCCAGGAGTGCCAGTTTCGCAAGGTTCGCAGAAGAGCTTCGGTGAAGTTTGGCGCGTGGGAGACGAGGTTCTGGCAGAATTGAAACTGTGAGGACGGGTCGTGAGTCGTGCTTGGGTAGCTCAGACGGTAGAGCACTTGCCCGCGAAAGGCAAAGGTCCCGAGTTCGAGTCTCGGTCCGGCACACAGTTTTAATCTGATAGGAAGTTTCAACTCCAGCGTCATCGACAACCACTATTAATCTCCCTGTATTGACAGATCAAATGCAACATACTGGGAAGTCCATCCCACAAACTGATATCCGACACCTATACAACAATACATGCACGTTTGCATGCTTGCTTCAACATTCTGGTGGTTACCCCTGTTATTAATGTATCAGCGTTTCACGTTTGCAATGGCTTATCTCGCGCTTAATTAACCTGTGATCTTGGGATATTAATCACTTAAATTTTTACCTGTACGAATGTATTCTTGAAATTTCATTACTCTTTATTGGTTATTTTTTGGCGTTGCAATTGTTTATTCGTCAGCGTACGTGGGTGCGTGAGACAGCGTGCTGTAATCGAGTTTCTAGCCGCGGACAAAATGCCTCCATAAGAACTCCATAGAAGAATGAAAGCCTTATATGTGATGATTGGCGACGTTGGGTTATTCGTGCTCGTAATGAAGGAAATGATGGTGCTAACCTCTATGTGTGTGACGGAGCTTCGAACAATCAAGCACTGCAAGCAGAGAGAGGTGAGGTGATCGTCGCCGGGTCGACTGATGAGAATTAAATACCTGTTCATGAAGTTTGTTTGTTTAAGTAGCTTTAAAAGTTTTCATATAATACTGAGACATTAGTTTTCAGCACGCCTTCGTAGTTTAAAAATATCAACTGCATTAATAGATCTCTCAGCAGCCAACGACACAGGCTGGTGACCAGGTCTTCTCTACAAACTCGTTCAAATAATTCCATGCAGAAAACAGACCAACTTATTAATAGCATGTTGCCGGTAGGTCTTTTCGCGTGTTTCTGGCGGTGGGATAAGAACTTCAAAGCCGCTAAACTACGGATTACCTCGGGGATCTGACCTCGCCTTGCAGTTGTTTGATCTGTACATCTCCAATATGTGTGAAATTAGATCTCGTAAATTTGGAAAGGCAATGACTGAGTGCTGGTAGTTTGTCACCGAAATTTTGAAGTAATGGAAGCCATCTTAACATCTGAACTGGCGAAAATGGGAATGTACTTTCGGATGAAGACTGAAACCAATCTCCACCAAGATAGAGACTGCTTGCTTTCATTTTGTAACAGAGCGGCAAGTAGACAGATGCAGGCCCATTTTGGTAACCGACTTCCTCACCACTGTCAGGATCCAAAATATCTAGGCATTATATTGGAACGGATACTTTCCTACAAGAAGTATGGGTTATGTATGTTGTCCGGAACACCTTGGGTCACCGCTGCTGAATCTCTGCGCACTTCAGCACTTGCACTAGTCTCTTCCGTTGCGGAATGTGGTGCGCATACACACACACACACACACACACACACACACACACACACGCTCGACGAACAGCTGAACAACACAATGAGAATGACTAAAATCAAACCTCGTGGAACGGCAGCCCATATTCAGCCACATCTCGCCTCCTGATCTTCGACGGAAAGCAGCTCTAGTCTCTCATTTTAAAGGCATGCGAGGGAAACTGCAACTCCGTATCCATTAAAACGCTGTCATATTAGAAAGAGACCGCCCTCGACCGAGAAAATCATTCATAAAAAGAGTCATGGAAGTGCACATGTCTCAGTTCACCTTAACCGACTCCTGGGAACGAGATTGGACAGAGAATTGCTCTCCACATTGGCAGAACCTTCCCTACATTAGAAAGAAACTCCATGCCTTCTACCAGCTCGCGCAGAAGCAAGGACAACGGTTAACAGAATATGCACCAATTACGAAAGTACAGACTCTCTCTGTAGATCGGTTAAGGTTCCGTCTCCAAAATGCGATTATGGAGGGGCCAAGACAACCTTTCGCTACACTATTACAGACTGTCCCAATAGGACATATTGTGGACCTTTCGACGATTTCCTGACCGCAATGACGTACAAAATTGAATATGATGAAAATTTAAGTATTTTTATAAATTACATGTGTTACTGTATGTATTTTAAGTAATATTGGGTGTATGGGCCATGCGATAAATAAATATAAAGCCAGTTACAAAGATAAATGTCGAACATGTATTCCCCGATAAGGTGATGCTCGATTCGTGGCTACATTTTTGCCTACACTAAATCTACATCCACACTCTGTAAATCAGTGTGAAGTGCATGACAATGACACGGAGTGCTTGCCATTATACCAACTATTAGGGCGTTTCCCGTTCCATCCACGTACAGACCGCGGGAATGATGATTGCTTAAAATCCCCTCTGCCGCTTGATTAATCTTGGCCTCGCAATCCCCACGCAAACGATATGTACTGGGTTGTAGTATATTCCTAGAGTCATTACGTAAATGAGGCTCTTGAATATTTGGAAGTAGCCTTTCTCAGTATATTTTCGTGCATCTGCCAATTCACTTCCTTCGCCTCTGTGATACTCTCCAGTGGGTCATACAATCCTGTGATGATATGCTACCCTTATTTCTAAATGTTGAACATCCGCGATCAGTGTATTTGGCAAGGGTCCCATACAATTGAGTAATATTCTAGCAAGCGTGGAACGAGTGTTTTGGCAAGGGTCCCATACAATTGAGTAATATTCTAGCAAGCGTGGAACGAGTGTTTTGTAAGCTATCTCCTTTGTAGACTGGTTGTATCTTATTAGTATTCTACAAACGAACAGAAGTCTGCCACCTGCTTTCTCTACGACTGGGCCCTTGTGATTGTTCCATTCAATATCCGTAAAAACTGGTACACCCCGACATTTGTATGGGCTGACTGATTCCAGTCGTGACTCGTTGATTTTGTGATCAAAGGATTTTACGTTTATCTGATCATTTAAAGCAAGTTGCCAACCATTCCACCACTTCGAAATCTTATCGAGATCTAACAATTTGTGCAGTTTTTTTTTTTTCCTTTCAGGCAGTCCTCCATCATAGATGCATCATCTCCGAAAAGTCTGAGATTACTATTAGCATTGACTGCAAGGTCGTCAAGAAATTTAACGACATGTAGAAGATATTCCGACAGTTGCTTACAGAGACTTGGTGACTGTGTTGTGAGTCATGTGTACATGACACTTAGAAGTGTAATGCTACATTCAACAAAACTTACTGCGCCAGTCATAATAATGTGCAACAACTTTTTGAAGTCCCCTCTTAACAAAATGTACTTGCCCTGTTTACACAAGACGAGGCATTTTTTTACGCTGGATTAAAACAAAACACTAACGACGAATCTTCATAAACTTAGAACAACAGCAGTTTTAAAATTCTCAATGCTGAGATGCAAGTGGTCATTAGCACAACGTGATTCTACGTGTGTCAGTGCTGCAAAACCATCTTCTTTTCCTGGAGGTAGAGTTCCACACAGTAGATCATGAGTAAGAGATCCGTGTACATATTTCTATTATTTTTCTACAATTACACCTGCGGGATAATTAAGCTACAGTGGAATAACAGTGTGCAGTGAAGGATTTCGGTAGGTAGAGGTTAGCATTTCACAAGAAAAATGATCCCGTGAGCCAGAAACTGATTTCATTTTCGAATTCAGCACACACGAATTAGCAAAGACTCCATTCAGATTCTTTGTAACAAAAATGATGTGGACCATTGTATGAATGAGGGGAAACGTAAGAGCATGTTGCCTACAGAGCTAATGTGGGTAGTAAAGCACTTCGATATCCATTCCAACAGATCCTCGTTTTTCCGCACCCTCTGACAGCTTATCGGGGAGTCGACATTTCCGTTTCGGAAGAGGAGGCAGGATAGCAGGCGTGGGCGGCCTGCAAAGTGTGCCAGCACCACTTTCACGCAGCTGGCGGATCTGGGACGCTGGCTGGCGGGCGTGCATCGCGAACGTAAGGCGCGCCCGGCGCAGGGGGTGTGGCCATCAGGCTTGCTCTAGACTAGTGCTTCCCAACCTTTCTTAGACCATTACCCCCGAGTGCAATTCGGCATTATCTAGTACCCCAGCTCTTCCCCTCCCCCCAACGTATGTTGCCTCCCCTCCTCACCACATTATCACCAACGTGGCGTTTGTTCGCCCGATACTTGAGTATTGTTCACCTATCTGGGATCCTAGTCAGGTACGACCCATAGAGATAGAGAAGATCCAACGAAGAGCGGCACGTTTCGTCACGGGATCGTTTAGCTGGCGAGAGAGCGTTACGGAGATGCTAAACAAACTCCACTGGCAGACTTTGCAAGAGAGGCGTTGTGCATTACGGAGAGATTTACTATTGAAATTTCGGAACAGTACTTTTCAGGAGGAGTCGGACAAGATATTGCTTCCCCCCACATACATCTTGCGTATTGATCACAAAGAGAAAATTCGTAAAAGTGGAACCAATATCGAGGCTAACCGACAATCATTATTCCCACGCACTATTGGCGAGTGGAACAAGGTTGGAGGGATCAGATATGGTACCGAAAGTACCCTCCGTCACACACCATTAGGTGGCTTGAGGCGTATGATCCAGATGTAGATGAATTTAAGTACCTAACTAAACTGTAGAATGAAAGACTTTTCTTCGACCAGCTTTATTTTTATAATGATGAAAGATGAATGATATTTAGTTAGTTTGTTTGTTTTTGTGTGAATGACGACGGAATTCGTGGTGCATCGCAAGTGCCACTCACAACTTTTTCTCAGATAAGAATGCTAACTATCAACAGTGACGGTACACCTTTACTACAAAACATGCTTCCCCTGCATTACTCCTATCCATCGTGGCATTTACTTGACTTGCACACTACAACACCATTTAAAATCGACCAGGTTAAAATGTGTGCACTATACTCACTATTCGTAAATAACTTGATGTTACACTCCCTACTTCTGAACTGACAGAAACTGGAAGACTACAGGCTGTTAATCCTTTGCGTCTGACACAGCCACTAATTGATTGGCGACTCCATGGCGTGTTGTGTGCACCACGACCAAATAGTGGATGCAATTGGAAGGAAAATTAGCATTGGCCGTATTTTGTTGTTTTATTGTCAGCAAAATCGATTTTCGGTCACTTAGTGACCATCCTCAGTGCTAGAAGTTAAAAATTTGTCACATAACGGTCAGAGAGTATAACTTCTAGCACTGAGGATGGTCACTTAGTGACCATCCTCAGTGCTAGAAGTTAAAAATTTGTCACATAACGGTCAGAGAGTATAGCTTCTAGCACTGAGGATGGTCACTAAGTGACCGAAAATCGATTTTGCTGACAATAAAACAACAAAATACGGCCAATGCTCATTTTCCTTAAAAAAAAAAAAGCTCTGAGCACTAACCTAAGGACATCACACACGTCCATGCCCGAGGCAGGATTCGAACCTGCGACCGTAGCGGTCGCTCGGTTGCACTCTGTAGCGCCTAGAACCACTCGGCCACTCCGGCCGGTTTCCTTCCAACACCCACTAAATGTAACAGCAATAATAATAATAATAATAATAATAATAATAATAATAATAATAATAATAGTGAGACAGAAGGATTCATGATTGCAATACAGGATCAAACAATAAACACCAGGTATTACAGCAAGCATATTATTAAAGATCCCAATACCACAACGGATAAATTCAGACTTTGTAAACAACAAATAGAAACAGTAGATCACATCACAAGCGGATGTACAATACTAGCAAATACAGAATACCCCAGAAGACATGACAATGTCGCAAAAATAATACATCAACAGCTTGCCTTACAACATAAACTTTTAAAACAACACATTCCTACATACAAGTATACACCACAAAATGTACTGGAGAATGATGAATACAAATTATACTGGAACAGAACCATTATAACAGATAAAAAGAAGAAATTAACACAACTAATCGAAATATCTATACCCAATACAACAAATATACAAAAGAAAACAGGAGAAAAAATTGAAAAATACATCCAACTGGCTGAGGAAGTCAAAGACATGTGGCATCAGGATAAAGTTGACATCATACCAATTATACTATCAACTACAGGAGTCATACCACACAATATCCACCAGTACATCAATGCAATACAGCTACATCCAAACATATATATACAGCTACAGAAATCCGTAATTATTGATACATGTTCAATTACCCGAAAGTTCCTAAATGCAATATAACACATACCGTACAGTTAAAAGTAAGTGACGCTTGATCAAGGCCCGCGTCACTCCATTTTTAACCGGACTTAACGTCTGAGAAAGTGAAGATGATGATAATAATAATACTGTGCATAGCATTATAGCAGCTCTTACGTAGTTACTGCTGTGTCTTGCTGTTAATTACTTCATTTATCTGTTTCGAAGCGAGTGATGAAGCAATTTCTGGACAACTGCAGGTACTATCTACAACTTATAGAACACATTTTCTTGAAATATTTAGCATTTGTTACGTAAATGTCTCACTTTATCCTCAGCGATGTACGGGACAAAGCACAATGTATGTGTGTAGTGGGTGGACTATGTCAGGAACCTGTAACCTCCATCGCATTAATCCTACTAATTGAGTAAAAGTAATTATTGATAACTTAATATTAGAGCCTTACAAGATTGTAATAATAATAACGATCTTTAGAAAATAATTTAGTTTCGTGACAAACAGAATCGAATCTGAAAATTTCATTTTACCTTTCAGGTGGTGAGTACTCCTAGGTTAGGAACCACTAGTCTAGACGCTCAACGAGGGCCTATGAGAACAGGAGCGTTAACCCACCAGCGTCACCTCGCAAGCAGGTGCGGATACAATCGAAGGGGTGGGGGCTATTCTTGCCACCCCCCGCCCCCCCCCCCTACTCTCCATATGGCCTTCTTTTTCTTAAAAATAGTTTGAGCAACCTGTGGATCACGATGCTTGTGTTTTTCTTGTACTGTTGCAGTCTGTTACTTCTGGTGCTCTTGGTGCAGTTTAAAAGCTGTTTTTTTGTTTTGTTTTTAGTACCTTGAGCCCTTTCATAAGCCCAGTATTCCCTCATTTTCCTGCTGAACTCTATCTGGCCTTCCTTGGACCATTCACTGGTCTCATAGTGGTTAACTTCTGTAATGGATGGTAGGAAGGTTCTGGTATCAGTAGCTAAATAGTAGTCACCCCCTTTTAGTTATTATGTCTTGCCTAACTTGAACTTCTGCACGCTCCTTCTCGATTTAAAAGATCCACTGTGGTTTTACCGTCCTTGTGTATTCTGAAGATATTATAGAACAGCCTTTGGGGGTCCATTCTGAACAGATGACATTTGAAATCTAATTGCCTTCTTTTTATGGCATGTTTGAAATTTTCTTCGTGTTGGTAAACTTTCCGATTAAGACTGTACCGTCGACCCTATGACGACCTACCCCTTTCGCAGGAATTTCCTTTCTTCTAAATTGATGACTCTTATTGGAGCCTTCATGGTTAGGAACAGGAACTATGCTACTTAGAGGACTGTCGGTCTGTTTACTTTGTTGTAGTGTTAGTTTGATATTCATCGATAAATGTTTTAAGGCGTAGTTCTGCCTTTATTCGAGAGCTACTGTTTCACTGACATTATCTGAGATCTATTCTCCAAGATACTTTACAGTTCTGGTTCTCTTGATACGCTGACTGCGTTCATTCTCATCGTTCTAGGGACATCCTTAATTCTGATAAAGAATTTGGTCTTCACGGTGTTGATCAATAGACCTGTTTTCTTTGATATTAAACGGAGTGCATAGAAACCTTGCCAGTAGGGTCAGGTCATCAGCAAAAGCCAGGTAAGGGGATCCTTAGATTTTCTTCTTTGATTCTCATCCTTAACCCAGTGTTCGTTGTTAGAGATCTGGAACATTACCTATGTTTCGCAGGACACAGTTAATCAATACACACGAAATCCGTCTCCTTGCCTCGCCACTGTATTGCTCGAGAAACTCTCTGAGAGTTGTTCTCTAAACATTTTATAACAGCATTCATATTTCTGTGTATTACAAATTCTAAATTTCTAAGGTAACTTCCGGAGAATGACTAGCGTGGAGACTAAAAGTCTCGAAAATGGTAGGATTCTGGAAAAATACACAGGGTACATTCCAGTTGCTTGCCTGAGGGCTGAGGGAATTGTCGCCTAACTCCCTGAGGAGAACATTCTACGCTGGCCGTAGCTACGCTCAGCAACGAATCCTGTACTGCCCGTGGATCCACAGGTTGATCAGCAAACCACAAAAATGCAATAATCGTATGACCTTCTTGGCCGGGAAACACCATCTGAGGTTGTTCGGCCGATGATGAGGATGACGACAAATCAACCTACCAGCTCTGAGGCAGACAATATCTCCAACACGGAGGAAATGGAACCCGGGTCGCCCGTATGGCAGTCAGGCGCGCTGATCACTCAGCGGCAAAAGCGTACACCAGTTTATCAAACAAAGACATAACGCGAGACTCATAGGGAAATACATTCAGTAAGCAAATATTATAGAAAGACCGCCTTTCCTTAACGTTGACGTAAATGACTGGAAGAAATCAATTTGCTAGCTCACGCATCTATAATCTGCGGACCTGTGTTCAGTATCATAGTGCTTGCTGAAAAACTGAAAGTGCTGTTCGTTACAATAAAATTTATTTAACAAAGAGCGATTACTAACGACTATAACTGATACACAGCAATAAACCGATAAGTGTAGGCAGCCGCAACGCGCGGTAATTCTGCGCTGTCTGGCGCTTTCCACACTCCAGAAGAATGCGTGCACTCACTGCGAACGAAAGGCGGTTGAAAATAAATGTACACGTTCGTAAAAGTGGGCTGTATATTTAACACTAGGAGAGATAGTTACAGATATGTCTGAGGGGTTTGGCGGTCAAGGTCGTCTCCCCTACTCCACCCTCGAATATGAAAGCCGAGATTGCACAATTATCTTGAGAAAAACTAAATAACTGAAGGTTAGCGATAGTACCATAAGGAATGTGGAGGTTGGAACCAATAAGATCAAGGTATGTAAGACTTACGTATCTGGGATTTATGACATCATCAGACGGAAAAAGTGAAGATGACTTCAATAACAAAATAGGACGTTCCAAGAGGACCGTGCGACAATTGAATTAGGTCCTTTGGAATAACAACATAACAGAAAGGACGAGACAGGTGATATATCACTCGCGGTCGTTGATAACATCGCTAAGTACGGAGGAGAAGCGTCAGTGAGACCAGTTGTTGGCGCTAAAGATGAGGTTTGGAGCCGTAGCTGTGGCGTCTCCACCTTGTTCAAATACCAACATAAGAGAGGCTATGGGTATCGATAAATCAATATAGACGCCGTAGAGACGAAACGTCTGAAATGGTAAGGACGTCTGGAAAGGATGGACGAAACACATTGGCCATAGGAAGTGCGGCAATGGTCCCCAGCGGAAAGAAAAAAGTGTGATCGAGATTGGAATAGCTGGGGTCGAGATGTCTGGGATGCGATGGATACAACAAGACTACAAGGAGGAGAGTGACATGATCGAAGGAAGTGGAATACGGGAAGCGAGGAGGAGGTGCCAGCCGTAGAATACTCGCAATATGATGACGACGACGGTGGTGCTTGCCCTTCTGTTCATGCACTTCTGCACAAGAAAGAAAAGAGGCATCATGTTGACGTACCTAGACAGTCTTAACTGAGCACGGCGGTCGAAGGAACTCTTAAACGCTCTCGTTTTCACTTTCGTTCGAGAAGTCTGTAACCGGTCAGTCTTTCCAGCACTTTTTGTTGCGCTGTTTCGGATCGTTAACGACACAGGCAACGGGACCTGCTCCTGCTCTCATGAAACATGGACATTTCCCACGAGAAGCTATCCAATCGACTCGCGATGTTCCGGACCCAGAGAAGTCAGCAGAGGTACTTTTTTTTATTCCCAGAGCCGCGTCACGGTCACGGTCAGGGAGACTGTGCCCAGATCGTATTTTAACCTAGGACAAGACAGCAATTTCTGTAGAAGATACAGCAGCAATTTAAATTTCAGTAGCGGGTGACACCGATGGTTATCTTGCTGCAAGATGCCATGTCCGTTGGAGAAAATATCAAAATAAAAATAAAATAAAATAAAAATAAAAAGAAGTCCTTAGATGTTAGGATCGGAGACTGGAGAGTTAAAAGAGACCGATGATCTGCGTTTGCGTATTCCATTAGCTTACGTCGGGCGAAATGTCTGTTATGCAGGCTACTGCGAAAGACTTAACAATGGCGAACAAGTCCATCACTTGCGTGATACGATAAAGATGATATTCGCAGCGTTATTGTCTATCGAACGGGACAGATGTAGCGCGTTTTCGCACTCTGATTTGAGCACCAGAGAGCCGCGGATGAATGAGCTGAAAACGACTTCTTTTGTTCTACGTAAATGCACCACCGTCGTAAAGAGAACAAAGAGAAGAGAGAGTGGCACCTTCTGTATCAATAGAAGCCGGCAGTTGTCAGAGTATCGATGTTCTGGAGCTAAAGAGGCCACCGGGACATGGTGAGAAGTCTCTAAAGTGCAAGAATTACGAGGGGCGCTTGTAGCAGGCGATACAGGACAAAACGAATACCCGCTTAACATTGTCTGACAACAGAGACGGAATAATAGCTTAATCGCTTTGTACTCATTCTTTTTTAATTTCTTGTCGCTGCCACAAAATTGAATTCAACCTTCTACGAAACTGTAACGGATCCTGTAACGCATTTAAAAAGTACGCAATCAACTGCACAGTGTTCAGCGGAACGTATAAAGGGCTCCAACAGCATTTTTAGCTCCCTACTATTGAATTGCAATGGATTATCTCCTTCCACAGCTACGGGATTACTTTACAGTTCACATTTAAGTGTGTGACAGAGGCTTCATCAAACCACCTTCAAGCAATTTGTTTACCGTTCCACACTCTAACAGCAAGCGGAAAAATCACTTAAATCTTTCCCTGCAAGCTGTCATTTCTATTATTTTATTATGATGATCATTTCTCCCTATATAGTTGGGGCCAACAAAGTCTTTTCAGACTCTAAGGTGAAAGTTGGTGACTGGAATTTCGTGAAAAATCCTGTTGCTAAGAAAAAGCTTTTGTTTTAGTGATTTCCACCCTAGTTTGCGTGGCATACTCTCCCCTATTTCTCGATAGTAAGAAACGAGCTCCCGTTCTTTGGCCTTTTTCGATGTCTTCCGTCGATCCCTGTTGATGCGGGTACTTTACCGCACAACAGCACCCCAAGGACGGCAGACAAGCGTAGTGTATGCAGTCTCTTTAGTAGACTTTCTAAATGTTCTGCCAATAAATCGCATTCTTTGGTTGCTTTCCCCACACCATTGCCTATGTAATCGTTCCAGTTCAAGTTATTGGTAACTGTAATCCCTAAGTAATTAGTTGGATTGACTCTTGAAATTTGTGTGATTTATCGTGTAACAGAAATTTAGCGGATTCGTTTTAGTTTTCATGTGGATGACTTCAAACTTCTCATTATTTAGAGCCAATTATCACCATACAGATATCTTGTTTAAATCATTTTGCACTTGGTTTTGATCCTCTGATGACTTTACAAGACGGTAAATGATAGCATCATCTTCAAACTATCTACGTGGGCTGCCCAGATTCTCCTAAATCGTATATATATATATATATATATATATATATATATATATATATATATATATATCACGAATAGCAGAGGGCCTATAACGGTCATTAAGGACTGCCAGGTATTACTTCTGTTTTATTCGATGACTTTCCCTCAATTCCTACGAATTTCTGACAGGAAATTACAAATCCAGTCGGACAACTGAAGAGATATTCCGTAGGCACGCAGTTTGATTAGAAGTTGCTTTGAAGAACGGTGTCAAAATCCTTCTGGAAATCTAAAAATATGGAATCAGTTTCGCATCCCCTGTCGATAGCACTCACTACTTCGTGAGGATAAGGCGCTAGTTGTATTTCACAAGAACGGTACTTTCTGAATCCGTGTTGCCTGTTTGTCAATAAATCGTTTCCTTTAAGATAATTCGTAATGTTCGAGCATAGTATATATTCCAAAATCCTATTGCAAATCGACTTTAATAATATGGGTCTGTAGTTCAGCGGATTACTCCTATTGTCTTTCTTGGAAATTGGTGTGACTTGTGCAACTTTCCAGTCTTTAGGTCCAAATCCTTCGAGTGAGCGGCTGCGTATGATTGCGAAGTATGAAGCTATTGTATCCGTATACTCTGAAAGGAATCTCTCTGGAATGCAGTCTGTACCGGAAGCGTTCCCTTTCTTAAGTGAGCTAAGCTGCTTCGCTACACCGAGGATATCTACTTCTAAGTTACTCATGTTTGGCCGGGATGGACGACTATCAGTTCAGCCCGTGAGAATACAAATTTCTCTAATGCTCCTTATGTCGGATGTCTGTGGAGGGAGGTGTTATCTTTTCTGGCTTGTCTTGGCTCGTGTATCTTAGGATTGTAGGAATAAGCTTTTGCGTGAAGGATAACATCCTCACAGAAGTACCTCCAACAGATTATTGGCTTTGTCTATAATGCTCTTATGCTGATTAAACAAACTAGCATACAGCTCTTCTTTCACTCTTAGCAATTTATTACGTCTCTCCAATTTTGTACGGGTACCACAGCAGTCAGGAACAGAATTGAAGAGTGCTTCGCGGACAGTTCCTTAAGTTACTTCCAATATTGTTTGGCTTCTCCACCTCTCACCAATAGATTTATGATGCCGGTTCATCTTGAAGCGTACTAGATGGATGCTATTCAATACTGACCGGTTGCGACGGTCGTTTAAGCATATACTACATGTCTGTATGGGGCTCAGGTGAGACTTTCGATTTTTCTGCGGAACCTTATCATTACCTAAACGATCAAAGCATCTGGAGATTCTGGTTTGAAAGCAAGGTATGAAATGTGTACCAGCATATGTAATAACCAACCATTGACAGAAGACAGGACCACGTCAGTAATGATTACGTTTCACAAGAAAGGAAATGCACAGCGTTGTGAAAACTACAGAACCATTTCATTAATTTCAAACGCCAGCAAGATTCTTCTAAATGTCATCCATGAACGCCTAAGAACTCACTTACGTAAAGAAATACCACCAGAGCAAATTGCGTTTGTGCATAATAAAGGAACACGAGAGCAGATTCTCGGAGTCAGACAGCTAATTCTAAAATTTAGGGACTTCAATACCCTATCAGTTTTTTGTCTCTTGGACTATAGCAACGCTTTCAACTGTGTTGAGCGGAAAGAACTGTGTAACGTACTAGCAGATATGGGCGCTCATCATCATCTTATTAACCATACCAGAAATCTCTCATCTAGTCTGATTATTGTCTTACTATCAGAGTAAACTGTTTTACGTCCTTTTGAACTACGTAAAAGAGTTATTAGATAGGGGTGAATTCTATCGCCGGTTCTATTTAACATCTATAGAGAATACGTTATGAGAAAAAGTGTTCATGGTTGGACTGGTGGGATTTGAATTGGATGAAGCGAATCAATAATTTAAGATTTGTTGATGACACTATTCTGTGTCCAGAATCACAAGTGGAAATGAATGAACTTCTGGATGGAGAAAGAAAACGAGAAACTTGGATTGTCAGTTAATAAGAAAAAGACCAGGATCATGATAATTGACAGAGAGGAATCACTGCTAGCTGCTGATGTACTATCAGAACGTGGAGAAGTTGCTCACTTTGCGTGCCTGGGCTCAGTAGTACAGACAGAGGGTGGTTCTGCACAGGAAATACGACGCAGGATTGTTCTGGGATAGGAGGCTTCATCGAAGTTGACAGTGATTTGGAAAGACCGATCCCTAACCAGAAATACTAAATTGAGAGTGCTGGAATCTCTATTGTTTCCACTTTTCCTTTACGGCGCTGAAATATGGACAATATATGAAGAGGACCGCAAAAGAATTGATGCTTTTGAGATGTGACATGTAGGAGATGGTTGAGAATATCACGAATGAACAAGCGGACCAACAAATCAATCCTTCAAGAACTCAGGGTGGAGAAGAGATTGTCCATTATCTGTATCCAGCGAATTCTGCAGTTCTTTGGTAACGTAATTCTACGACAGGAGGATAATTTCTGAAAGATGTTCATCCAAGCCAAAGTCGAAGGGAAAAGATTGAAGGGAAGACCACCGAGAAAATGGATAGGCCAGATAAAAGAGAAGACACACCAAGCATTGGCCTAGCTACTCCGAGATGCAGAAGACCGGGAAAAATGGAGACAGACTGTTAAGAGGATTGTACTATAGGTCACCAAATTTCAACTATTAAAGACGGAGCGTTGTTGTTGTTGTTGATGATGATGATGATGATGATGATGATGATAAAACCACAGCTATACTTGCAGCTTTACGTTAATTGCAGGACATCTGAGTAAAAAAATCTGATTTCGCAAATTGTAGAAGCTTCCTCGAAGATGTGCAGACACCCGCCCTTCTCAAGAAAAATGATACACCGATAATGCCTAATGGACATTGTGTAGTCCATCAAGGGAAACGAAAATCTCGGGAAGGAAGTAAAAATAATGAGGATCAAGGAACACGTTAACATTAAATACGGTGAATTATTCGATGATTTAGCGAAGACTGCCGTTCAAAACGGAACATCTAGAAATGTCTTATTATCGCTATCAGACTTGAAGACTACATCTTACAGCAGAGCAACAGCCCAATGGCAAGAAGAGTATTAAGCACCTATACGGAGTAAAGGGAAATATGAATGTTAAAGATAAATAAAGCTAAACATGTCCTCTAAGCTCTGGTTCCACACAATTAAGACAATTGAAAAGTTTATAAGTTCCATAATTCGCATGAAATCTAATCACAGAGCATTCCTTAGCCATCTTCACCGAATACTAGTTCGAGAGAATCCATTCTATGAATGTGATGGATTAACAGTGTGTTGTTGTTATGGTCTTCAGTCCTGAGACTGGTTTGATGCAGCTCTTCATGCTACTCTATCCTGTGCAAGCTTCTTCATCTCCCAATACCCACTGCAACCTACATCCTTCTGAATCTGCTTAGTGTATTGATCTCTTGGTCTCCCTCTACGATTTTTACCCTCCACGCTGCCCTCCAATGCTAAATTTGTGATCCCTTGATTAACAGTAGGAGATATTAATTACATTTTTTTTCGAATGTTAACTTTATGCAAACCAGCAAACTGATTTCATATAAAAGTTAATCAGATCTCATCAGCTGTAACTTACTAATATAGCAGCTCTCCTTCAGGAAAACAATGTACTATTTTATAACTATTTACGAAGTGTTTAAATAGATGTAACCTTATCGTATAAAATTCTAGAAAATACCTAAAACACACAGACGGCTTCATGGCCTTCAGACGCTGATTTCACTTTGCCAAAGTCTCCTCTTTAGAATGATTTACGGAACCCTGCTTGATAAGAACTCTTATTAAATCTGATTCCGTAAACACATACTTTCTTTCCCAGGCGACATCACATAGCAGCTGGAATAAATTACACGTTACTCTGAGATGTGAGTTGCTTATTGGGAAAGCTATATAACGAAATACTCGATACCACAGGAGTAGGTGTAGGTGGTACACTTATTAAGTGAAGTGCACGATAAAATTTTATGATTCTTTCAGTCACACACATTAATCGTTTTCGAATTTCATTTACAGTGATTTAATGACCTGCAGAAGGCAAAAATTCTTCATTTCACGTCATATAATAAATTAAGAAATTATACAGAGGGAAATTTCGTGAAGTTTCTGCAAACCATTGTAAAGCAACATAGTTATTTATTCAAAACGTAAACGTTTCAAACATTCAAAACTTTTAACAGGATTTAAAGATATCTTTATGTATGATGTCACAATGCTTCAGCACTAGTATGTTAGTAAATGAAGGTACTTAAGTTCTTAAATCTTTTACTTATAATTTTCATATTTCAGAGGTAATTGTTTAAACATAAAATTTCACGAATTTTCGTGTAGAAAAAACAACAAATTTTGTCAATATAGAAATTGCTGATACACTTTGGACATTTAATTCTTCATCTAAAATGTAAAATTGCACTAGTGCAAACAACATACGTAATATTCTTGGTTGTTATTCGTTTGCATAAGGGCCAATACCAGGCGAATTAGGAAAGCAGTTGTGAACCAGTTATTTCGAAGTTCTTATAGTAGATTTCGTTACCAGTTTCCGAAGCCCTTTGAAGCAGTGTTTGTGAAGCAGTTGTCTAACATATTTCACAAATATATACATGTGTGACTTATAAATAGATGTTTCATTCCATAGCTACCATTATGACACGAAACTACCATCGACCCAAGACAATGTGTCATACTCAACAGTGAAGAACTCAAAAAAAAAAAAAATAAAATAAAATAAAATAAAAACTACGTGCTATTCCTGTAGTAACATTACGTACTAAAATAATTTTCCTTAATTAATAGCATTGATACAGGTGTGTATTTAGCTGTAGATGAGTGGCTACGTCAGAACCTAGGCATCTCAGATAACTACTTTGAGGCTAGAAGTATTTAAGTATTGAGCTTTATTCTACCCTGCAACTGAGACAGCAGAAATCTCGCGGAACGCACGTGACTGGTACGAAAGCTGTACAACGGGTGCCGGGGATAGGATAGAGAGAACAGAGAAAGCTGCTGATTTCATAAACTCCGATAAACGGGAGGCTGCGATGGCGCGTCGACCTAGAACGAGAACGGCGAGAACATCGAGGCTCCTTGGATGTTCATGGGTACTGCTGTCGTTGTAACCATTTTGTTACAGGGAATACAATGCAAAATTATATACTTACTTATTCATAAAGCCACTGCGTAACGTCTGGTGGAAGGTATTTCACACCAATTTTGGCATACCTTTTCCAGTTCCAGTCAAGGAAAGATGAAGGGAAGGTGACCGTGTGTTAGTTCGAGTAGAAACGTTATTCAGTCTTCCTAAAATATCAGTTCTCAAGTGTCGCTCACATCCAATGGTTCGTAACTAAACTTCCACAGCGTCAGTCTCAGACTTTGGGCGGTGTTTACTGACCTGTAACGATAATAGCAGCAGTATACGAATAACTTCATTCGCCTCTCTCAGGACCACTCGATAAGCATCCGAAACTCTAGAAAAATCGATCAAATTCACAGCACTTTAATATCAATAATATTCAGCAGTATTTCCGTACATCTGCTGTTATTGTTCAAGCGGCATAGTCATTTACTACTACAGTTGACGCGAAACATTTTCACATCTCGAAACAATGAAAATGATTTGCCCGATGAGAGGGCTGAGGTTCGTCAGATCACGTCGATACATTCGTCATGATACTGGTAGTGGAAGAGGTAGTAGCGGAAGCAAAGCTGTGAATAGTTCAGTAGGTAGATGACTTGTCTGCGAAAGATATCAAGTTCCAGTCTCGGTTCAGTGCAAAGTTTTAATCTGCCAGGAAGTTTAGAATCAGCGCACACTCCGATGTGGAGCTACAATTCATTAAGGATATACTGTTTTCCACTGAATCAACTACTAAGTACTTGCATCACGCGGTGTGCACTATCCCTCACTGAACTGTGGATGTTGCCGAAGGCACTGACTAAGTTAACGTAGTTTCGTTAACACTTTTGTGCCTTGTTGCATGTCTTCCAGGGTGATTTCCTCCCCAAGGAACAAGACATTTTAAAACATGACAACTTTCGCTGTTACAAGGCCTCAGCAGTTCTTCATGTGTTTGAAACGCACAGTGATGAATTTTAGTTGATATCTTGGTCCTCGAACTTCAGGTTATAGAACGAAGACTAATGAAAACGTACAGCCCACTTATTCATAATCTGCATGAATAGTCTGATTCGTTTATGGAGATTAGGTGCCTTCTACCGCCAGCCGTGGATAAAGGACTTCCAGCTTTTACCGAACGATTAACTGCAGCTTGTTTGCATGCTGTCATTGACCCCGATTGCTAACGGAATACAACTATGATTAAAGTTTCAGAATATAATTTTATTCACAAAACGATAAGGGAAGGATACTGTACTACAAATCTAAAACAACTCGGCTGATGGTCGAAAAATTAAGAGTGCAGTACCGAGACCGTAAGAGATCGCCATAACCACACATAAATTTTGCAGGGCTTCTCAGAGAACTTAAACAGAACTCATTGGAACAAAGGCTTCACTTTTCTCAAAACACCTTTAAAGGCCTACAATTCGATGCCGACTGTGTAGCACTTGTACTGCCTTCGTGGAAACAAGATAAGAGAGATTAGGGCTGTGGATAATATTGATACAAGCTATCCTCCATCGTGCAGTGCGCACAAACTTAGGGAGTATGACGTAGCTGTTGTCAACACGGCAATAATTAGTTTGCTGATTCAAGGATCCCGTAGGTTTTCAGAACCACTTTAAGCGAATGACTGTTTACGCTAAGAGGATGTAGAAAGCGATAGCAAATCTTGTTTTCTAAAATCAGTACAAACACTCAGTCCCTCTTGATTTGGATAGTAATAAATCCCCGACAAAGTTTAACAGGGAAATGAGAGTTGCTGCCAATCGGACACCGATATCTTCGAATTGGGGTTGAGATACTGATATGACCACAAACTACATAGTTCATATGCTGTACTTGGAAAGACACAGGAGAAATATTAGATTATCTGAGAGCAATTTTATGAAGAATCAGCGATCGCAGCGTAATATTTTCACGACATTCACAAGTTTTGATCTTTTTGAACATAGATGGCCATCATAGTGCCGTAAAAGTTTAAATCCTCGCAGATCTGAAGATTGTCATGCGTAGCCGAAACATGCAGTTGTATTGAAAATATGTTGTGATCGTTGACTGTTGATAGAATTGTTCTGAAATAAGTTACTTTCGATCAATAATTCTCTTAAAGACATAATTCCTACCTTTTTGGAAAAAAGAAACATTGTCAATGAGGCTTTACTGGGAACATACGGCGAAAGTGGAAAATGTTCAGCAATTATGATTAACAAGAAACGAGTAAGTTGCGTCTGTGTATGTATGTTATAATGGCCGATCAACACCGCAAAATACGTTTCAGTCCATTGACATAGTCGCCTATTGTCTCAAGTTGAAACTGCTAGGCTGATCAAACCACAAATGGATTTGCGTTACCAACTGAACCATCTGAGAACATCTACGACCGGCTTTCACCTTCAGTCTACCCGTTATTCCGCCACAGCAGTGTTAAGCGTTGACCTCGAACTCAAGGAGCTAAGATCGTGTCCCGGTACAGATCTCTGTTTTAATCTGTCAGTTTCGTCCGTTTCAAAGAATAGTCAATTTATACATGAATTCAAGATTCAGTGGTCACTGGCAGGCAGAACTAGTCCATTGTTGTGACCAGGTCTACACCTACATCTACACTCAGCAAACCTCCTTATGGTGTATGGTGGAGGTTACTTTAATGTACCAGAATCCCCTTCCCCTTTTCCTGTTGCAGTCGCGTGCGTTTCGCCGGAAGAACGATTGCTGGTAAGCCATCGTGTGGGCTGGAATCTCTCTAATTTTATCTCATGGTCTCTCCGCGGGGTATACGTAGGAGAAATGTAGGCTCTCGAAACTTTAACACTACACCACAAAGTGATGCAGAACGCCTCTCTTGCAGCGTCTGCCACTGAAGTTTACTGAACATCTCCGTGATGAAATGTGCTGCTCTTCTTTAGATCTCTGGTTCCACTATCAGATGTGGATCCCATACTGACGAGCAATATTCAAGTATTGATTGGACGATTCCTTTGTTGGTGGGCTAATTTCCTTTGGATTATTCCAATGAATCTGAGTCTGACATCTTACTCGCGGTTAATTTTATGCGATCGTTCAACTTGAAATCGCTCGACACTCATATTCCTAGATATTTTACGGAAATAACTGCTTCCAGCGATTGTTCTGCAACTGTGGAACCATACAATGAAGGATGTTTCTGTCTTTGTATTGGCAATACGTTACTTTTTTATGTGGAGGGTCAATTTCCACAGCCTGTATCAAGTGTCGACTCTCTTCAGGTCTTTTTCCACTTCGCTACAAGTTAATAGCCTCGTGACTGCTCTGTATACAACCGCATCGTCCGCGAAAAGCCTCATGGAACTTCCTATGGTATATACTAGGTCATTTACAGATATTCTCAAAAATAATGATCTTGTAACACTCCTCTGGTGCACCCCCGAAGTTACTTTTACATCTGATTGCCTCTACGTTCAGAATGAAGCGCTGTTCTCTGTTTTGTTAGAAGCTCTTCAACCTAGTCCCACAGTTGCTCTGATATACCATACGCTCATATTTTGTACACTGCGGAGCTTTATCGATTGCCTTTCGGAAGTCAAGGAACACAGTATCTACACTAATGGCCATTAAAATTGCTACACTACGAAGATGACGTGCTACAGACGTGAAATCTAACCGACAGGAAGAAGATGCTGTGATATGCAAATGATTAGCTTTTCAGTGCATTCGCCGGTGGCGACACCTACAACGTGCTGACATGAGGAAAGTTTCCAACCGACTTCTCATACACAAACAGCAGTTGACCGGTGTTGCCTGATGAAACGTTGTTGTGATGCCTCGTGTAAGGAGGAGCAATGCGTACCATCACGTTTCCGACTTTGATAAAGGTCCGATTGTAGCCTATCGCGATTGCGGTTTATCGTATCGCGACATTGCTGCTCGCGTTCGTCGAGATCCAATGACTGTTAGCAGAATATGGAATCGGTGGGTTCAAGAGGGTAATACGGAACGTCGTGGAGGATCGCAACGGCCTCGTATCACTAGCAGTCGAGATGACAGGCATCTTATCTGCATGGCTGTAACGGATCGTACAACCACGTCACGATCCCTGCGTCAACAGATGGCGACGTTTGCAAGACAACAACCATCTGCACGAACAGCTCGACGACGTTTGCAGCAGGATGGACTATCAGCTCGGAGACCATGGCTGCGGTTACCCTTGACGATGCATCACAGACAGGAGCGCCAGCGATGGTGTACTCAACGACGAACCTGGGTGCACGATTGGCAAAACGTCATTTTTTCGGATGAATCCAGGTTCTGTTTACAGTATCATGATGGTCGCATCTATGTTTGGAGACATGGCGGTGGACGCACATTGGAAACGTGTATTCGTCATCGCCATACTGGCGTATCACCCGGCGTGATGGTATGGGATGCCATTGGTTACATGTCTCGGTTTCACGCCTCGGTCACCAGTTGTTCGCATTGACGGCACTTTGAAAAGTGGACGCCACATTTCAGATGTGTTACGACCCGTGGTTCTACCTTCATTCGATCCCTGCGAAACCCTACATTTCAGCATGATAATGAACGGCCGCATGTTGCAGGTCCTGTACGGGCCTTTCTGGATACAGAAAATGTTCGACTACTGCCCTGGCCAGCACATTCTCCAGATCTCTCACCAATTGAAAACGTCTGGTCAATGGTGGCTGAGCAACTGGTTCCTCACAATACGCTGGTCACTAGTCTTGTTGAACTGTGGTATCGTGTTGAAGCTGCGTGGGCAGCTGTACCTGTACACGCCGTCCAAGCTCTGTTTGACTCAATGACCAGGAGTATCAAGGCCGTTATTACGGCCAGAGGTGGTTGTTCAGGGTACTGACTTCTCAGGATCTATGCTCCCAAACTGTGTGAAAATGTAATCACATGACAGTTCTAGTAAAATATATTTGTCCAATGTATACCCGTTTATCATCTGCGTTTCTTCTTGGAGTAGCAATTTTAATGAACAGTAGTGCACCCGGGCGCCTGTATCTACTGCTTTCCGTGTCTCGTGGACCAACAGAATATGCCACATACCACAAGCAAAACCGAGAGAGATGGCGCAGTGGTTGGCAGACAGAACTCGCTTTCGGGAGGACGACGATTGAAACCAGCGTCCGGCTGTCCTGATTTAGGTTTTCCGTGATGTCCCTAAATCACTTCATGCAAATGCCGGGATGGCTCCTCCAAAAGGCTTGGCCAACTTCCTTCCTCATAATCCCCGATGGGACCGATGACATCGCTGTCTGGTTCCTGCCCCCAAATCAACCAACCAACTAGTCAGATGCAGTAACGGTAAGTAGCACTCTGAGTTACGACGGCATTTCGTTTCTTTTACCAGATACATGTGCTGACTAACTAGCGCCGGTAAGAAACTGTTTCCAGTAAGTTAAAATAGTGGCTGTGGACTGATCATTCATCTGTCTACTGTCGCTGTACGATACAGCGACGCTTCTAAACCTTTTTGGGAGGTTGGTTCACTGCAGTGTCGGGAGGCTGGGGTTCACGGACGGGCCTGGAGGCGTGAGTGCACGCATCACACCCTGCTGGACACGCGGTCCCCGGGCTGGCGCTTTCGAGGCGACGGTGAAAGCGCTTGCGGTCTCCTTTTGTCGGTTCCACCGTCCACGGGATCGGCTGGTACCGCAGAAAAAAAAACAGACTTCCCCGCGTTTCCCTGTGGCTGCCACCTGGGACACAACAACAGACACCCACCAGTCACCTCCCGGATAGCGTCAGGGGCGACGAAACAATACTTACATGATCACTTTATTGTCTGTCTGTCTGTCTGTACTTTCGAATATTAAGACCCCTACTTCTCAGGAATCAGCAGAGGAGTAAACTTGAAATTTATATCAAATGCTACGATCTACGGTCCGTTGGCGCTGTGAAAACACAACCAAAACATACGGCCAATTATTAGGATCTCTTTCTTTCAGGAACAGGTGGAGGTATCAAGGCGATTTTAATACCAAATACTAAGGTCTATGGTCCTATTCGAACTTTTAAGTCAGTGCAATCAAAGCTACAACCAAACGTATCACATATTTTAATACTCACCAACTCACACATCAGAACGTATTGATGAATTGATATAATTGCGTACGCTTCCGCGGCCAGCCTCAGTAGACATAAAAATTTTCTGGGTGTGGTACCGCGTCATATTGTAAACAACTGCTGCTGGAGGAAACCAACGTTTCGACCACGGTTGCAGCGGCCTTCTTCTGGGTCTACTGCGCAGTGGCCGAAATGTTGGTTTTCTCCAGCAGTAATTTTATAAAATATGACGCGGTATCATACCCAGCCCAGAAAACTTTTATGTCTATTGATGAACTGTCTGTACGCATGTCGGGTCTGGCGAGCTACGTTATAAACAAAAACGTTGAAGTTTACGTGGAAGAAGCCTACTAGCCAACGTAACTGTTCCCGAACCGCAAAAACAGTATCGCAAACATGCTGACGATTACATTTGAAAAAACTGGAATCAGATTAAATTTGGTGTTTTTTCACAAAGACAGGGTTTTGGTTTCTTGACATTCATTAAACGTTAACTGATAAGGGTTATGGTTAGGTTAGTGTTGTTTAACGTCCCGTCGACAACGAGGTCATTAGAGACGGAGCGTGAGCTCGGGTTAGGGAAGGATGGGGAAGGAAATCGGCCGTGCCCTTTGAAAGGAACCATCCCGGTATTTGCCTGAAACGATTTTAGGGAAATCACGGAAAACCTAAATCAGGATGGCTGGAGACGGGATTGAACTCATAAGGCAAGATCAGTGTATGAAGTACAACCGAAGTTCCAAATCTTACCTTCTGGAATTTGATCGAGGGATAGCTGTCTATTCTGCAGTGTTGAATTCGTCGTGCGCCACCAGAACTGAAATCACTGGAAAAACAGCCTGAAATTGTGTTCGGGTGTTTGTAATGAGATTACAATTTTGCTTCACTGTTTGTTGTATGAATTAAACGCGTACCAGTGTTGTAATACTTATAGATGTGCTGTATATTGGCTGGAACAAGAACTGTAGATGTTCATGGGTTGTACCGCCATATAGCTATGTAAATTAATAAAAGAAAAGTGGTGTAGCTAATTCCTGCTCTGTGCTGACACATCTTCATCTCAAAGTAGGGCTTGCACTCAACGCCCTCAATTATTTCTTTGATGCACTCCAATCTCTGCCTTTCTCAACAGCTTTTAGGCTCTGCATGTCCCTCGGGTGCCATGCAAGTTATTCCTTCATGTCTTAACAAATAACCTATTGTTTTCTCCCTTCTTCTTGTGTTCCTTTCTCCACTGATTCTGCCAAGAACCTCGTCACTTCTTATCAGCCCATTTTGTTTTCAATATCCTTTTGTAGCACCACATCTCAAATGTTCCGAATTCTTCTTTACCAAATTCCGCACAGTTCATGATTCGCTTCCATGCTCCAAACGTACGTTCTCACAAATTTCTTTCTGAAATTAAGGCCGATGTTTGGTACAAGCAGACTTCTTTTGACAAGAAATGCACTCTTCATCTGCACTTCATCTCCTTGCTTCATCGATCATACGTTATTTTGCTTCCAGTGTAACAGAATTCTTTCACATCGTGATCCCCAATGTTGATGTTAAGTTTTCCGCTCATCTCATTTCTGCTGCCCCTCATTACTTCTGGCTTTTTAAGGTTCCGCAACTCAGTCGATAAAAACGGAACCCTTATAACATCGCTTAGTTGTCCGTCTGTCTGTTTTTCTGTCTGTCTGACTGTTGAAAATCCTTTTTCTTAGGAACGGTTAGGCGTATGAAGTTGAAATTTATGTCACGTCTTAAGGCCTAAGGTTTCCTGGCGGTGTAGAAAATTGAAAGTTCTAAGTCAATGCAATCAAGACATACGGCTATTTATGTGAAATATTTGGATAACTGCAAAATCACTTATTAAAATCTACCCATTAGTCTAGTATCATGAAATTAGGAAAAAGGAGGGGTTCACAAGACAACCAAAGGAAAAAGAATCCGAAAACTTTAAATTTGTAATGAAGTCACAAGAAAAGAATTGTCATTCCTTATCTGATTGTTAGTCTGTTAGGACCCCTTTTTCTTAGTAATAGCTAGAGATGTCATGTTGAAACTTATGTGACATTCTAAGACCTTTATGTCCTTCGGGGTGTAATACACGTAAGCTTCTAAGTCAATTAAACTAAAAGATACGGCCATTTGGGTCGCATATATTGATCCTCGCAAACGCACTCATCAAACCTTACAGGGTACTTGCGTTGGCCTAGAATCATGCAATTTGGCAAGAAGCAACGTTTCACAGTACAACCAAAGGAAACACTATGCAAACTGTTAATTTTTTATTATAGCACAATAAAAAATATTTAATTTCTTCATTTGTTATTCGACGTCAGAATTGGAATTACAGCAATCAGCAGTTCTGCATTCAGGCTACCAGGGTCTCAATGGTCAAAGTCAGGAATTAGCGTTTTACACTCAATAGCGTGTGCTCATTAGAGTCTTCATTCTTTTCAACAGGTTCTGGTATCATTTCTGACTTCGCTTGGGATAATTTCATCAACGAATCTTATCATTGATATCCTTGAATCTTAATTGTACTCTTGAATCTTTCTTTCATTTCTGCCATTGCTTCTTCGAAGCATACATTGAACAGTAGGATCAATAGACTTGGATGGGCGAGCTGTTAAGGTGATTTTGCGGTAGTTCTCTCACTTATATCTCACTATCTTTGGGATGAATATCAAGAGCTCAAATGGAAACCCAGTTCTAAGCAAAGAAGGGAAAGCAGAAAGGTGGAAGGAGTATATAGAGGGTCCATACAAGGGCGATGTAGTTGAGGACAATATTATGGAAATGGAAGAGGATGTAGATGAAGATGAAATGGGAGATATGATACAGCGTGAAGAATTTGACAAAGCACTGAAAGACTTGAGTCGAAACTAGACCCCAGAAGTAGATAACAGTCCGGTAGAGCTAATGATGGCCTTGGGAGAGCCAGCCATGACAAAACTCTTCCATCTCGTGAGCAAGATGTATGAGACAGGCGAAATTCCCTCAGACTTCAATAAGACTATAATAATGCCAATCCCAAAGAAAGCACGTGCTGACAGATGTGAAAATTACCGAACTATCAGTTTATTAAGTCACAGCTCCAAAATACTAAGGCAAATTCTTTATAGACGAATGGAAAAACCGGTAGAAGCCGATCTCGGGGAAGATCAGTTTGGATTCCGTACAGATGTTGGAACACGTGAGGGAATACTGACACTACGACCTACCTTAGAAGAAAGATTAAGGAAAGGCAAATCTACGTTTCTATCAATTGTAGACTTAGAGAAACTTTTGATAATGTTGACTGGAATACTCTCTTTCAAATTCTGAAGGTGGCTGGGGTAAAATACAGGGAGCGAAAGGCTATTTACAATTTGTACAGAAAGCAGATGGCAGTTATAAGAGTCGAGGGACATGAAAGGAAAGCAGTGGTTGGGAAGGGAGTGAGACAAGGTTGTAGCCTCTCCCCGATGTTATTCAATCTGTGTATTGAGCAAGCAGTGAAGGAAACAAAAGAAAAAATCGGAATAGGTATTAAAATCCATGGAGAAGAAATAAAAACTTTGAGGTTCGCCGATGACATTGTAATTCTGTCAGAGACAGCAAAGGACTTGGAAGAGCAGTTGAACGGAATGGACAGCGTCTTGAAAGGAGGTTATAAGATGAACACCAACAAAAGCAAAATGAGGATAATGGAATGTGGTCGAATTAAGTCGGGTGATGCTGAAGGAATTAGATTAGAAAATGAGACACTTAAAGTAGTAAAGGAGTTTTGCTATTTGGGGAGCAAAATAACTGATGATGGTCGAAGTAGAGAGGATATAAAATGTAGACTGGCAATGGCAAGGAAAACGTTTCTGAAGAAGAGAATTTTGTTGACATCGAGTATAGCTTTAAATGTCAGGAAGTGTTTTCTGAAAGTATTTGTATGGAGTGGAGCCATGTATAGAAGTGAAACATGGACGATAAATAGTTTGGACAAGAAGAGAATAGAAGCTTTCGAAATGTGGTGCTACAGAAGAATGCTGAAGGTTAGATGGGTAGATCACATAAATAGTGAGGAGGTATTGAATAGAATTGGGGAGAAGAGGAGTTTGTGGCACAACTTGACTAGAAGAAAGGATCGGTTGGTAGGACATGTTCTGAGGCATCAAGGGATCACCAATTTAGTACTGGAGGGCAGCGTGGAGGGTAAAAATCGTATAGCGAGACCAAGAGATGAATACACTAAGCAGATTCAGAAGGATGTAGGCTGCAGTAGGTACTGGGAGATGAAGAAGCTTGCACAGGATAGAGTAGCATGGAGAGCTGCATCAAACCAGTCTCAGGACTGAAGACCACAACAACAACATCTTCGGGATTGTGTTGATGTTTACTTATTTGTTGTAATACATGTTTAAAGGAGTTGCGATGCTGAGATACTCACTGTGTGAAATGGTAACTGGTGGAAATAACCATGGAGTGGAATTTCTATTTTACGAAACGAGGCTGGAGGGCAAAGTGTAACTGGGTCCCTGCAAAAGGACGGCTAAATGCGATTATTCCGGCTGGTCACGAAGGAGGTTTCCGGTGGAACGAGCGAAGGAGCGCCCCGGCCGCAGATGTGGTTCCGCAGTAGCCAGGAAGGCCCTTTCGGCGCGAGACAGACGGCTAGTGTACGCGTGGAGAAAGCGGGCCTTCTAGCGGCTGGGCTATGCCGCGCCGCGACGTGATCATCGCTCGCGCGTGCAGCCGCGCCAAATTGCTGCCATTCTGTTCGATAATGCAACGTTATGCAACCGGCTACGGCAGCACATTGCTGCATGTCCTCCCTCTTGCATTTGACAGCGAACACTCACGTACGAGGTTTACCGGCAATCGTTCCTCCAGCGATCTATTCGAGACTGGAACAGCGAAAGGGAGGGCGGGGGTGGGGGGCCGTGACAGCGGTACACAAAATACCCTCCGCCACGCAGCGCAAGCTGGCTTGCGTTGGTATAGATGTACATAGGATGACGTTGTTATCGTGCTGATGTGCGTTTCGCTTGTGCTTTTGTGAGTTCGAACCTCCTGCTGTGGAAATTTATCAGTGGCAAGGAGATAACTGCTAGGACTGGCAACGAAAAGCGGTGTTTCTTAGGTCAAAATGCACTTATTGTTGTATAAAAAATGAATTTTGGAGAAATATTATCGATTTATGAGCCTGGTAGGGGCGTCGTGATGTCGCAACGTTTCGACGATTTTCCTACTAATTATCTTCAGGCAAAGATACTGAGCGACGTGGCGCATTGGTTGGCACATTGGACTGCACTCGAGAGGAAGACGGTTCAAATCAACGTCCAGGCCACCCGGATTTAGGTTTCTTGTGGTTTCCCTAAACTGCTGCAGCCAATACGCCAGGATGGTTCCCTTGCAAAGGCGCGGCCGATTTCCTTCCCCATCCCTGAGACTTTCAGAGCTTGTGCTCCGTCACTACTGACCACGACGTTACCGGGACGTTTAACCTCGAACTTCATTCCTTCTTCAGGGAAAGATAAAGAGTAGGAAACTCGTCGAAACGTAGCGACAACACGAAACCACGACTCTCCTGACAATTCGAGAAGATTTCATCTATAAGCCCAGGAGGTCTCCATTTTTCTTCCAGGTGAATAGACAGTCCAGCATTATTTGAGCGAGTACAGTCCATCCCTAAAATGTGATTACGCAATCTCTTCAAAATCTTCAACAACAACTCGAAATACATTGCTGGACATTTAAAAGGCAACACCAGCAAGGATAGTAAACAACAAAATCTTACTTTTTGCGCATACACATGATGGTTCCGTATACAGAGTGGCTATATCAAACGTTTGCTACTTCAGCCAGTGTAGGCCGATAACCGTTTACCTTATGAGTACCCAGCTTCATAGAATAGATTGTGCGCAGCAGGATTTGCGTTCTTAGTAGTGTTAGTGTCATGAATTGCCGTTAGGCAGACGGCTGAAACACAAGTGTATGTGTGCATTGCCATTGCAGACAGTCAACATGGCCCTGGACACTGTGAGCGGAGCTGTAGTCATAAAGCTTTTTTATGAAAACAGCAACAATACTGCTAGTTTTTTTTTCATTTAATTGTTTTTCAGTCAATGCTGTACTCCAAACGCACTTTCTCAGAAATTAAATCCTGAAATTAAGGCCTCTGTTTGATGCCAGTAGACTTCTCCTGGCCAGGAATGCCCTTTTTGCTAGCGCTAGTCGTTCTTGCTCCGTCCGCCATGGTATATTTTGGTCCCTAGGAAGCAGAATTCCCTCACTTACCTTACATCGTGATCGCCAATTTTCATCTTAACTCCCTCGCTGTTCTCATTTCTGCTACTCCTCGTTACCTTCGTCTTCCTTCGATTCACTGTTAGTCCATATTCTCTATTCATCAGATAGCTCATTCCACTCAATAAATCCTATAATTCTTCTTCACTTTCACTGAGTAGCAATGGCATCAGCGAATCTTATAATTGATATCCTTTCAGCTTGAATTTTAATCCTACATTTTAACGTCCCAGCTGGCCGTTGTGGCAGAGCGGTTCTAGGCGCTTCAGTCTGGAACCGCGCGACCGCTACGGTCACAGGTGTGTGGATGTGTGTAATGTCTTTATGTTAGTTAGGTTCCATTAGACTTCTCCTGATGACCTCAGATGTTAAGCCCCATAGTGCTCAGAGTCATTTGAAGCATTTTTTTAACGTTCCATTTATCTCGATTATAGCTCATTTGATGTACAGATTGAACAGTAGAGGTGAAAGAGTACAATCCTCTCTTACACCCTTTTTTATCGGAGAGCTTCGTCCTTGATCTTCCAGTCATTGTCGTCCACTCTTTGCATGCATCGACCCATTAAAGGAATACAGAGACGTCGTCTTCCCACACCAGTGTTAAGAAACATGATCCTGAGGTTCGAATTAACTCACGATTTGGGAATTACTCCTGGCAGAGGCGAATTGTGTGAGAAATTATTGAAGAAGTTATTGTTGCCACGGCTGAGATGGCTGCAAGCAATATGCTGTCTTCGAGCAGTGCATGAGTTGTGTGCTGTGTCACGACTGCTGTACATTCCAATATTCTCCTTTCGAAAAGCGCTGCTAACAATTGCGGTTCCAGGCTATCGTGGATGCAAATCGTCATCACATCGAGCAACGCTTGTAAACTGGAACGTAAGTATGGTGACCTATCAACAGTGCTACTCTCTCAAGTGAAAATTAAAATTATTTCTTTCACTCATTTATTCGTTATTTCTCTTCCACATGGTCTGATAAATGTTCACACAACGTTTCGCGAAGTACCACTCGTATCTCATTGGGGCCTTTTCAAGTAGCGAAAGTTTAATTACACTGAAGAGCCAAAGAAACTCGTAAACCATGCTAATATTGAGTAGGGTCCCCGCGAGCACGCTGACTGCCGCAGCAACACGTGGCATGGACTCGACTAATATCTGAAGTAGTGCTGACGAAATTGATACCACGAATCCTGCAGGGCTGTCGATAAATCCGTAAGAGTACGAGGAGGTGGAGAGCTCTTCCGAACAGCACGTTCCAAGGCATCCCAGATATGCTCAATAATCTTCACGTCTGGGGAGTTTGGTGGCCAACGGAAGTGTTTAAACTCAGAAGAGTGTTCCTGGAGCCACTCTGTAAAAATTCTGGACGTGTGGAGTGTCGCTTTGTCCTGCTGGAATTTCCCACGTCCGTCGGAATGCATAATGGACATAATGGATGCAACTGATCAAATTGCTTATGTACGTGTCACCTGTCAGAGACGGATCTAGACGTATCAGGGGTCCTATATCATTCCAACTGCACACGCCCTACACCATTACAGGCCATCCACCAGCTTGAACAGTCCCCTTCTGACATGCAGGGTCCATGGATTCATGAGGTTGTCTCCATACCCGTACGCGTCCATCTGCTCGATACAATTTAAAACGAGACTCGTCCGACCGCGCAACATGTTTCCAGTCATCAACAGTACAATTTCGGTGTTGACGGGCCCAGGCGAGGCGTGAAGCTTTGCGTCGTGCAGTCATCAAGGGTACACGAGTGCGCCTTCGGCCCAGAAAGCCCATATCGATGTTGTTTGGGTGAATGGTTCGCACGCTGACACATGTTGATGATCCAGCGTTGAAATCTGCAGCAATTTGGAAGAGTTGCACTTCTGTCACGTTGAACGATTCTCTTCAGTCGTCGTTGGTCCTGTTCTTGCAGGATCCTTTTCCGGCCGCAGCAGTGTCGGAGATTTGATGTTTTACCAGAGTCCTTATATTCATAGCACACTCGTGAAATAGTCGTACAGGAAAATCGCCACTTCATCACTACCTCGGGGATGTTGTGTCCATCGCTCGTGCGCCGATTATAACACCACGTTGCAACTCACTTAAACCTTGATAACCTGCCATTGTAGCAGCAGTAACCAGTATAACTATCTCTGTATTTGAATACGCATGCCTACACCAGTTTCTTTGGCACTTCAGTGTATAACAACACTGCACATTGTAGTAGGAAGGTACATGGTATTTTTATAGGTTACTCAGAGCATAGAAAAAACTGTGAACGGCGGTACCACGTCTGGCTATAACAGTGGCTCTAACCCTATTGGGCATCTAACCTGGTTGGGAGTCGAACTCAACTTCGACAGATACGCGTACGGCACTCCAACATGCTTCAGCTCGATACCAGAGTTCATCAATGTGGCCGGCGTGTTACGGCGTGCCACTCTCTCAGGAATACCTGTATAGATGCTTTCAATGGATAAGGATCTGGAGAACGTGTTGGCAACGTCAACGTTCCTTATAACAAGATATCACAAGACTGCTGTTCTGACCTACCTCTGTACTCGTGTGGAGTACAGAGGTAGGTCACGATAGCATAGACAGATGTGGTCTTGCAATACCTTGTTGAAAGGTAACCAACGTTCATTGTTGTAAGTGGGCGCACCTCCGGCAGCTGTCCTCAGTTTGCTACCACCGCCAAAGTAAGGCGCAACAATAGTCGCCATACTCATTGTCCGTAGTGCCCTGACGTCATCGCGGAGCGTTCCTGTATTGGTGGGCACGTTGTGCTTTTCTTGTCCAGCAACTGCCAAGTGTGTACAGTCTGTCCATAAAGTACATGCGTATTTCGTTCACTTTTGTTGCTTGTACCTGTCCATGATGTCTCTCGCCCATAAAGAAAGCTCTCTGGAGTCCATAGAAGGCTACAAGCTTAAACTGGAATTTCTGTTTAGGAAATCGAAGACGATTGAACAGCCAGCAAACAAGGAAATTTGAAGCTTATTAAACTGAGGTAGATGACGTAGCTGAGGCTTTAAATACAATCTTTGACGTATATTTGTTTACCAGTGCCAACAAATATTTGTCGCCTATTAGCCTGAAACCAGTCATCAACCTAATATCTGAGGTTTTATAGTCTCAGCACAATCAAAATAGCCAACTGACTAATACATAACGTTATTCCAATACAAAAATTTCTGAAAACATCCGACAAAACAGCGATGGTAACCGGTTTCGATCATATGTAGAAAATCATTAGACTGTGTCTCTGCAATGCAGAAAGCAGTTCTCCTTATATGCTAACCTGTATCAATGTAATACAATTTATCTACTTAATAAAGTATTAATACTCGTCAATAATAAAATAACAATTTTTATATCGCTAGGTGGTGAGCAGAGTCGACGAGCGGAAAACTGACAAGTGTCGGAATACACCTCTGGCAAGTTATTACGATAGTTTTCATAGTCCTGAATCTTTTTCGTGACAAAATTTCAGTACAGAACACGAGAAGTGTGCAAAATACAACTAAATTCCGTAGTCACCAAAGGCTACCTTATCCCGCTGGCTGTCTCAGCAATAACGACAGGGTTTTTGTTCTTGTTTTGAAACACGAAATTAGTGTCTCTACCCTGGAAATGAATCATCGGTTGCCACGCTAACGAAGCTTTATTACCGTCTTTATCTCTGGAAAAAATATATTACGCATAACCGTATCTTGTCTAGAGATAGGCTTTATCAGTTTTCCAAGCGGAATAGGAATATATTTTACTGACCGTTTGAAGGGACCTGGTACGATTGTAGCAACGTGTGGAGCTGTCACATTTGCGTTCACTGCATGCGCTTCATACGAAAAATGGAAAACCATAAGGTCCGTGTGGAATAACCAAAGAATTAATAAGGGCAGCTTCTATGGTTGTGCCTGGTGTGTTTGACTGGTTGTTTAAGAAGTGTTTGAAAGCCGGATAGGTACCCAAGGAATGGAAAAAGTGTGTTATTACTTCAATGCACGTGAAGGGAAATAAGCAAAACTGTGGAAATAACCGGGGTATAAGTGTGATGCCACCGCTATTGCGATTATATGGGAGGATCTTAAAGAATAGAACTGGAGGCTACAATAGCTGAAGAACGGAGTGGTTTTAGGCCAGAGCGCTCATGCACTGATGAAATATTGACATTACGGAATCTAATACAGAAGATAATTGCCAGAAGATACAGACCTGTTTAGTCTTCGTGGATTTGCGAAAGATCTGTGACACGGTACCACAAAACAACCTGTGGACAAGAGCAAAAAAAAGGCTTGTCACCTACTTACATCAAAGCACGGACTGTGAGAGTTCTGTCAAAGTAGGAGATTAAGTGTCACCGGGGGTTCCTATTACAAAAGGACTACGCCAAGTGTGCGCTACAGCACCGACGCTGTTTAAAATCAAAGTGGAAGAAGGAAATTGGGCGTGAAGGAGCAAATGTGAAGGTGTGGGAGTACAAATCTCTTCGATGACGAAAACGTCATCATAGCAAGTGACCAAACTAATGATGAGTACGTGCTTCTGAAGTTAAAAGACGAATATTAAAGCCAGGATTTCACAATTATCTTGAGAAAAACCAAATAACTGAAGGTTAACGATAGAACCATAGGGAATGTGGAGATTGGAACCAATAAGATCAGGGTATGTAAGACTTAAGTATCTGGTGGTTTTGACATCATCAAAAGGAAAAAGTGAAGATGACTTAAATAATAAAATAGGACGTTTCATGTGACCATTGAATTCGGTCCTTTGGAGTAACAACATAACAGAAAGGACGAGACAGGTGATATATCGCTCGGGACGTTGATAACATCGCTAAACACGGAGGAGAAGCGTCAGTGAGACAAGTCGTTTGCGCTAGAGATGAGTTTTGGAGCCGCAGCTGTGGCGTCTCCATCGTGTACCAAATACCAACATAGAGAGGCTATGGGTATCGATAAATCAATATAGACGCCATCGAGACAAACGTCTGACATGGTAAGGACGCCTAGAACGGATAGACGATACACAGTGGCCAAAGGAAGTGTGGCAGTGGTCCCCAGCGAAAAGAAGAAGGTGTCGTGGACCTTGGAGGAGCTGGGTCGAGATGTCCGGGATGCAATGGGTGCAACAAGACTACGAGAAGGAGACTGACATGATCGAAGGAAGTGGAATACGGGAAGCGAGGAGGTGGTGACAGCCGTAGAATACTCGCAATATGACGACGACGATGTTGGTGCTTGCCCTTCTGTTCCTGCACCCCTGCACAAGGAAGGAAAGGGGCATCATGCTGACGTACCTACACAGTGTTAACTGAGCACGGCGGTCGACGGAACGTTTAAACGCTCTCGTTTTCGCTTTCGTTCGAGAAGTCTGTAACCGGTCAGTCTTTCCAGCACTTTTTGTTGCGCTGTTTCGGATCGTTAACGACACAGGCAACGGGACCTGTTCCTCCTCTCATGAAACATGGACATTTCCCACGAGAAGCTATCCAATCGACTCGCGATGTTCCGGACCCAGAGAAGTCAGCAGAGGTACTTTTTTTATTCCCAGAGCCGCGTCACGGTCACGGTCATTGCACCCAGATCATATTTTAACTTAGGACAAGACAGCGATTTCTGTAGAAGATACAGCAGCAATTTAAATTTCAGTAACGGGTGACACCGATGGTTATCTTGCTGCATGATGCCATCTCCGTTGGAGAAAATATCAAGGATGATGCGGGAACAAACGTCACACTGTACTTAAAAATATCTTGTACGCTGAAACTCATCAGTAGATAAATACACTGTAAGGAGGTTGTTAAGATACTCAATTGTTTAAAAAATCCCTGTCAGACGTACGTGTGTATCTGCACAAGCACAGAGACTAACCAAAACATTATAACCATTAATCCTCTGTATTTTGTGTCACCTATGAAATTTATTTCTGGTGATATGACACGATTAGAAACTGACCAGCTCACTTACCGGGTGATCAAAAAATCAGTATAAATTTGAAAACTTAATAAACCACGGAATAATGCAGATAGAGAGGTAAAAAGTGACACACATGTTTGGAATGACATGGGGTTTTATTAGAACAAAAAAAAGTTCATAAAATGTCCGACAGATGGCGCTGGACAGCAAAACGTCGTGACTGCTACCGTGATGAGTGAGAGGTACGAGGATATGTTACAGAATGTCATCACCCCCAGCCTGGCTGATAAACACCTGCTGGAACGTACGATGTTTATGCAGGATGGTGCTCCACCCCATATTGCTAGACGCGTGAAAGATCTCTTGCGCGCGTCGTTTGGTATGACCGTGTGCTCAGCCGCCACTTTCGTCATGCTTGGCCTCCCAGGTCCGCAGACCTGAGTCCGTGCGATTAATGGCCTTGGGGTTACCTGAAGTCGCAAGTGTATCGTGATCGCCCGACATCTCAAGGGATGCTGAAAGACAACATCCGACGCCAATGCCTCACCATAACTCCGGACATGCTTTACAGTGCTGTTCACAACATTATTCCTCGACTACAGATACTGTTGAGGAATGATGGTGGAAATATTGAGCATTTCCTGTAAAGAACATCATCTTTGCTTTGTCTTACTTTGTTATGCTAATTATTGCTATTCTGATCAGATGAAGCACCATCTGTCGGACATTTTTTTGAACCTTTGTATTTTTTTGGATCTAATAAAACGCCATGTCATTCCAAGCATGTGTGTCAATTTATACCTCTCTATCTACATTATTCCGTGATTTATTCAGTTTTCAAATTTATACTGACTATTTGATCACCCGGTATATAAAAAATAGCAACTTCAAAGTCTTGTTCCTAACCCCTCCCCCTGGATAAGTTTCTGCTTACGACCTTCACCACTGCCCACGGCGAAACTGAATACCACCTGCTGGCGCTGTGGGCACGTAACGTGGTAAGGAAAGTACGATGGTTGCCCAGAAAGTAATTTCCGATTGGTCGCAGAATGGAAACCACTGGGAAAACCGGGTAAAGCTTTGCACAGATGTATTGGGCAGTGTCTCTGGTATGATCGTCGATCGTGTCGCGTCCCTCTTCACAGTTTTCAGTGAACAGCGAGCACGTAAAGACGCTTAGGGAATAGCGTCTCCCGCCAAGTATGAGGGCCTGGTTAGAGATTTCGCCTGTGTCGTGCAGCCCACATAACACATCTGACGAGAAGCTCCTTCATGTAAAAAAAATGGCTCTGAGCACTATGGGACTTAACATCTGTGGTCATCAGTCCCCTAGAACTTAGAACTACTTAAACCTAACTAACCTAAGGACATCACACAACACCCAGTCATCACGAGGCAGAGAAAATCCCTGACCCCGCCGGGAATCAAACCCGGGAACCCGGGCGTGGGAAGGGAGAACGCTACCGCACGACCACGAGCTGCGGACTCTTCATGCCAATTCTCGACCGCACACTGCAGGGGCAATGAAGACGCTCCTGCAGCGTTTCCGATAAGTGTTTGATCATCCACAATACAGTCCGTAATTGGCTCCCCCTGAGTCTCAGCTCTGCCCACAAGAACCGCTGGCTATGAAGACAAAATTTTTCCACAGACAACAAGCTACAGACCAGTGCAGATAACTGGCCGGAAGCACAGGCGGCTGCTTTCTATGTCGAGGATATTGGAAAGTTGATACAACACTACAACACCACTCGAAGTTGGAGCGGCGACTATATAGAGAAGTATGTGGAAGGTGTACCTAACTGTTGCAAATAAAACGTTCCTGGTTTTCACTGCGGCTTCCATTTCGCGACCGATCGGAACTTACTTCCTGGACAACCCTCGTATATGAGCAGAGGAGAGACAAATCATTCTGGGAACGATACCGACCGCAAACGGAGAAATACACTGACATAAGCGTGACAAAAGCGACGTCAATTAAGCGTAGATTGCTACAGCCCGTCACCTAAGGAGAGGCGTGTCGGAAACGATAAAGCCGTTCGGATGTTCGCGTGCTCCTATCGCGAGCATTTATGGAAAGCGACTGAAGGGTGACGAGACCACGAGCAGTGACAGGGTGTTGGGCATCATCGCAGAACGGGAAGGTCAGAGTTTGCCTGCTCTCTACAGGATAATAGGCGGCGATGTGTACCGATAGAGGTGGCGCAGTGGTTAGCACACTGGACTCTCACTCGGAAGGACGACGGTTCAAACCCGCGTCCGCCAGCCTGATTTAGGTTTTCTGTGATATCCCTAAATCGCTTCAGGCAAATGCCAGGATGATTCCTTTGAAAGGGCACGGCCGACTTCCTTCCCCATACTTCCCTAATCTGGTGGGACCGATGACCTGACTGTTTGGTTCCCTCTCCCCAGATCAGCCAATCAATGGCGATGTGTGGCAGATCTGATGACGAGTACAATCCTGGTGCAGGCACAAGTGTTTCCAAGCACACTGTTTAGCGCACATATTGTCTCAGCGTGGCGCTCCGTAGCAGACCATCCCTAGTTGTTCCCATGGTAATTTACGATTGTATTGCAAACTGGGTCATCGAGGTTGTGGAAACGTGTCGCGTGGTCGAATCAACAACGTTTTATGTCACAGTAGGTCGGTGGTCGTGACTGGATATGCCTACATCCAGGTTAACAGCTGCTACACAGCTGGCCATTAAAACTCCTACACCACAAAAATGACGTGCTACAGACGCGAAATTTAACCGACAGGAAGAAGATGCTGTGATATGCAAATGATTAGCTTTTCAGAGCATTCACACAAGGTTGGCGCCGGTGGCGACACCTACAACGTGCTGACATGAGGAAAGTTTCCAACCGATGTCTCATACACAAACAGCAGTTGACCGACGTTGCCTGGTGAAACGTTGTTGTGATGCCTCGTGTAAGGGGGAGAAATGCGTACCATCACGTTTCCGACTTTGATAAAGGTCGGATTGTAGCCTATCGCGATTGCGGTTTATCGTATCGTGACATTGCTGCTCGCGTTGGTCGAGATACAGTGCCTGTTAGCAGAATATGGAATCGGTGGGTTCAGTAGGGTAATACGGAACGCCGTGCTGGATCCCAATGGCCTCGTATCACTAACAGTCGAGATGACAGGCATCTTATCTGCATGGCTGTAACGGATCGTGCAGCCACATCTCGATCCCTGAGTCAACAGAATGGGACGTTTGCAAGACAACAACCATCTGCGCGAACAGTTCGACGACGTTTGCAGAAGCATGGACTATCAGCTTGGAGACCGTGCCGGCGGTTACCCTTGACGCTGCATCACAGACAGGAGCGCCTGCGATGGTGTATTCAACGACGAACCTGGGTGCACCAATTGCAAAACGTCATTTTTTCGGGTGAATCCAGGTTCTGTTTACAGCATCATGATGGTCGCATCCGTGTTTGGCGACATCGCGGTGAACGCACATTGGAAGCGTGTATTCGTCATCGCCATACTGGTGTATCACCCGGCGTGATGGTATGGGGTGCCATTGGTTACACGTCTCGGTCACCTCTTGTTCGCATTGACGGCACGTTTAACACTGGACGTTACACTTCAGATGTGTTACGACCCGTGGCTCTACCCTGCATTTGATCCCTGCGAAACCCTACTGTTTGGCAGGATAATCCACGACCGGATGTTGCAGGTCCTGTACGAGCCTTTCTGGTTACAGAGAACGTTCGACTGCTGCCCTGGCCAGCACATTCTCCAGATCTCACACCAACTGAAAACGTCTGGTCAATGGTGGCCGAGCAACTGGCTCGTCACAAAACGCCAGTCACTACTACTCTTGATAAACTGTGGTATCGTGTTGAAGCTACATGGGCAGCTATACCTGTACATGACATCCAAGCTCTGGCTCAATGCCCAGGCGTATCAAGGCTGTTATTACGGCCAGAGGTGGTTGTTCTGGGTACTGATTTCTCAGGATCTATGCACCCAAACTGCGTGAAAATGTAATCACATGTCAGTTCTAGTATAATATATTTGTCCAATGAATACCCGTTTATCATCTGCATTTTTTCTTGGTGTAGCAATTTTAATGACAAGTAGTGTAGAAATGCACACCGCCCAGCGTACGCAAGTCGCTGGGGACAGCACTATGTTATGGGGGACATTCACCTGGAGCGCCATGGGAGACGTGGTAATAATCGAAGGCACCGTGACAGCTGTGGACAACCTGTATCCCTTCATGCTTGATGTCTATCATGACAGCGACGGCATCTTCCAACAGAATAACTGTCCGTGTCACGAGTCCAGAATCGTATTACAGTAGTTTAAGCAGCACGATAGTGGAGTCACGATGGTGCCTTGTTCACTGGAATCACTCTATCTGAACCTGATGGTACCCATTTGGGACACTGTCGGTCGCTAGCTCCACGCCCACAAACCACCGGCCCGTAATTCACGGGAGTGTGACCTGTGCGTGGAGATCTGATGCCGCATACCTGCGGAGACCTACCAGGCACTTTTTTAATCCATGTCGGGCAGAATCGTTGCTGTATTGCGATCCAAATATGGACCAAAACACTATTATGCAGGTGGACGTAATGTTTTAGTTCACCAGTGTATGTGTTTCAACAGCAGTTTGCCCCAAAATACATAATCGTTTGTGCAGTACAGATAGGTGTGTTGACACAACCCTTTTGATTCAAATGACATTTCTTAATTTAGGCAAAATGGATAGAAACTCTGTATACTCCGTTTCCAGGCAGTACTCGATGGCAGATAGACTAATCCGTTCTTGCAGGTGTTCGCTTCCTCTTACTTGACGTTATAACGAAATTGGTGAGTTTCTATACGAGTGATTCACGAAACGACTCACCCAAGTGCACAATGTAAGCTATTGATTAGTCCCCTCAAGTAACTAGAAATCTCTTGTTTTATACATCTACATCCGTACTCTGCGAACCTCTGTGCAGTGCATGGTAGAGGGTATGTCCCACTATACCAGCTATTAAGGTTTTTCCCGTTCCACTCAAGTATGAAGCGCGCGGACAATGATCGTTTATATGCCTCAGTGTATGCTGTCATTAATCTAATTTTATCCTCAGGGTCTCTATGCGAGCGATATGGTATATTCCTAGTCGTCATTCAAAGCCAGTTCTTGAAACTTTGTTAGCAGACTGTCTCGGGATAGTTTCCGTCTATCTTCAAGAGTCTGCCAGTTCATTTCTTTCAATATCTCAGTGACACTCTCCCGCGAGTCCAACAAACCTGTGACCGTTGGTGCTGCCCTTCTCTGTGTATGTTCAATATCCCCTTCCAGTCCCATTTGGTATGGCTAACACACATCAGCAGTATTCTGGGATGGGTCGCACGAGAGATTTGTAAGCAATCTCTTTTGTAGAGTGACTGCATTTCTGCAGTTTTACACCTGTAAACCGAAGTCTGCTACCTGTTTCACCGGCAGCTGATCCTAAGTGATAGTTCCACGTCATTTCCCTGCTAAGTGTCATACCCAAGTATTTACAGATTCCAGCTGCGACTCAATAATTATATTCATAGGGCACCATGTTTTTTTCGTTTCCTGAAGTGCACAATTTAACATTTTTGACCATTTAAAGCAAACTGCCAGTCGTTACACCACCCTGAAATCTTATCAGGGTCTGACTGAATATTTGTACAGCTTCGTTCAGGCTGCACTTCGTTGTACATATTTGCATTATCTCCGCAAAGTCTGAGTTTACTTTTAACATTGTCCACAAGAGCATTAATATACAGCATGAACAGTAAACCACCCAACACACTTTGCTGGGATAATGCCGACGTTACTTCAAAGTTTGTCGCTGACTCTCCATCCAAGATAACATCCCGCGTCCTCTCTACCAATAAATGCTCAGTCCAGCCACACATTTCGTGTGAAACCCCATATGATCGTACATTTGATAATATGCGTAGATGTTATACTGAGACAAATGCTTATTGGAAAACGAGAAATTCTGCATCTACCTGACTGCCTTAATAAACGGCCTTCAGGAGAAAAGTGAGAGGTGGGTTTTACATTATCAAGGCTTTCGAAATCCATGCTGATTGGCACGGAGCAGCTCTTTTTGTTCGAGATACCTCTGTCAAGGACATTGGACAGTTGATTTGTGAATCACTTCTGATAGACTTCTTGTAGACAGGTATGTCCTGTACTTTATTCCAATTACTGGGCACAGTTGTTTGTTAATTGATTATAGTTAACAGAGGGCTGGGAATTGGGAATAGAATGTTTTAGGGATTCCATCGGGCCCAAGGGTTTCATTCAATTTTAACGACTTCAGCTGTTTCTCGAAACCATTGACACTAATATACTTCACTCATCTTTCCAGTGGTACGAGAATTAAATTGGACAGTACTCTTGAGTTTCTTTGCTATTCTCAAATTCAGTTCCGGTCTCTTCCAGGGGTGACAGGACACTAATTTTGGTGTCACTAACATCCTTTACATACGACCAGAATTTCCCTGGGCCTTGTTAAATGTGCAATTCGCATGTACGAAAGACGCAGTCCAGGTAGTAGTTTGTCGGCCAGTGCCCTTGGAATTTGCCCCTTCCAAGCACGTCTCGCACCCTGAGTCAGACCTTCGGTCAGACACGGCCTCCAGCTGTCTCACTGCCAATGAGGCTGGCCTCCTCTGTGTGCGAATTCCAGCGCTCCACCCTAACACTTCGCGAACGTTCAGATTCGTAAATACTCTTCTTGCACCCTAAGAAATCTTAGTAAATGCTTCTTTTTCAGCCAAAACAATCATTTCGTGTATTTTCGATGTTGAGAATAAGTCAGTGCCATAACAGTCATGTGTTAGCAGCCATGGAAGCTGTGATTATCACTTCCAGTTGGGCTCACCTTTGCACTGTTTACCAACATCCGAGGGCGTGCTGAAAAGTAATGCCTCCTTATTTTTTACGTGAAAATTCCTAAAGCTTTGTAAATAAAAACAAACGTTATTAACGTTCCACCTCTTTGTTCTTCATGTCTACGTCTCTGCAGCCCTCTAGCATTAGAGGGCTCCGAACTGTAGCGAGTAATGTGACGTCTTGAAACGTAACTGTGTCGGTGCTTGAGTTTCGAAGAGTTCGTCCACACATCAAGCACCGTATCCTTGAGATCACACACGACTGCTGCGACATGTGCAATAATCCGATGCCTTGGGTTCACAGTAATCGATCCTCCCCCATACAGTCCCGACTTGGTACCATTTTGTTTTCATCTCTTTCCAAAACTTGGAGAACACCTTCAAGAACTTCATGTTGACAGCGACGAAGCGGTGGAAGCAGAGGTCAGGCTGTGGCTGCATCAACAAAATCAAACAACAATCTCGTCTCTCATCGGGAGAAATCTGTTCGTCGCCAGGGTGACTGTGCTGAGAAATAGTTCCGTAGACATTAAGAATAATGAAGATGTAGAATATGAAAAACGCTTGTTATGTTTAAAAACTTTGAGTTTTCACATAAAAAATTAGGAGACGTTACTTTTCTAGCACGCCTTCGTATACAGTGTCATTCACCATTCAAGATGAGGCAGCCTGTGTCAGTTTTGAACAAGTCGTGCTGTCACAATGTCTTAGTTAAGAGTTGGCAGTAGAATTAATTCTGAGTATAACGGTTGATATGGTATGAAACAGAACATTTTACTCTACACAGTGGTTGTTTCTGGCCAAAGTCAAGACTCTGCCTTGCGTCTTGAGTAATTAAGGTGTTGGTCAGTTAATGCCCTTATTTCAAGCGTTTTAAGTGTGAAGTCAGTACTGAAAGTTTTTATCATACCTTAAAACTGAAGATATGCTGAATGTAAATAGTAAGTGTATTTCTTTTGGCAAAAAACAGGGTTACAGTTTTTCGTTTCTTTATTTAATCCACAGTAATCGACAAGATCCGAAATAATATACCATTTACAATTAAAAATCAAATAAAGCATCGACAGGAATGTTAAACAACCACTCTCTCAAGTTAACAACCTGGTTTCAGAAAGTGTGGCACGAATGACGCATATCTCAGAGCTCTACACTTCTTCAAAATAGTCCCGAAGAAGACTTGTAGAATACCAAGTGATGTATATTTCGACAAAAACAATCACGGAAATCAGAAGTTTCGTATCGAAGGAGTGTGGCAGTAAGAAGAACGGATGCGACGCTTCACAGCGTTATAAGTAGGGTTCTCGAGTGTACATTAAAAACAACAGAGTTTGCAATTTTTTGTGCTACGAAAAGCATATCCTGTATTATTGCTTCACTTTGTAAGTGTCCTCATGTTAGAGGTACAAAAAATATGGGATAGTTACAAGTGCATTAGAAACCCATTGAAGGTTGCATCAACAAAAGCGTGAGCGTTGACGGAAGATGAAGTTGGGACTCTCGCCAAGCATGCCAATTTCATAATGTAAAGTGTATACAGTTACAGGATTATGAAACAGCTGACGAATTTCTGTGTACAACAACTGAACTTGATTTTTATTTGCTATTCAGCAACCGATTTCGGTTTATATTGAACAATGCTCAAAGGAAATAAGATGACAGAGAGTGCATACACATGTATTGATATATAAAAATATGTCAAAGTTACAGTAATACAGAAAACATGGTTTGCTGAGCCACATACACAACCTGTATTTACAAAATGACCAGCCCATGGTATACAAAAACTGTCAAAAGATACATGTAAAATGCCAAATATAATTACAGTGATTGTACAGCACATTCACGACATTATCAGGACATTGTGTCAATGAAAATGATAAAATTCCGTAGGAGTCCTTGGTATTCCTCCTGTAGCTGACTAACAAGGCGACATGTGACCTGCGTCGTACTCATGTTATTCAAAGAGCATTAATCACAGGCTGAAAATGTGACATGTTTTCTCGGTCTACGCATTGCAGCTACATTAAACTGCAGATAACCTATGTTAATGCATTGTTACTTGCTGCAGAAGTACAGTTATTTACAATATATCTTGCAGTCTAGCATGATACCTATTTTATGCAGCGACAATCCTTATTTATGGAACAAAGTTAATGTTCACAAAACCAAAAATGCCTTTATATGACGTTAGCAATAAATGAGCTTTAAGTTAATTCATTATGAGTAGCACGTTTATGAAGCAAACAGCATAAGATGACGTTATCTGTGTATAGTTTAGAGAATTAGTCAAACTGTGAAACGCAATATAATCTTAAGGTAATGGTTAGCTGAAAATGAATAACACATTTTAAGAAAACATGAGTACTAGGAGACTTGTTCTGACTGCAATTCCTTTAAATATATCTGCGTATCTCCTAACAATAGATAACATTGTGGTTGCACCGTCATGTCTAAGGTATCTTATTATCACGTAAGGTGAAAACGTCTATGAATCTGAAGCCTATCTACCATTTCGTCAGTTCAAATTCGATGAGTATCTGTGTGGTTGTTGTGATTTTCGTCAGTATAAAGGCAAACTGCGATAGCTTCCTTACAGCTAGGTGACGATAAGTAACGTTTGCACAGGATTGTCATGATATCGCCCAGCCAAGTCGTAGTAGTAGATAAGTAGTTAATTCGTGGTCTGAGGCTGCATCAATCCACGCTCCCACAAACACGCAGAAAGGGAAACCGAAGTGTAAATAACGACGCCGTGACAGCTATCGTTTCAGAAAACTGACTCGCCAGGCCACCGTCACGTGGCTCACTGTACGAGACAGCGCGGACGCGCCGCTGTTGTTTCCTACCTTTTGCGTTCAGCTGTCGTGTCCGCGCGCCGCGTACGCTGCAGGGTTCGTGCGAGGAAAGGCGGACACAACACACTTCGCACTCTGCGGAGGCCAGCTCGCCACTGGCACTGCGAGCGTTGCCGCCAGCGGCTGCCGCGGTGGTCGCGCCCACCCCTCCCCCTTCCATGAGCTCTCCACTACCCCCTCCACTCGCCAACGGACTCGGGCACCACTGCTGTAGGGCAGGCGGCCTCCAGTTACCCCTCTCCGGCGGCGGCTTTACCTCCGTTAGCAGGCGTGCGCGGATCGATAGCCAGGTCGACCGGTTGCCAGGGCAACCAGCCGTGCGGCAGCTCTGACGCAGGTGTTCCGCGGGCATCCGATTACGGACCGTCAGTACTGATACGCAATCGCTATCTTTCAGAAGCTCTGCCACAGTGCAAATCGCTATGGTTAATCCCGAAACCTTTAGAGCAATTTCGTCAAAATGCATCCCATTTCGTTTTAGGAAAGACGTATTAGCTCATTCATTCATTCATTCATTCATTTATTTATTGGTCCATTTGATTCATTACATACTTAAACAGTACATTGAATATAGGATAAGTCAAATTCGCGAAAGGAGCAGAAACACATAACACACACACACACACACACACACACACACACACACACACACCGAGAGAGAGAGAGAGAGAGAGAGCATAACAAAATTAATTACAATTAACAATCATAAATTACAAGTGACAAATATAGCAATTTGAATTTAACCATTATTACATAATCATTGTTTACAAGGCTATTTTTTGTAATTTAAAAATTCTTTTACACAGTAAAAACATTTTTCCACTGGAAATGGCTTAAGATTATGTTTAAAAAAATGTTTATGTTGCTTCGATTTTAAATCACTGGGTAGGCTGTTATATAGCTGAACTGCTATCTGTGATACACTTTTTTGGTACAGTGCTGTTCTACACTGTGACATGTGGATATTATTTGTGTTTCTTGTGTTGTGGCTGTGTATATGCTTATTTTGTTGAAGATGTCCAGTTTGGTTTAAAAGATACTCATTTGCGAACAGGATACACTCATATATGTAAAGGCTCGGTAGGCTCATTACTTTCATCTGGATGAAATGTGCTCTACATGTTTCCAGTTTTCTTAGGTTGCAGATAGCCCTGATTGCTCTTTTCTGCATCCTAAAGGTCTTTATGCTGGTGGCTGAATTTCCGCAGAAGATTAGCCCATATCGAAGTAGTGCATGGGAGTATGCATAATACGCCTGAATAACTGTTGACTTGCTTGCACTTTTATTTAACACACGCACAGCATAACAAGCTTTTGAAAGTTTTTTCTCGAGTTCTTTTATATGACAGTCCCATTTTAAATTATCTTGTACCCATAGGCCTAGAACCTTAGTGTCAGTAACAGAGTTCAGTAACGTATTTTCAAGGTATGGTACTGCAACAAAGTTTTGCACTTTAGTTAAAACAACAGTCTAGATTGCAAAACATTTGTCTATTACGACTGCTTTCGGCTTATTTTAAGCTATCCTCAGATTAGGAGGAAGGTCAGCGTTGACCGTAATTTTGATGGCTTATTGATAGTGCTGTAATGTACAAATTAAACTCATAGGCACTGGTATCAAGTTATCATCAGTAACCAAAGCTATGTAACGATCACAATAACTCAAAAAATAACTTTTAAAAAAAGGAGAGGATTAGGGAATAAGAAAAGGAAATTTATTGACTGTAATAGAACATACAGTCAACATTAATCTTTATTTTACAATTACCATTGCCAAATTTAGCCCAGGTAAAAAGATATTCGTCTGCATTGAGCTTGTTCTTGTAGACAAAGTAAATGGCTTATCTGGAACAAGTGTCCCATAAGGAACTTTAGCAAGTAATCCTGTATTCTTTGCTATACTCAAAGTCCTCCAAGCCATGATGTTACCATCATGGAAAGCTATCCGCAGATTAGAAGGAAGGTCAGCGTTGACCGTAATTTTGATGGTTTATTGACAGCAAAATCGATTTTCAAGCACATAGTTATTCTGATCGTTACATACCTTTGGTTACTGATGATAACTTGACACCAGTGCCTATGAGTTTAATTTGTACACTACAGCACTGAAGATGATCACTATGTGATTGAAAATCGATTTTGCTGTCAATAAACTATCAAAATTACGGCCAACGCTGACCTTCCTTCTAATTTCACGTATATGATCGTTGTGCACACAGCACTCTATGGAGTCGCCAATCAATATCCTCAGATTTTTTGGGCACCCTATGGCTGGTGCTGGCTGCTCCTACGCTTTCGACGCGATATCACGATCTTACACTGTGACCGATGGCTGTGGAGCCACAGGTTAAGTAGTATGTAATTCCCACGCCGTCTATGGATCACGTCATCAACAGCCAATGGCACACGCTTCACAAAAATTGAAATGTCGTTGAGAACGAAAGAAGAATCAGTGTCATCTAGTGACATGTGAAACACATCGTTCTTATTAATGTTTTGTCGGTAAACGAATAAACTAATGAGCAGGCCGCGCGGGATTAGCCGTGCGGTCTAAGGCGCTGCAGTCATGGGTTGTGTGGCTGGTTCCGGCGGAGATTCGAGTCCTCCCTCGGGCACGGGTGTGTTTGTTTGTCCTTAGGATAATTTAGGTTAAGTAGTGTGTAAGCTTAGGGACTGATGACCTTAGCAGGTAAATCCCGTAAGATTTCACACACATTTGAACTAAAGAGCAGTAATTATATGGACACGTACTACTCTCTAGTTCATATGTTTATCGACAAAAAATGAATAACAATGATGTGTTTGTCATATCAATACATGACATGTTTCTCCTCTCATTCTCAACGACATTTCAATTCTTGTGAAGCGTTTGCCATTAGCTGTTGAAGATTTCATCCGTAGTCGGCGCCGGAACTGCGTAGTATTTGACTCGTGGAGCCTCAGTCGTCAGTCACAGTGTACGATCGTGATATCACGTGAAAAATCTAGGAGCCGCCTAAGTATTAACCATAGGGGCCCAAAAAATCTGAGGATGGCTTTAGCATAATCCGAAACCGATCATAATAAATAAATGTTATTGCCATCTCGGCTGTTGCTTTAACCGAAGTATAGTACCAGATCGCTGCACTCAACGGACAATGTTGTCTAAATTTACCTTGATGAATTTGCTTTGCACTTCTTTATCGATAATGGACCCTGAACCCATGGTCAGTTCCTAGACAGCATCAGAGGTCCAGGTGAGTCGCTGTGGCGAGTATCGCACGAAACGTGGCCATGAGTTCCCCTTTCGATTGGGTATCGAATTACATATTGACGACAGTGCGAAAGAGATTGATGTGCCGAAAATCGTTATAATCTGACCACTTCTTCGTACCGAGTTGTTATAAGTAAGGTGCAGCTATTCACATAAGTGCAGTGTGGGCTGTGATTATAAAAATGGTTCAAATGGCTCTGAGCAGTATGGGACTTAACATTTATGGTCATCAGACCCCTAGAACTTAGAACTACTTAAACCTAACGAACCTAAGGACATCACACAACACCCAGTCATCGCGAGGCAGAGAAACTGTAATTATCGTATGGCAGCGAAACTTGGTAGATATTCTAATACGTTAATGCGGAAACGATCTAACTGGAAAAAATTAGTTCCAATTTTAGTCACCTGGTGCAAATCTGGCGTTTTGAATACAATAAAGACGAAGAGAAATGTTTCCGTTTGTAATGGGTTAAGAATGGGACGTGGACAGAAAAGGTCAAGCAATTTCCTAAGCATAATATTGATTTTATTATTTACTGCTGCTTACACATCGGATGGCGGGATAACATTCGGGAGGACGCAACTAGGATGAACTGCAACAGAAACTGGACAAACAGCGCATTGGACAGGCAGAAGTGGAAGAGGCTCATAGAGCAGGCGTATGGTCGATAAGCCCCTTGCCACATGTAAAGTACACAATTTGTTCAATATGAACACTGGAGACGTCGACGAGATGCTGCATCCGTAAAATAACGTGATCAACAGTTGCTCGCTGCAGTTCCAGTGTAATTTGAGCAATGTGTTCCTGTGTACTGGCCTGCAGATTAAGTAGAGAGCAGATGCGTCCCTGGTAAACGCGTTCTTTTAGATACCCTAGAGCCAAACGTCAGCTGTGAGCTTGCAGGCCACGCATCTGTAAAACCTCTGAAGATACCAAGTTTGTGGAATATTGCATTCAGTAGATCTTTCACTGGCCCAGCGACGTGAAGTGTTGCCTCATCTTGCATGAAAACAGTGGTTTCCACACATCTGCGCTCTTCGAAAGCGCGAATCACATAATGTACAAGGAGGTCTCGATAACGTGCAGACGTCACGGTAGACTTGACAGGCCCTCTGGCTGTATTGTCTTCAGACGAAGGGACCGAGAATAAAGGCGCTTGTGAATCCGCGCCACAAAGGCACATACGTCGAGTGCAGTGGCTCTTCATGCACAGCGCGAATTTTAACAGTGCCCCAAATTTGGCAGTTCTGTCTATTCACTGCACTCCTGTCTGCCTCGACAGCTGAGTGGCCAGCGCTACCGATTGCTGTGCAAATGGGCCCGCGTTCGATTCCCCCCTTGGCCGGAGATTTTCTCCACTCAGGGACTGGGTGTTGTGTTGTCATCATCATCATCTCATGCGCATCGACACGCAAGTGGCCGAAGTGGCTTCAACTCAAAAGACTTGCACCAGGCGTCCGGTCTTACGTGTAAAATGTGCCTAGTCACCACATAGAACATTCCCTGCCCACAAATTCGATCCGTACCGGAAACCGAAGAGCAAATTCAGAACGTTGCTGCTGTTCATGAGGTTTCAGTTGCTGCACCGGCTGGATGTTGTACAGTTTCCAGTATTGACTGCAGAACTTTCCGTACCGATGACCATGGGATGGACACTGCAGGGGCATTAGCACTATCTAGGGCACATGCTGCGTGGTCAGTTACAGCAAAAGCAACCTTCTCGATAACTTTGACCGGAATAGTACGCCTTCCTCTTCCTGATATCACACCAAGCTCATGCGTGTCTTCGAATTTCGTTGTGCCTCGCCTCAGACCTTTCACTCGGCGATACTTTCTCAATGCAGCACTATAGTTGCTGCCATACGCATAAAGCATTTTCATCAACAGCGCACGGTCTTTCTTCAGGATAACCACACTGTTCACTCATGTTATGGCTCGTCAAATGACAACGTGGCTGTCATACCGTCATACAAGCAGCGTACAGCCCCAGAACTGCTCCTGCTGGCTGCCATACGATAATTAAGGCTCTCACTGGATCTCCATGAGTAGCTCCACTGTAATTATAACCAGCAGGTAGTTACAATATGATCAGTTCATGTTATATAAAACTTACCAAAAGTTACATGTATGAATGACACAAATAATAAGTTATTTTGTAGCTCACTGATAATATCAGAAGCCACAACAAAGAAAACGATGATTCTAATTTCTTTACAAAGGGATTTAAATCTTTAAAATTGTGTAGTTCATACAGATGTTTCTTTTTTCAAAGGAACTGTGAATTTGAAACAGCAGTCATTGAGTTCTTGGGCAAAGAGACGTGGAAACTTCTTGACATCCACACAAGAATACAGCGTGGAAAACTCCGACAGTTCTGGCGGATTGTCTGTAGAAAGACTGTAACAGCCGAAGACTGTAGCTAAATGCAGGAAGATCGGCAGAGGATCGACGATTAGTGCAACTGCTTTTGGACGTAATTAAAAGTAACGTACTGCACATAAAGGGGAAAAAGAGATGCACTGCTTTGCAAATATTAACATACTGTATTTTTCGGAAAAAGTCAGCAATCTCTTGTTGTACAACATATTTTATTGTTCGTCTACAATGCATTGAATTTCAAACTATTTGTTGATTTCGATTCAACACGAGCCATCTTCAGATATTATTGTATCAGTTCCAAGAACAGAAGATCAGTTCAACAACAGAATTTATGCCCTACGTCACAGGATGTTATACCGTGACGTAGCACGTAAATTTTGTTGATAAACTGGACTTGTTACTCTTGCAGCCAATACAATAAGATCTCTAGACGCTTCATGTGGAACCGAAATGTACCACAAGCTTAAAAACAAGATCCACTACTGTTCGATTACACTTTCGGCAAAAGATCACTGGGAAGAGTGACTACCGTAAAATACCTAAGAGTAGAGTTGCGCTCTAGCAAATGCAGAGCAGAGTTCTACGGTACTGCAGTTTTGCGCACTACATAAACGACGTAGTAAATTGTAGGACTACGGGTAGTATTGGTAGCATTTGTAGGAAAAGAAACACAAAGGAATGTATGAGAGAAACTGGGATTCGACGACTTCTCTTTGCTTTCTGTTTGTTTCACTGTTAGTTTTGCAAAAATAAATAAATAAATAAATAAATAAATAAATAAAAATAAAAAAAATAAAAAAAAACTATGGGACTTAACATATGAGGTCATCAGTCCCATAGAACTTAGTTTTGCACATAACTAGAACTGCACATCGTTCGGTGTTATTAAACTGCGTATTTTATATCCTTACAAAACATTAATTGCATTTTATAGGTAGCAAAGATTAATCAGTCGCGTAATTTCTGCGATTTCATGGAACCAAAGCAATTGCCTGTGATCCAAGGAGAGTTTCCTTGCACAAACATACAAAAATCTGTATAAATATTGTTGTTATTTTATACTGAGTAGAACGTTCATCATCATGATAAAACGTAAGAGTGTCTTGTTAATACTGGTACGTGGGAAAGATGTTTATAAATAACAAACATGTTCTGCGTAAGCCCGACAATGTATTGAGGCGCTATTTGATACGTTTTTCTGTTGCAGTGTTTTTTTTTTTTTAATTTTATCATTTTTGGATGAAATTTCCTTTTCTCGCGCTATGTGATATATCTGTATCTCTATTTATTTTTACTACAACTTCCCCCCGTTTCACGTAACAGATCGACAATTTTCAAATAAAATCGGAACTGAACACTGACAGTTTCAATTTTGCTATAAATATTGTTTACTTTTAAGTAACAGACAGGAAGATCATTACGTAGAACAAAAATGTTCCGTAGGTTACATGGCCATTTTTTTATCCTCGCTCATTTTGTAGATGGTTCACCGCTTCCTGTGCCTTCACAAACAAAGAAATCGAAATGAGGTAACGCCCGATATGTACCACCACACCTAACGTCAAGTAACGCGATCATGAACTTAGTTGACCAAGGCTACTAGCAAAAATACCGTAGTCTGGGCCTACTTATGATTACCTACGGTAGCCTGCGATAGCTTTAGAACTATATTTATAGTAACCATCCGGAGCAACCTGAAGTGGAATGCTGTAATGTTACGAGCAGCTGGTTCGACTGTCGCAGGGCGCACTGAATCTGACAGGTCGTCGGTGGGTCGCCGTGAATATTTGTTGACGCAGCCGGCTGTCAGATGGACGATGACAAGCGACCTGAGCGCAGGCAAAGGCGGCTGGCAAGCCACAAGGTCCAGCGGTCATCGGCGTTTTCCCGGGAGGAAAGAGGGATGTGTTCCGGCGGGGTTCTCGCGGGATCAGCTAACACAGAGGGGTCTGTGTCTTGAAATATCGTTACCAGTATAATTTTAATGAAAATGCATAAAATTCCTTACGAGCAAGCTAGAAAGAAACCAATGACAGCTTTGTAAACGCAGGAGTGGTATGGGCTCACTGAACATAACAAATTGTGACAGCTGAACCCATCAAGAAAGTCACACTTGCGTATACTAGCTGAAAGAGGGTAATGCCAGCTATATAATGAGGAGCTCAGTGAAATGGCTTGAACTCTTTTGACGACAGCAGACCGACGTGAGCAAGCCATGAGGAATATTTGATTTACATGGTCGGTCGATCGTAGTATACTACGAACGGTATCCCGCGTATGGTAGAGAGCTGATGTTACACTCCTCACTCTCTGCCGTGCCGTGAACCGGACTTTATTGGATTATGATGCACATTATATGGCAATGCCTCTACGTCTCTACCAAGCAAAATCGATACTCTGCAATACCGCGACATGGGAATCTTTCTTGGGGCAATGAATTCTTACACCTGTGAATGCACTTTCGGCGGGGGCAAGAAATATGCTCTTTCACTTTCGGAGGACTTTCTTGTCTCAGAAATTCATCCTTAGGAGAGCAGCGCAAACCATCCTCTGCTTCAAAATCTTAATTGCATCATTCACGAAAACTATAGGAATCGAAGGAGGAGGACACTTCTACTAGTTCAAATTTTCAGACAGCAAAGATATATGATATCCCTCGCCATAAAAGACACTCTGCCTCCTGCATTTAGCTTGGAATACGAAGTATTCAACCGCAGGTCTACAACCATCCAAGAGGCTCGGATCGAACTTCCACTACTTCCACTGCCGTCTCCCATCTGTTTGCATCAACATGACCGTCAATGGTCAAAATATTCACTGACTGCTCCAAAATAAGAGAGGGTACCGACTTTAGTTACTTCTGTTGGGGTTCACAATTTTGGGCTACGTTTAAGCTTCCGACGGAGGCCAGCTTTTTCACTGCCGAATTTCTGGCGATTAGGGATGTCCTTCGACGGTATGCATCTCGTGGTCTAGTGGCTAGCGTTGCTGCCTTTGGATCGGGGGGTCCCGGGATCGATTCCCGGCCGGGTTGAGGATTTTCTCTGCCCGGGGACTGGGTGTTTGTGTTGTCCTCACCATTTCATCACTGTCGTCGTCATCATTCGCGTAACGGGGTGGCGACAGGAAGGGCATCCGGACACCCCTTAAACTAACCATGCCAAATTCGACCATAACCCTGCCCACCCTGCTTAACTGTTGGGCGAAGGCACAAGCAAAAGGAGGGAAGTCCTTCGACACGCGGCCATCAGTTGACCATATCCTTATTGTCACGGATTCGAGGAGTACACTGGTAAACCTGGAAAAGCAGTAATGGAACTACAGCATTAACTACCATGTGCTCGATGTAATTAACTTAATCTGCCAGTGTGAAAGTCAAAATAAACGTGTCCAGTTATTGTGGATCAAGGGACACTAAGGTATTTCATGTAAGGAGTCGGCGGACCACCTGGCGTAACAGAGAGTCATTGATGACCAAACAAACGACACTTGGCCTCAACATACAGATCTTGTTGCTGGCGTAAAGAAAAAAGTTCATCAAGAGTCGTCACAGACGTGAGAGATCTCGCAACAACACAAAGACATTATGCTGCAATACAGCCGAGAATTCCGCAAAAAACCTGGTTCTCCCAAATCAGGCTATCTAGACATCATACGACTACTATAACGCGAATCCGGCTGGGTTACGGCTGTTATCCTCTGGATCTTTATAGGAAGAAAGTTTCACCACCTCCGTACTGCGAAATCCACCAAACTGAGAGACCTCAGCCAAGTTACACTAGGATGTTTACGCCATGAAAGACAGCGCAAGTTTCGCAAGGCATTGATCAGAGCAGGACTTTCTCAACATCTCTGACAGACCTGTTTCGGCAGCTATCCACAATGGACTATGTTAGTATAAGCGCATATCCAGTTATAAGTTGTGAGTGTGTGGGTTTTATTCTGTCAAGTTGCGCAATGAATTGATCCAACAAGTACCCTTTGGCTCCTGCAAGAAACAATTTCCATCTCACATTACTACAGAAGTCAGACAGACGCTCCTAATGTACCAACAAGAACTGCTTCAAAAACATGCAGCAACAAATGTCTTCTGTTGTCGTCCGCTGCAAGGAAAAGACACAAAAATATTCTATATTCTTAAGTAACTAGTGGTTCAAAAATGGTTCAAATGGCTCTGAGCACTACGGGACTTAACTTCAGAGGTCATCAGTCCCCTAGAACTTAGAACTACTTAAACCTAACTAACCTAAGGACATCACAAACATCCATGCCCAAGGCAGGATTCGTACCTGCGACCATATCTGTCGCACGGTTCCAGACTGTAGCGCCTAGAAGTGCTCGGCCACTCCGGCCGGCTAACTATGGAATACTTGGTTACTGGAGTATTGTAGTTACTGTAAGAAAAACATTAAACGAACGAAAGATATTATTTATTGCAAAAAAATTCTGAGAAATAAAGTGAAACTTTTTCTTATAAAAAAATAATAAATTTCCAGGTTATTTTCGGAACAGTAGATTGCCTCTTATGGATAGTAATGCTATTACTTTACAAAGTATAGAAAGTTTCTTTTTTCCATTTTCTTTAAGAATGTTATTTACTCCGCAGAATGGCTGAGAGCTGCACCTACGCAACTTGAATAACTTTTGTAGGTACGGTCAAGGCTGTCACGTGAGAAATGTAAAGGAGTGTACTGTTATGGAGGACAGATGGGGCTCACATACGCTGTAGCACACAATACCGTGAGCTGCGACGACTGCTGCCTGCGTCGCTAGCTGCTGACAAATAACACAACTATCTCTTTCTATCTGGATTGACCTTTGCCAGTCAAACTCTCCCTACACCCTGATGAAGTCAAGGACTCCTATCCGCCCCTAGTCTAACTATTGGCATGGTACACCAGTCATATAACTAGTCCACCGTGATGCCACTCAATACTCGCTCGCAGGCATTTAACTAGTACTGTACCTGTGTTCACACCACACAATAAGTGTGGCGGCCAACATAGTGAACAACACTTAATCGCAAGCGACTCAATATAGAGTGTCACTCCGATTTGCTAACGACAGAGGTGCTCTCCGAGTGAAGTACTGAGGAGAGACTTTGTTCCTCGCTCTTTGCATACACGTACGAGTGCACTCGCTCTCGGTACGTGTTCCAGCTCCAAGAGTGATAATGGAACGGCCCTTTTATCTGGAAAAGTTGCAAGAGTATATCATTTGCTGTCTTCCCTCACTCCTCTGACTCTTTGCGTCAGAAATATTCCGCCAATCAGCGTTGCTCTTTTAAACAGGAGAATGACGTTTCGTTTAAGTTGACCAATGGGGAAATCTGTTGCATCTCCGTTAGGCGTATACTGTCCTCCTGTGAGAACTCCGTAGCTATGCAGTCGGTCTGTGAAATAATGCGTCTTCTGGGCGCTCCCACACAATGTAGCGGAATTTGCTTTTAAGTCAAATACGGGGGTCGTTATCCCTTCGCTGTGGCAAAAGCTGTCTTCTCTCTGGGCGGTCACTTCGGCCAAAGTAGGTGTGTTGTTGACCCATCCATCTGAAGGGACGGTCTTTCCAGCGGGCTGGTATTCTCTTTAGAACGAAAATTCCTGTGACCGTCATGTTGTGTACGCCAGCCTCGACTTTTCCAACTTCGGTGCACACTTGCGATTTACTTATTAGATTTGCACATCGCTTACTTGAATTCATACAAAATTGACTCTACCTTATCGAGTTTGGGTTCGAATGAAGCATCTTCATGTGCAGAAAACGATCGTGAGGACGGAATATGTAAGAAATGAAGGTCAGGAGACCACGCCACCTTACAAAGTAGGACATGAAGGATCCACTTGGGAAGTTGTGATATACGGACTGTGTTGAGTGTGTGAATGTACAAAGTATACCATTAAGTTTAACTGGAATTAATGTAATCTCTAATGCCTATGCTGTATACAAGATACTGTACACCAAATATGGCTAAATAGTTAATACCAAAGGCCAACAAATTTAGGAAAAATTATATAAGGAACAGGCAACTTTCCTAATTAAACAGTTAAAACTATACAAAAAAATTTTAAACAATTTATTTTGCTTACGTTAATAGTACCATCACTATGGAATCCTCAACAGATACATGAATGATCTAATCAGCATAGGTTTCCTTCCTTAACATTCCAATAACTGTAAGGGTATAATTAATTATAGTTGTGATTTATAGTATAATATTTATATATATCATATATACTCGAGTACTGGATGTGACGATTTATATGTTTGAGATTTCTTTAATATTATTGAAATGATGTAGAAGCATTTTTATTAAGAGATCGCAAACAGCCCACAAACATGTTTTATCACAAATATTTGAATGAAATTTTCGTGAAAAGTATTAATGGTGGTGAGGATAAAAATATCCGCACTGAAAGGAGGGGTACTCTTGTGACCGAACTCTTAAATAAGTGTCCAGGGTGAGGTCTTTGGTCTTATCGTCTGACGTCTTGCGTCTGGAGATTTTTTACGGAGTATTTTCGTCTTGGTTTCGTCTGGAGTCGGTAAAATAATGGGCGGTGTGCACACTGCGAATGTTACTTTCGTGTAGTGAGTCTCAGTATAAACTTTTAGATCTCGGGATTCTGATTTCTATGTTTAGAGGTAGCTTAGTTAGTGACGAGATCTCCATGAGCGACTTTAGTTTCTGTTGTACGTCATTGCAGTTTGGATTTATAATCTGATGGATTTAGTTGGAACAGCACTGATGGGTACAAAACTTAGCTTCGCTGGGAATGATAAAGCTCATGTTAGCAAACATTGAGAGATAAAGATCCATAGATCTGCAGTTAAGCTGGATAGACCGCAAAACAAGTCATAGAGCAGGTTAAGGATTACTTTATTGATCTCATGCGTTGCATGTGTTGGTATGACATATGTGTACGCATGACTCGTGCGTCAGGAATTTAAAATAGAAATATGATATAACAAACTGACATACAAAAATACAATATTATAACTTTTTTAGATAGTAATTATCAAATAACATGAACGCAAGTGCAAATACAAACCATTCCTACCAACCCAAGCGCGAAGGTAGCACAGGGACAAGGCTGTTACCAGTTCTGTACGCAACATGAGGGGGCAGACTGCTAAACGAGTGCCATAAAGCTGGGATAAGAAAACAAAATTGCCACTAGGCTGCAGCAGGGAAAATATGGTTACGCTGTGTCATATATACTATGATAATAAATTACATAAAATGATACAGTTAAAAGTGGTACATCAGTGCACATGGAAATAATACAATGTAATGAGTAATTTTAATAACATAATAAAGAAAATATTAAAAAAACCTTCATTTGGCTCATATGATCCAAGTATTTAGCATTAATGAGTAATTTTAATAACATAATAAAGAAAATATTAAAAAAACCTTCATTTGGCTCATATGATCCAAGTATTTAGCATTATGGATCGAGAGACATAGCTAGGTCATTGACCAATAATCGTAAGAATGGTATAATTTATTGTCTAACGATATCAAGCCTAGATGAACAATTTACTGTGGTTATACCGAAATATAAAGCTGAAGTAAACGAAGCTCAGGGTAGAGAATGCTTCATACTACTAGCTAGGTACATCTACTTTAGTTGCTCATAAGTGTAATCAGCTCCAAGTATTGAACATCTGACAATAGTATAAAACTATTTAATGAATGTCGATGAGGATTGTATGCATAGTAATACAGAAGTCTAAAAAATGACATTTGCAATGCAACAGGCGTTTGGATGAGAGATCGCAGAACATCAAAATAATAAAATGTTAATAGTACAGATCTGAAGTATTATTCTACAGATTAAAAATACAAAAACAAGAAATAAACAACAAATTAAATAGTATGTGGCCCGTGGAGATGGAGGGAGGTTGGTGGAAGAGGGAAAGGCAGGCAGGGGGAGGGGTGATACAGGTTTTCGAGAGTTTATGGCACTGATGTACTTTACTATTTAACACTTGCTGCCGGATGTAAATGTTACCTCTGTACAAAGTAATTTCAAATTTTTCCTTGCTGATAGATAGTTATTCAGATTTTGCCTTGCTGATAGATACTGAACAGTTATTCAATAAGTTATTTGTATATGGTCATCATTCTCATACACACTGCACTTCCGAAAAATAAAACGTATTTATATCCAAGTTAAAATCAGTCTGTTTTGAGCAATGTTGTTATGCTTCGGGATTTTAACCAACAGATCCAAACTCAGTTCATCTGTTATTAAATTATTTGGTATAAGCATTATGATGTTACGTTGTTGTACTATATACAGACAGTGTACTGACCCCCCCCCCCCCCTCCCACCCTCTTCTATTGATGTTAGCGAGCCACGTTCAAAGTTAGTGTTCGTACATTTCCCGCACTCTGGCGGAACCTACTACTGCATCGTAATTGTTTGTATCGAAAGGGATACCCGACGTGAACAGAAGGAAAAAGACCCCACGACTACTGTCGTAACGCTCATTTGGAATGCTTAGCAGGAAAACGATACCAGATTGAGATTAACTGGGTGAATTTTGAGGAAATGCAATTCGTTCTCGAAAGAAATCGCTCGGCCAATTCTCGAGTATTGTTCATGAGTCTGGGATCCTTTCCAAGTTGGATTAATGCAGAATAGCTGATGACGAGCTGCTCTTTAAACCATGCTCTACAAGAGAGGCCTTGTACTGAACGTCACGACGCTGTTTGCAGCCGAAATTCCAAGAGCATACGTTGCAAGAAGAGCCAGACTACACATTACTTTCTCGCACATACGTCTCGCTAAATGATCGAGGTGAGAAAATCAGAGAAATTACAATTCTTGCGGGAGTTTATCGGCAGTCGTTCTGCCCGCGTATCATTGGTGAATGGAGCAGGGAATCGGAAATGTAGTGGTACCAGAACTACTCTGCGCTACACACCAGTAGGTGGCTTTCAAATGGTTCAAATGGCTCTAAGCACTATGGGACTTAACATCTGAGGTCATCAGTCCCCTAGACTTCGAACTACTTCAACCTAACTAACCTAAGGACGTCACACACATCCATGCCCGAGGCAGGATTCGAACCTGCGACCGTCGCAGCAGCGCGGTTCCGGACTGAAGCGCCTAGAACTGCACGGCCTCAACGGCCGGCACTAGGTGGCTTGCGGAGTGTAGATGTAAATGTAGATGTTTATGGAAGTGATGGAGGTCACATTATGGATAAAAGTACACATATGGAGAACAAATTTACAGAAGGAGAAACCGCTTTTAGAGGCAAACAATGCAGTAGGCGACGGTGAATTGTGTCCACTGATTCTAATGGTCAGCGTCAGCGAGCGAACAACTTTAGCTATGGTGTAAATTGATTAATTTTAATTGACACTAAGCTGAATTGCAACCATCCTGGCCGGCCAGAGTGGCCGTGCGGTTGTAGGCACTACAGTCTGGAGCCGCGCGGCCGCTACGGTCGCAGTTTCGATTCCTGCCTCGGGTATGGATGTGTGTGATGTCCTTAGGTTAGTTAGGTTTAAGTAGTTCTAAGTTCTAGGGGACTGATGACCTCAGAAGTTAAGTCCCATGGTGCTCAGAGCCATTTGAACCATTTGAACCAACCATCCTGATGAAAGTCACTTGCAATTGTTACCTTAATGGTCTCATACAGGAGATGTTTTATTGAAATCTAGCTTTTGTTGGCCAGGTGTTCCTGTGGCTATCTGGTTAAATGGAAAAGAAAGAAAGAGAAACCATACCTTTCTAATATGTATAGGAAATGGATATACATCCTAATCTCCTTCTTTCCCCTCTCTCTGTCTATCTCCTCCTGCCCTCTGTATGTTTGTCTTTCTGTCCGTCACCTCACCTCACCTCACCCCCCCCCCCTCTCCTCTGTCCATCTTCTCCTCCCTCCTCTCTATCCATGTCCTCCTTCCCCTCTCTCTGTGCATCACGTCCTCCTCCCTTTCCATGTCCATCTTCTCCTACCTTACTCACTCCATCTTCTACTGCCCCCACTCTCTGACCTTGAGCCTTGTTTATTTTACTGCACGTGCAGATTCTGTACTGGTATTCTGGTTATAAGCCGATAAGTCAAGTTTCCTATTTGCTAACAAAAGTTCACTAATATACCGGATGATCAAAAAGTCAGTATAAATTTGAAAACTTAATAAACCACGGAATAATGTAGATAGAGAGGTAAAAATTGACACACATGCTTCGAATGACCTGGGGTTTTATCAGAACCGAAAAAAAACAACAAAGTATTGCTAGACGCGTGAAAGATCTCTTGCGAGCGTCGCTAGGTGATGATCGTGTGCTCAGCCTCCACTTTCGTCATGCTTGGCCTCCCACGTCCCCAGACCTCAGTCCGTGCGATTATTGGCTTTGGGGTTACCTGAAGTCGCAAGTGTATCGTGATCGACCGACATCTCTAGGGATGCTGAAAGACAACATCCGACGCCAATGCCTCACCATAACTCCGCACATGCTTTACAGTGCTGTTCACAACATTATTCCTCGACTACAGCTATTGTTGAGGAATGATGGTGGAGATATTGAGCATTTCCTGTAAAGAACATCATCTTTGCTTTGTCTTACTTTGTTATGCTTATTATTGCTATTCTGATCAGATGAAGCGTCATCTGTCGGACATTTTTTTAACTTTTATATTTTTTCGGTTCTAATAAAACCCCATGTCATTCCAAGCATGTGTGTCAATTTGTACCTCTCTATCTACATTATTCCGTGATTTATTCAGTTTTCAAATTTTTACTGACTTTTTGATCACCCGATATATACTGCTTCAACGTACCCAGCAAGGGAAAATCGAGTGAGAGAGACCTCTGGGACGAAGAAGAATTTCCTGGCTCTGCAACCTTAGATCTTGGTTTAATACTAGCTCTGAAGAGCTGTTTCACATTGCAACTGATAAAGACAGAATAGCCAGCGTCCGAAGCGGACAGGCGTGCTACGAAGAATATATATATAATAAAAGTACATAGTCTATACGTATCCGGAATGTTCATTAAGAGTACTGCAAAAAAAAAAAAGAAGTAAAGCGGTCTGGAACTTTTCGGCTGTTTAGGTACTAACACGCGCATATTCGAATGCAGCGTTATGTCGGAATTCCAAAACAATCGGTGAAGAACTTTCGGAGATTTACGATTTTGAACGAACGAACATTTGCGTTCTTATTTATGTGCAGGGTGGGGCAAATAACAGTGTCCTGGGGAACAGAGTTCCAGGGCACAAAGGAACACAGCAGAGGAAAGGAGATACATCAATTGGAACTCGCGACTGTGTTCCTCGAACCACTCCATTACACTCCGGGCCTTGTGACAAGGCGCGTTATCTTGTTGAAAGACACCACCGTCCTTGGGAATCATGACGGTTATAAAGGGGTCCATATGGTTTGAAACTAGTGTACAATACTCCTTGTCCGTCACGGTGCGTTTCACGAGTTCCATTGGACGCCTAGATGCCCACGTAAATGTTCCCCAGAGTACAATGGATTCATCTCTTGGCGCTTTTGGGCCCTGGTCAGCAAGTTGCTTAAGGCATTTCAAAGCCAGACTTGTGGAATTGCTGCTGTCTCATCCGAAAGGTTCTGCTGCAGTTCCTGAAGACTATGAGGGTTGTTGCGATACGCCTTAGACTTCAGGGCTCCCCACACAATCACACAGGGCTAGAGCCGCGACCAGACTGACCTCTGCTAATGCTGAGTTTACACTAGCAAGTTATTGCAGCAATTTACTTGTGCGAAGTGACTTGCCGCGCGATTTCCGAGTGTAAACATATCGCCAAGTCGACTTGCGACCGTAGCAATTTATTGCGGAAGTGACGTGCTGCACGTTTTCCGCTTCCAGTGTGAACACCACGCTAGAAGTATCTGCAAGTAACTTGCAGCTTTTAGGATTTATTTCTATTTCCTGCAGGTAGGAAGCGCAAGTTATAGTAAGTATGTCGTCTGCATAACAATCATGTCCAACATTTTCCTTATTGTGGTGACTTAATTTTATATAACCATCTTACGTATTATATGCAAACAAATTTCAGAAATGGAGGAGAAACGGGAATGGATGAAGCAGGATACAGAACATTTTATTGACGTCGTGGAGAGCTACCCCGAAATATGGAACGTGCATAACCGGGACTTTAAGGATGAAGTGAAGAAGATGAGCACATTAAATGAAATCTCGTCGATGTTCGACACATCTGTGAAAGAAGTACACGGAAAAAGTAGCATAACTTGAAGACACAACCCCTTTGCCACCTGCATCCACTCGCTTGTAGTTTTAGGAGTGTAGAAAAAGACGATGTGTAATTATTACATGTTCTATTTAATTACCTTGTCACTTTCCATATCATGAGCATTAGGGAAAAAATTTTTGTAAGCATATCATTCTGTAAAATGCAGTTTATTTCAATAAAAATTTAATTTCATTGTTGTGTTTTCACATACCTTCAAATAATTTTCCCTTTTCAAGACGTCAAAAATGGGTATACATACATCGGTTACGATCAGAGAAGTCGTGCTGACGGGAATATGAAACAAGTACATTAGGGACTTGTATGAGTCTCCTACAAAGAAAAGATTTCAAAATTCAAACTTTTTTTGGTTGTATGTTTCACGTAAATAAATGAAAAGGCCTATTTCATTCGTAGCTCACCTGTAGTTGTAAATCCTAGAGTGACTATCAAATGTTCCTTTGTTGAAATAGCAGTACGGAAGTTTGTGTTTCGTTTTGATATGACGGGCGCTATTAATGTCAACAAACACTCCAGATGATTTGAGAACATTCTGCAGAAGTTTTCAAAAGTATCCATGCTCTCGATACTAAGTTCTTGCAAAAAATTATAGGCACCATTCTGCAATCTTCTCATTATCCACTCTCTAACCCAAATACTTCTGTTTTTCTTTTTCACGTTTTTCATTACAATTACAAGAGCTGCAGCATATCCCACCCTCCTACTTGTCATTTTATACTTCATCTGACAGTCATAGTGGTACTGAAAGCATATGTAAACAGTATCAGCAAGTTGTTGATGCAAGTTTCTTGCCAAAGAACTTGCGGAAGAATCTTGCTTAATTCTTGCGCTGCTGTGTAAACAAAGCGGCAAGCGGCTCGTAATAACTTGCAGCAATAACTTCTGCAAGCGACTAGCTAATGTAAACCCAGCTTAACAACTCTGTCAGGCATCAAGACAGTGCTCCAAGGTTCGGCGGTCTGTATGGACAGTTGCTCCAACCTGTTGGGATGTGGTTACATGCATGCACTCCACATCCAATCGTATCCACTCGTCTGGGGCACTTTTATTTGCCCCACCCTGTAGATTTCTGTACTAGTTTCGATGCAGTCCTTATCAATATACGTGAAGTAATTTTATACTACTGCCAAACGTTTAATACTGGAAGCTGGTTACACTCACGAGCAACTAAAGTAGTCATACCTAGCTAGTAGTCCGAAGCATCTTCTGTCCTGACGACGGCCGGCCGCTGTGGCCGAGCGGTTCTAGGCGTTTCAGTTGGGAACCGCTCGACCGCTACGGTCGCAGGCTCGAATCCTGCCTCTGGCATGGATGTGTCTGATGTCCTTAGGCTAGTTAGGTTTAAGTGGTTCTAAGTTCTAGGGGACTGATGACCTCAGATGTTAAGTCCCAGAGTGCTCAGAGCCATTTGAACCATTTTTGGCCTGACGACGGCTTTGTTGACGAGATTTTCACGAGATTCTGAAAGCCTTATGAAGCCATTACGATGCAAGACCAGTCTTTCACCGTCATCAACTATCGCTCGTACAACGAAGGAACGTATCACTCGATGATGTCCTAGATGTGCTCAAATGGTTCAAATGGCTCTGAGCACTATGGGACTCAACATCTTAGGTCATAAGTCCCCTAGAACTTAGAACTACTTAAACCTAACTAACCTATGCACATCACACACACACCCATGCCCGAGGCAGGATTCGAACCTGCGACCGTAGCAATCACGCGGTTCCGGACTGCAGCGCCAGAACCGCACGGCCACCGTGGCCGGCTCCGAGATGTGCTCATGAGGGATTGATGGAGTCTTCAGCATTACCTTGTAAATGCTAAACCATTCTCTCACTTCTGCATTTCATAAAAATTTTACTTACAATAGATATTTGAATACCTTCTATCTTGGTTTTCTTTCTCAAAATGTTTCCTTCCTGGGTGAAGTTTCTATATCTCGATTTCTTTCAGAACATCGTCATGGGCTGTTCTGTCTATCTGGTCCTCGTTAGCCTCCCCCACAGCCTCATTTCCATGTTTTCCAAGCGCTCTCTGTTTGTCTTCAATAGTGGCCAGCTTTCACAGCCATAAGGAACGAGCTCCATAATGCCCGTCTTTGAAATTTTTGTTTTTTCTCTTATATTAAACTTCTTGTGCACCAGTGTACTGCCTGGCAGAAAAAGTGAAACACCCAGAAGGGAAGGAGGAAATGAAATCACTGATTAGAATATCGAGTCAAATTCAACAAGAAGTTGGGTCACTCGTCAGTACGACGCTGGATTCCCTCTGATTTGGAGGTATGCACTGATTGGGTTGGGAAGGGTATTATAAAGCCGTTGTTTGCTCTCTTACTGCAAACTGGCCCACAACTTTGGGCAACCAGTTATTGATATCCTGTATACTGGCAGTAAGACGTAACTGACGTCCGAGCTGGTCCTCTACATGTTCTGTCATGTTCTCACGGGGTCAGCTCTTGGGATATTGCTGGCCATTGGAATGCCTGATCACCACGCAGATAGTTCACAGACACATGGGCCACATGTCGACGAGCAATGGCCTACTGAAAAATGGCGTCACCGTACTGCCGTATGAAAGGAAACACGTGAGGACGTCTAATCCCACATTCTATTATCGTCCTCACAGCTTGCCGATCTCAAAGGTAGCGTTGATCTTAGGTATGTCGCTTGACTGTATTTTTATTAGTGGCTTCTTTTAAGTAACAAATGTTGGCGCCTCAGCGTCGTCTTCTCTTCTCTTGCTCGGCAACGTTCCTTCTGAACGGATGTATTGGAGAAGGTTGTTCAGGTCATTTTCGCTATTATTTTATCGATATGCTGTGGAACAAGTCAGATTACAAGATTATATATATATATATATATATATATATATATATATATATATATATATATATACACTCCTGGAAATGGAAAGAAGAACACATTGACACCGGTGTGTCAGACCCACCATACTTGCTCCGGACACTGCGAGAGGGCTGTACAAGCAATGATCACACGCACGGCACAGCGGACACACCAGGAACCGCGGTGTTGGCCGTCGAATGGCGCTAGCTGCGCAGCATTTGTGCACCGCCGCCGTCAGTGTCCGCCAGTTTGCCGTGGCATACGGAGCTCCATCGCAGTCTTTAACACTAGTAGCATGCCGCGACAGCGTGGACGTGAACCGTATGTGCAGTTGACGGACTTTGAGCGAGGGCGTATAGTGGGCATGCGGGAGGCCGGGTGGACGTACCGCCGAATTGCTCAACACGTGGGGCGTGAGGTCTCCACAGTACATCGATGTTGTCGCCAGTGGTCGGCGGAAGGTGCACATGCCCGTCGACCTGGGACCGGACCGCAGCGACGCACGGATGCACGCCAACACCGTAGGATCCTACGCAGTGCCGTAGGGGACCGCACCGCCACTTCCCAGCAAATTAGGGACACTGTTGCTCCTGGGATATCGGCGAGGACCATTCGCAACCGTCTCCATGAAGCTGGGCTACGGTCCCGCACACCGTTAGGCCGTCTTCCGCTCACGCCCCATCATCGTGCAGCCCGCCTCCAGTGGTGTCGCGACAGGCGTGAATGGAGGGACGAATGGAGACGTGTCGTCTTCAGCGATGAGAGTCGCTTCTGCCTTGGTGCCAATGATGGTCGTATGCGTGTTTGGCGCCGTGCAGGTGAGCGCCACAATCAGGACTGCATACGACCGAGGCACACAGGGCCAACACCCGGCATTATGGTGTGGGGAGCGATCTCCTACACTGGCCGTACACCACTGGTGATCGTCGAGGGGACACTGAATAGTGCACGGTACATCCAAACCGTCATCGAACCCATCGTTCTACCATTCCTAGACCGGCAAGGGAACTTGCTGTTCCAACAGGACAATGCACGTCCGCATGTATCCCGTGCCACCCAACGTGCTCTAGAAGGTGTAAGTCAACTACCCTGGCCAGCAAGATCTCCGGATCTGTCCCCCATTGAGCATGTTTGGGACTGGATGAAGCGTCGTCTCACGCGGTCTGCACGTCCAGCACGAACGCTGGTCCAACTGAGGCGCCAGGTGGAAATGGCATGGCAAGCCGTTCCACAGGACTACATCCAGCATCTCTACGATCGTCTCCATGGGAGAATAGCAGCCTGCATTGCTGCGAAAGGTGGATATACACTGTACTAGTGCCGACATTGTGCATGCTCTGTTGCCTGTGTCTATGTGCCTGTGGTTCTGTCAGTGTGATCATGTGATGTATCTGACCCCAGGAATGTGTCAATAAAGTTTCCCCTTCCTGGGACAATGAAATCACGGTGTTCTTATTTCAATTTCCAAGAGTATATATATATATATATATATATATATATATATATATATATATATATATACCTGAATAGTGTTAATATTAATATTAGTGAAATTTTTGGTTCTACATATGTAACTACATTATTTTTTTAACCAGTTCTGAAACAGAACTTCGTCCATGGAATAGAGGGAGTTGTCCAAAAGAAATTATTTACAGCTAGGTTTAAAACTTGATCTGCTACCTGCCAGGCACTTTATGTTGTTGGGCAAATGATCAAAGATTTTTGTTGCTGATTAATGTACTCCTTTTTGAGCACATTTATTTTGGGATTTACTTTAACACTCGTGTCATATCCATGATGTGGCTCATAAACTACAATCGGCCAGCCATAACCAAGTTGTGACAAATTTAGACCTTATTAAGCCCTCCGATGACGGTAGTGCCATAGGGTGTTGGCAATCAAGGCAGACAAGTCAGTTCATTACGGTATAATAATGGAACTGATATCAGAGATGAATTAACTATGGATCATTATATGTATACTAGTCATACACAAGTTTTAGTACAAGCCTCAATACATGCCATAGTGGGAAGAATTTCTACCCCAGTAGTATTAAATACAGGTGCCTCTGTCAACCTTTCATTACAGAACTTCTTTAATGAGATTAATGGACAAAGTGCCGACCTATCAGGTACAAAACTGTCATATTGTCGGAGCTGTAGGTGATACGTCGCAACCTGTTAAGTGGCAGATACAAATACATGTTGCCTTTGGAAATGGAGCTGTGGTATGCCCATTTCTAATTTTGAACGGTCTTGTGGTCGAGTGCTTGCTGGAAAAGGAGTTTTTCCGAGAAAAGGACGTAAATTTAGACTTTTCTTTGGGTAAGTGTTACTTATGCATCGAGAGCAAGGATAGTAAAGTTGACTTAACCCCAGTTGAACTCGGTAAGCAAAGCAGGGCATTAAAACAAAATTTTTAGAGGCAAAAAGTGCTTCTGAAAATAGTTTCTCAACTCGCTATGGTAAAAATGATAATAATGGAACACGTATACATGATCCAGCAAAGGAATGCTCTTATGTCAACGAACAGCAACATACATATTAAGAAACATACTTTTTGAAATACTAACGTGTTTTCGAGGAGATACCTGGCATAATACATACATATGTGCACCATATGGACGTGATGCCACATCACACATTTTCCCGTACATGCTACTTCATTTTATGGACAAGAAGCTGCTGATCGAGAAATAAGACGAATGCTTCAATGGAAAGGTATTGAACCATCACATTCTCCGCACTGCAGTCCATTACTAACAGTGAATAAATCTTATGTCCATGTATGGCTAGTTGTGAACGCGTGTGCCGTTAATAAAATAATAGCGCCAGTTCACACAACATGAAAGATTAGAAGGGCAACTGCAAAAATTTCATACAGTACACTATACGACTAGTCTAAACCCCTGCTGTTCCTATAGACAGGTCCTACTGCCAGATCAATCTCTGAAATACACAACTTTTGTCCACGATGGCAAAAGTTATCAGTTTTGCGTTTTACTGTTTGGACTCATTGTAAGTTCTGGTATATTTATCTGGCTCTAGACACAGTTCTAGGACTCAGTCTACTAGATAAAGTAACATTATATGTATAGAATAACATTGAATTACTGGACGGACCTGGGTCGTGTCACCAGCCAGTTGCGCACCAAGTCTTCCACGCCCTCATCTTCAAATCGTCGCCCTCCTAGAGCTTCTTTAAAAGGTCCAAATAAATGGAATTCGCCAGGCGATAAGTCCGGGCTGTAAGGAGGATGATCAAGTGTAGTCCAGTGCGTTTCCTGTACCTTGGTGACAGAGCTGCAGTATGGGGTCGCGCATTGTCGTCGAGGAGGATGACCTGTCGAATCGATTGGCCTCGTCTTTTGCGGCGATATGCTACTCTCGCCTTGTTCAATAGTTCGCAGCAGTAAGCAGCCTGGATTGTGCGTCGTTCATGCAAAATATCAATCAGCAAAATGCCTCGCTGATCGAAAAAAAAAACGTTGAAAGAACCTTGCCAGCTGACTGTCGAGTCTTGGCTTTCACTGATGCTGCCTCCCCTTTCCTCCGCCACTCCTCACTGGCTTGTTTGTATTCTGGAATATAGTGCTGAACGCATGTTTCGTCGCAGGTGATGATCCGACTCAAAAATGCATCACTTTCTTCCGCAAACCTTGCTGTAAGCCTCTGACAGATCTCCAAACGTCTCAACTTCAGATTTTTCCCATCTGGCACACACTTTACGGAACTGTAGATCGTTTGTGATGATTGCTTGACAGCTCCCATAACTGATTCCGACTTTTTGTGAAATTTTTGATACTATCGCCCGTCGATCGTCGTCAATAATGTCTTTAAGAGCACAAATGGTTTTTATCTGTAATACTGGTTCAAGGACGGCGAGCGTGTTGCTGATTTTCCACGCGTTCTTGTCCTTCCTTGAATTTTTTATGCCAGACAAAAGCACGCGTCCTTGATAATGTTTTATCACCTAACTGTGCAGTCAATCTTTGGCAAATTTCCGCCGCTGTAACTCAAAAATGGCTCTGAGCACTATGGGACTTAACTTCTAAGGTCATCAGTCCCCTAGACGTAGAACTACTTAAACCTAACTAACCTAAGGACATCACACACATCCATGCCCGTGGCAGGATTCGAACCTGCGACCGTAGCGGTCGCGAGGTTCCAGACTGTAGCGCCTAGAACCGCTCGGCCACCCAGGCCGGCGCCGCTGTAACTCCTTCGCGAGCAAGAAATTTGATAATTGCCGTTGCGCATTGGAGGGGTGCACCTGTTGCCCAGACATCGTGAGCGTTACTGACGAAATGGCGGGAAATATCCAACAGCAAGCTGTCCTCACTTCTAACGGTCTCGCCTAAGCATAGCAGAAGCGCGGGGCCAGTCCTACCAACTGTTGATGTTCAGGAACAAAAATCCTCCCCCCCCCCCCCCTGACGGAATAATGCCTGATCCCTATAAAGTAATCGCACGGAAAAATTTTCCAGATCCAAAAACAAAATGGCAGATGGAAGCATTTCTTGGTCTCTCTTCGTTTTTTCCCCGTTTTGTTTCTAGACGTTAAGTTTATTAAAGAAGAATTGATCATGGTACTGGTCAGAAAAATGTCAAGTAGATTTAGATACTATAAAGAATGTTTTGGTAAATTCTGAGAGTTTGTGTCATCTCAACAACAGTTTACATTTTTATGTTGTCACGGACACAGCCTTGTCGGTAATTCATGCTTGTCTATTTCAAGTGCCTGAAAGGATCGGTAAAGTTAAAGTTAACATGATTAATTTCGTCAGTCGAATACTTTCACAGTGTGAACGTGGATATTCGGCTACTGAGCTGGAAGCTCCAGCTGTAATATGGGCATTCAAGAAGGTCAACTATTACATTTAAGGGCTGAGGGTACAAGTGCTACAAGTGAAGTTTCACGAGAAAATGATGGGATGAAAGTATTGAAAATAAAATGCAATGATCGTATGGCATTGATATCCAGGAGTTCCCACTTGGGCAAGTTCAGCCGTTAAGTTGCGAGCAAGTCTTTTCATTCTACTTCCTGATCGATGAGGATCAGATGATGACGAAGGCAACACAACATCTAGTCCACGAGCGAGAAATCTCCGATCCGACCCAGGAGTCGTACCTGGGCCCAGTGATTGACAGTCAGACGTGCTGATCACTCAGTTAAGGAGGCGGAGCGATGGGAGCAGTGAAGCACGTCAGCAGCAACTTTTTCATGGTGGAAACGAAAACAGAAAACTTTCTTTCAATTAATGCCATGGATACCACAGCAAACGATAAAATTGTTTAAGACACAGAAGGAAACAAAATACCATGGAGGCATATCCGTTGGATCTGAATCAGGAAACAAAATCCTCTAACAAAGTAGTTCAAGTATCCGCTAAACCGTGATCCTGAGTTTATAGAGGCGGAATGCACGAGGCGCAATAGTGGTCACCCAACAATACCTCTTCTGCAGTCTTTGCATCAAAAGAGTGTGAAATAAAATTTGAGGAACGGAAAGAACTTCGTGAGAGGAACTGCATCCTTCCGCTGTACCATGAGTCTTATACAATATATCCCACACCCAGACAGCAGTTATCGTGGGTGTAAGAAGAGGGAGCTTAGGAAGAAGAGAATGTGGTCAAAGAAGGGGGCGAGGAAGACTGAAAAATACAGAACACAACGGTAAAGAATCAGGAGTGTTGCCCAAGAAGAACATTTTCCAAGAGATACCACAGAAGACAATAATAACGATTGTATAGACACTGACTGTGAGGGGATTATGGAAAAGGACTATGAATAACCTTTCGTATGTGTTGGATCCGCACTAGTATGTTTTCGTTCTGGTTTTCAATTTTGTTGGTTATTAATCTGTTGTTTTTCATCTAGTTATATTAATTGCACTTTGATTACTCACATATCCTAGCTGTTTAGTGAACACTTATCGTTCTATATATATCACGTATGTTGTACCAAGAGAAAATCTTCAAAATATACCACAGTAAATAAACTATTTTCGCACTCGTATCCGTTTTACGAGTAAAAAGTTCTAAGATACAAAGAGTATTATATTTTAAGTGTATTATAAAAATAATGCAGGGGCACTACATTCCCTAACCAACCTATAACTAAACACAGAGCAACTGATCATTAGGAAAAAATTCTAATGTTTCGATAATTACACAATTTATAAATAGCCCTTCAGCTTTGGCAGTCATTTACTCAGTTTGCCTCAGGAAACACGTTCATCGCTTGTATTCTCAGTTCTCAGTTCCTCATTTATGTAAAACACACTGAGGTATTTTGTCGGTCGTATAAATATGACGATGCAACTGATCGGCTGCCATTGTATAGCTTTAAGTGCAAATTGCACGATCAAATTTAAAACTCTAATCACTTAGCTTTTACCCTACGGAGTCCAATGTTATTTTGAAGAGTAATCCTTCCACAAAGTCAATATAGACATTGAGATTCTCAACAGTCTTTTCACGGTAACACATCATCATATTACAAATGGGCCACCAATACAGGCTTTGCCAGTTTTGATTTACGGCCGTCAAAACATCATAATCCCTCTTTCTCAGTTTTGCTATCTTATTCCTTACAAACAACATTTTTTAAAATTAACATTGTGAGGAAGAGCGATTATACACGCTCTCCGAAATAAATTTAAGGTGATTTTGAAAATTCTCAGAAATATAAACGAGAAGCCTGGTGCAATAAGTAATTACTGAGATAAGGATCTGCAGATGCTGAAGTACCTCTGTTATCTTGTAAAGAGTTCATCTTTGTCAAATTAAATGATAAGGAGATATCTCTCTTTATCGTATTTTCGTTTCGATGTCTGTCTGTGAAGCATATTAGAAACAAAACAAAATAAAAACTTTCCGCCTGTTAAGTCCTCTTTTTCTCAGGAAAAGGTATTGAAATTTATCTAAAATTCTAAGATCTACGAATTCTTGCTGGTGAAAACGTTTAAGCTTCTAAGCCAATGTAGTCAAAAGAGATGGCCATTTATATAACATATTTTGATACTCGAAAACTCACGTATCAAAACCTCTACGGTAGTTGCAGTTGATCTAGAAACATGGCATTTAGCAAAAAAAAAAAAAAGTTTCGCATTAGAAGTAAAGGAAAAAAATCCGAAAATTTTTTAATTTATGGACACAAAAGCCAACAGGAAAGGCCATAGGCAAAGGTACGGTATAAATGTTGTCTTAATGTAAAAAGTTTCATGGTTAACTTACCATTTTGTATTTAGAGAATTTATTTTGGCCTGGTGCAAAGGTCGTCTTCAGACCCTAAGGTACAGCTGCAAAATGCAGTTTGTCAACAAGGCGATAATGATTTTAATGTTATACAGATCGAGTTAGCTTTTCTAAATAAAAAAGATAATTGACCCATATTGTGTTTTTTTTTTATATTACGAAGAGTTCTCAAGTTTCTCAAAGATCTCGTGTTTCAAATATGAAATGTTGCTAAAGTGCAAGAGTTTGTAACTATTCGTTACTGGTGCAAAATTATTTATTGGCTGTTAATATCATTCAGGTATTAATCATTGATATACATTAATGATTGTAATACTTTGACTATCTCAGAAACAATGGTCTCAATTGATCTAAACTCTGAGAATGTGCAAAACAGTGCACAAGCGAGAAACTATTAAAACTAAACAGACATGGAGCACACATAGACACATTAGCGTCCACAGTTGTACAAATGTAAAGGTCAGTGTCGCGGCAATCTCATTAAGAGAAGAACGTCAAATCAAGTGGTGTTTCCTCGACGTGTATGTTTACGGTATCAGGATGAAATATGTAAGTTCAACTGTGTAGAGTGACCAATTTACGGGACGAGAGTTGGCCGTACGGTGTCATTTCGGTTCTTGTTAGGTATGCTGCCATGATAGTGATATGTGTATGGAGTCAGTGGACAGAAGTGATTCACAAGCAGTAACAAGCTGTGCTGGATCACACAATGAGAACACAGCATGGGGCGACAGTCTTTTTGTCCCAGTTTCCATAACGGGTTGTCCAGTAGCTTACACAGTAGCTGTCTCCACATTGGATTACAGCTACTGTTGTGTTTCTATCTGCGTCGATGGTTAGTCGCCGTTTACTAAGGGCTGGACCGGGTGGCATTTCTGCCACTGCACTGATTACCATTGTCCATAAACCACAAGCGCCTTTTACTCCAAAACGTACATAAAGGCCTTCGGTGGTGTGCTGAACGACCAGTGCAGTGCTTCCGGATAACATCCGCCGCAAGTGTGACTGCAATCCGTCAGCCTGTGCTGATGAATGGAATAGCACACAAATTCTATGTGTAAAGACTCTGAAGCACCATAGAATACAAAATTACGTGTGGATGATTATCGAGGGAACTAACAGCAACGGTTGAAACATTTATGCTTTCACTCTCATTTATTTTACTGTTTCTTCTGATCAGACACTATCTACTGCTCACTTCACGTGAACTTCAGTGTTGTGAAACGGAGAATCATGATGAAAGATATAGAATGCCTTTATATGAGCTGCACACTTATTATTTACATTAAGGTGACAAAAGTCATAAGATAACTCCTAATATCGTGTCGGAGATCCTTTTAGTTGGCGTGGACGACTTCCATGGGGACTAACTAGTTTGTCGTAAGTTATTTTAAAACAATTCCTGTAGCACATTGATTATGATTTTTGAATAATTTATATTTTACTAACAATGAAACAGTTCCTTGTTTATTCCCTGTAGTTGTTACAAAAATGCAGTCTATTGGAAGACAAAAACAAACATTTTCCTTACGCTAGGCACCCGTGATAGAGGAAAAATTAATGCATTCAGGTACTCTTATAAACCTGAAATGACGAAGAGCTACCGGAAATTGTATTTACAGAGAGTTTTTTGAAAAATGCTTTCGGCTTTTTTTTTCCTTCCTCCAAGAGGCTGAATCACACTGTTAGCTCCGGGTGGAATCGGAATTATATTATCAGTCTTTATGTCGTCGTCCTGAAGACACAGGTGTTATGTCCACGTCAAAAGTCCAACAAAAACAATGAATTACTTTCTGCAACTGAAATGAAGACGTTTCGGTTGTAATATTGAAAATTATTCTCTCGTATTTTTTCCAGATTTTGCTAAACGATTACATTTCTAACCGAACAGTCCTTTGTTTTTAATTTTCGGTCTTAATTTACCTTGAGGTTCCTGAAAATACATACAGAGCTGCGGAAACAGTAATCCACTGATACTTATCACTGGCATTGTTGTATACTAATGTGTCATAGCATTCACTGATTGCACAAAGGATTTTTTTTCTTTTTTTCTCACTTGAGATAATGAAGTGTCGTTTGCACGCAGTTGTTGCACGAAACCTGACTTACTGGCTTTACAGACAGCACTGTAGGGGTTAATGAAAAGTCACAAATTTCTCTGTACTACTTCGTATTAATGACATAATCTCTTCGCGTTTACTTGAAATAAACTTCGTAATTCTGCGACTTCGTTTTATTTATAATTTCCGGAATGTGTTTAGCCAGTCGATGAGAGTAAATGAGTGATGTTCATCTCACTTTCAATTCAAGACGCCCAGTCTCCTCGATCTCTTCGGTAACTGTGCATTGACGCTCACGAGCAGTTCTACATCTTTCGAATAGTTTGTGTTTCGTTGTTTTGCGAATTTCATTTTGTCGTATAACTCGTATTTTGTGTAAATCTTTCTTCCATTTACACCATTCACGCTCAGATTATACGAAATGGAACCGGCTTTGCACGCAGCTTAATTTGCATCCTTTCGTTTCACCAAAAAGTATACAACCTTGTCTTTGTCACTGAAATCTGTTACGCTTCATGTTTTTTTTGGGCTAGAAACTACTTTATTGTTCTGGACATTGATTAGCGTAATAAACATCGTTCGAAGCACAGCTCATGGAATCGTCAGAATTATTTCCTATTTCTTCTAAGGTCTCCACGGTTTATAATTAAATGTCATCGTCATTCGAATGAATGTCCAAGGGATTCACTAATAAGTGACACATGTGTAGGTCTTCAGGAGAAGCAGATGATATCGATTTCATACGACATTCCTCATATTTTACCTTTTCAATGTTGAAAACAATTGGGTACCACAGTACTGTGCAACTTGGGACCCTGTATTAAGACAGACACTATTAGCAAGCATATGCGAAAGAAACAAAGGAAGTTAATTCAGTTTTATCTACAGTATTAACACTTAGCCGCAAAGGCAACTGTTCATTATAGATGTTAAATTACTTGCAGATTCGAGCGAATGAATACAGAGTGTTTCAAAACATGTATTAACACTTTGAATAAATATAAAAACTTTATTTATGAGCACAGAGACAAGTTTGAATGGTTGAATTACAGCAGAAAAAAGGTACTTAAAGAATCGTGTTCTCCAAAGTTCAGACTGATGGCCGTCACTCTCCAGACAAAGCTTATAACGCGAACCAATGGACTCGCGAACGGCACGACACATTTCTTTTGGAATTTCGCGACAATGTCTTCCAGTTTCCAATTTCAGTGCATCAGTTGTTCTGGGTTTTATGCTATAAACTTTGTCCTTGAGGTATTCCCATAAAAAGAAGTCCACTGGTGTGAAGTCTGAGGTACGTGCTGGGTATGCGTGGTACCCTTTCGTCCAATCCACGTGTTTGGAGAAGCTGCGTCGAGGTGAGCTCTAACACTGTGAAAGTAGTGGGAAGGTGTTTCATCTTGCTGAAAGTAAATCTCGTCATCACCAAACATCTCCTCAATGTGTGGACCAACGGACTTCTGCAGCAAGGTTACATACCTCTCACCAGCGACAGTTGCGTTAAAAGAAACGATCCTATGGTGACCAGTGTTGATATCCAACACCACACTGTTAACCCTGGTAAATTTAAATGTTGTTCAACTGAAACATGGGGATTTACAGGCCCAAAATAGGTACAATCACGGCGATTGATTGTGTCATTTAATTTAAAAGTGACCTCATCTCTCCAACCCATTTTCCGTGGAAACCCTGCGTCTTCTGCACATTTTGACAGGTACCATTCACTGAACTGAACTATCCGGTCTGGATCGTCTTCACTGAGAGCACAGATCAGTGTCGGTATGTAGCATTTCCAGCGCAGATGCTTCGAGATGCGGTGAACGCAATCTTTTGAGATGTGTTTGTGTCCCGAACCGCTTGTCGTGAGTTTTCCGTGGGAATCGATTGAGGGTTTCCCGCACCTGCTTTTCTTTTCTAGGGCTTGTGGATGTCCGTTATCGTCCACAACGTTTCTTGTTGACGTTGTGAACTGTTTCATCTGCTTAAAAATTATCTCTGGTGCGAGCAATGGGGCTGGTGTGTTGGTGGTGGTTTGTTGAATTCCCTTCTTAATCGTCTTTGCGCTTTCGTTGCGTTTTCAGCTTTCCAATAACGTTTAAGGAAAAAGTTTCTCTCTTCAAAGCTATGTTGTTCTCCTGCCACTCTGTTCCTTTAGTTATACCTGAAAAAAAGTAAGCACGTTATGAGCAGTCAAAGCGTTAGTACATATTTTGGGACACCCTGTAGTAAATGCGAACAACTGTGTCAGAGAAACTGTCAACGGAAACAGATAGTTTCTTTGCAAATTACTATCGCGTTGTGCCACGTTATCCGTTTGCTGATGCGTCGTCAACCGACGATACAAGCGTGCCGCGTTGCGAATGCGCTGTCTGCTATGGCTACGGTAGTCTGTATATTTCTACAACCGTCTGGCGAGTTATGGATTTGGCAGTTTACAACATTTTTAAAGAACTGGTAAGTTTAGAAATGTCAGATTGGATCGTTCCCTAGTCACTCATTACTTGAGTACAGTTTATTCTTCGTTCTTTGTTGTCCCTGAAAACAGATATCGTCATTGCGAATACGAAGCTACACTAAATTGGGAATGCAGTACCGAATTATTTTTGTTGAGAAAGAAAGCAGCTTTCTCTGTTGACATTGTTGTTTGGAACGGCCCCATCTACACAGCACAAAACTCTTAGGCGAAACACACGGTATAGCCTATATTCGTTATCAAAGATAGTTATTGACAATTAATCTCAGCAGTTATGGTTATATTCCTTGAAAGCAACGCCTATTAAACAAAGCCTTAAACACGCAATATCGTATTTTCTCGTTAGGTATCAGTCACTTCTTCCTATCTGTGCAGTTGACATAATGTATTTTTGATCATTAGTAACAACAGTGGATAGTCGCTGTGCATGAACTACCTGATGGTATGGGAGGAGAACTGCATAACTGGTCTCTCACTGAGTTTGAAGGTTTTTATTCAAAGTCTGTGGTACCAAACAACGAAATTTTTAACTTTGCCAACTAAGGTCAAATGTGTCATCATATTTGCTCTTTCCTGGTTGACTGATGAGGACTAAGACGGGTTGAAGAGTTCAAAGGACTTCACTGGAGCTAGCTTGTTCTTTTGAACTTGTTGAGTCGCACACATGTAAGTGACTCTCTGGAATCAAACGCCCTGTTTTCTCCACTGACGTTCTCTTCGTAAGCTGCACTAATCTTTCAAGTTATTTCCTTTGCATTTATTACTTTACTGAACATGATAAAGACTATATGAACGAAGTTATAGGTTGCATTTTATGTTATATACTTTTCTAGTCCAATAATCCAAGTTTTAGCTAACAAATTGCATTAAAACTTTCTGCAAAAACCATCTTTCCGTATGACAAATGAAGACAATAATCGGAGAATACTGTCCAAGCTAAACATTCTTGTGGAAAGAAACATACATATCACATAGAAAGGTGTGACATATATACACTCCTGGAAATGGAAAAAAGAACACATTGACACCGGTGTGTCAGACCCACCATACTTGCTCCGGACACTGCGAGAGGGCTGTACAAGCAATGATCACACGCACGGCATAGCGGACACACCAGGAACCGCGGTGTTGGCCGTCGAATGGCGCTAGCTGCGCAGCATTTGTGCACCGCCGCCGTCAGTGTCAGCCAGTTTGCAGTGGCATACGGAGCTCCATCGCAGTCTTTAACACTGGTAGCATGCCGCGACAGCGTGCACGTGAACCGTATGTGCAGTTGACGGACTTTGAGCGAGGGCGTATACTGGGCATGCGGGAGGCCGGGTGGACGTACCGCCGAATTGCTCAACACGTGGGGCGTGAGGTCTCCACAGTACATCGATGTTGTCGCCAGTGGTCGGCGGAAGGTGCACGTGCCCGTCGACCTGGGACCGGACCGCAGCGACGCACGGATGCACGCCAACACCGTAGGATCCTACGCAGTGCCGTAGGGGACCGCACCGCCACTTCCCAGCAAATTAGGGACACTGTTGCTCCTGGGGTATCGGCGAGGACCATTCGCAACCGTCTCCATGAAGCTGGGCTACGGTCCCGCACACCGTTAGGCCGTCTTCCGCTCACGCCCCAACATCGTGCAGCCCGCCTCCAGTGGTGTCGCGACAGGCGTGAATGGAGGGACGAATGGAGACGTGTCGTCTTCAGCGATGAGAGTCGCTTCTGCCTTGGTGCCAATGATGGTCGTATGCGTGTTTGGCGCCGTGCAGGTGAGCGCCACAATCAGGACTGCATACGACCGAGGCACACAGGGCCAACACCCGGCATCATGGTGTGGGGAGCGATCTCCTACACTGGCCGTACACCACTGGTGATCGTCGAGGGGACACTGAATAGTGCACGGTACATCCAAACCGTCATCGAACCCATCGTTCTACCATTCCTAGACCGGCAAGGGAACTTGCTGTTCCAACAGGACAATGCACGTCCGCATGTATCCCGTGCCACACAACGTGCTCTAGAAGGTGTAAGTCAACTACCCTGGCCAGCAAGATCTCCGGATCTGTCCCCCATTGAGCATGTTTGGGACTGGATGAAGTGTCGTCTCACGCGGTCTGCACGTCCAGCACGAACGCTGGTCCAACTGAGGCGCCAGGTGGAAATGGCATGGCAAGCCGTTCCACAGGACTACATCCAGCATCTCTACGATCGTCTCCATGGGAGAATAGCAGCCTGCATTGCTGCGAAAGGTGGATATACACTGTACTAGTGCCGACATTGTGCATGCTCTGTTGCCTGTGTCTATGTGCCTGTGGTTCTGTCAGTGTGATCATGTGATGTATCTGACCCCAGGAATGTGACAATAAAGTTTCCCCTTCCTGGGACAATGAATTCATGGTGTTCTTATTTCAATTTCCAGGAGTGTAGTTCAGTTTCGTTCTCCTTTCATTGCACTATTAATAAAAACTCATATCATAGGTGCGCTGTACTAGATAATTGCTTCTTTTGAACAGCACGAATAAATTGCTTTGACGTAAAACGCAAGTTTTTCATCTATGAATAACGACTTTGATAAGCAGCTTCTACGCAGGTACTTCGATAAATCTGTGCTCAATTCAGTTCTTAGACAAACGTACATAAAAACTTTCACTCTCGATATGTAAACCCATAAATAGCAAAACATTTTTAAGAACTGGAATGTCTATTAGAAAAACATTGACGACTTTTAAGGAGGAAATATATATTCGGTTAATTGATGCTGGGAAAGAGCGCATAGCACCATTTCCGTTAACTAAGGAAAAATGAAAGTCCTATTCCCTTTATTTACCTTACATGCTTCCACAACAAAGAAGATTTTGATGACTTGTGTGCGGTAGGTAAAATGTTGGAACAGCAAGAGGTAATAAATCAGACGCAACAGGTATAACAGTGGAAGCTCTAAAGGTATTTACGTGAGCGGAGAGTGTCGACACGCGAATTTAGAAGTTTCAGAACAAGTGGAAGCTCAGGTAGCGTAAATTCACGTCAAGTAACGAAATTTCCCTCTTACCTGCAGCCTATCAACCAGACTCAAATATCCACCATCTTTTGTTCAATTTCATCAGCTAGTTTTATTGATGGTAAAATGGAACAACGATTTCGAACTATACTTCCATTTTATTACGTCTGCTAATGTCTGAAGAAAATATTTCGGAATTCAGAGGTCACCTTATGTTTCTGAATATAATGGCAACTTAATACATTTAAGAAAATGTTTTGATTTGTAAGGAGCACGAAATACATTGCGCTGATGTAGTGGGTATGTTACGATAGGACATATGTTAAGATACTGAGGAACAATGTTATTTCACCCATGTTGGATCTTGTGAACTCTGCGGCCGTTAGTGATAGTTGGTGAATGATGCAACCAGCCACAAAACCTCTTTGACTTTTTTTTTTTTTTTTTTTTTTTTACTGCTATAAGCGGTTTCGGGCTACCAGGCCCATCTTCAGATGGTTAAAATTTTACGTTAGATAAATGTTTTGCTTAACAGCATAACATCTGCTCCACAATACATTCCAACGAAGTGTACCACAACAACTTTTCTTACAATATGTGTGTTGTGGTACATATCGAACCAGAAAACCACATGGACCACAACGAAACGAACCGCAATCTACTGGAATATATTGTGGAGCATACGACACGCTGTTAACCAAAACATCCATATAATGGACAATGTTAGCCATCTGAAAAGGGGCACGGTAACCTGAAACCGGTTGTGGCAGTAAAATGAAACAATCAAAAAGTATCTGCTGACGGTTGTGTCATTCGCCAACTATCAGATAGTAGCTTCCATGTTATTATATCAAGTCACAGAAGGAGAGAGAGCTGTCCGAAAAAGAGAAATTCGAATATACGCAGCAATTACAGAATCTGATCGGAAGTATCCTTACATCCCTCTGTAACGTGGAACCGATCACGGGATGTTGCGAGAGGTGTGCTCTCGAGCCTAAAAGAAGGCGGGGGAATACCGTGTTGTCAGCAGAGAAACAGTAACAGCACACTGGATCTGTCATAAGAGATCAGTGACTTCGAACGTGTACTGAGTCACCTGAGTAACATATTCATCAGGGACATTTCAGTCTTTCTAAATCTGACTAGTCGACTCTTATTGGTTGCAAAAAGTCGTATCAAATAGGCGAAAGGAATGACACTTGAGTTTCAAAGTGCTACCAGCTGTTCAGATAGCACAGTGACTGTGCGTAGGAAGTTAAATGGGACACAAAGATCGAGCACAGCTCCTCATAAGCCGCACGTTTCTATATTCGGTACTAAGCGGCGCTTTAGGTGGTGCCGCTGGATAGTGGATGACTGGAAGCGAGTGATTTGGTGTGATGGATCACGCTGTACACTGGGGCAATCCGATGGGAGAGTTCGGGTTTTGCGAATGCCTCGAGAACGTTACGTGCCATCACGTTTAGTGCCAAGAGTGAAGAAAGGAAGAGGTTGTAGTGTTACGGTAGGGGGTGGTCTTCATGGTCAGGGTGTGGTGCCCGTGTTGTGCTTGAGAAAACAGCAAGTGGGGAAGGATCTGAACACATTTTACACCATTGTGTATTACGTACAGTAGAAGAACTGTTCGCAGTCGTTTTCCGTGAAACTGTTTGTGGGAAAACTGCTGAAATGAACTGCCCTGTCTAGATTCCCAGCCTGACCCCCATGGAACATCTTTGGGCTGAGTTAGAAGAGTGGTTCCCACTTTCCTAAGGCCATTGGCCTTGAGTTTGAGTGCAATCGGATCCAAGCTAGTACGCGATGATCCACGCATACCGAGCCCCCACCCTTTTCCTCCACCATCATTTGCTAACGCCTAACTAAACTTTAGAAAGAAAAATAATTTTCTTTGAGTATTTCTGTTTTTAAGATGACGAAAGATAATTGATTATTACTTTTGTAGGTGTTTTTATTCAACCACGAGCTAGTGAGTCAATGAGATAATTGGTTCTGCTTAACTGTATTAACTTTTTCTTTTCATAGAATATGAAGCAGTTCTCAGTGCTTCACGATTTCTCTGCCCGGGGACTGGGTGTTTGTGTTGTTTTCATCATCGTCATCATCATCATCATCATCATCGTCGTCATCATCATTCGTGACAGTAGCTGGATTGGACTGTGTAAAAATTGGACTGTGTAAAAATTGGACTGTGTAAAAATTGGGACTTTCTACGGGCGCTGATGACCGAGCAGTTCAGCGCCCCACAAACCGAACAATATCATCAGTGCTTCTCGAGCGTTGCCTACAAATCCCTCTCATAATCAAAGCTAACTATCTACATTTATGGTAGACACTTGTTATAGAACGCGCTCTCTCTCTGCACCACTCCTCTTCCTAGCGAGAATTCCTTCAGCCATACCCTGCATCCTCATTTACTTTCAGCCAAATCAAAATGTGAACACTATACAGAAGACTACTGTTTGTTAATCACTTGATTGCTGGACTCCTTACCTCTGAACTGAAAAATTGAAAGACTTGACACTGGCAATACTTTGGACAGCATCAATAACAATAATAACAATAATAATAAAACAGTGTAGGCCCTACAGGAGTACAATAGCCACTATACCGTTGCCGTTGTGTTCTATTGCCACTTAGTTCGCTTATCTGTTGCGAGTAATGAAGCACTTTCTGGTCTATTTCGTGAACTACCTACAACTCTGAGAACACCTTTCCGTGAGATATTTAAGCATATGTGATATATACGTCTCAGTTTTACCATCATAGACTCGTGTTACAACGTACAAAATATGTGCGTAGCTGGTGCAGTGTGTGAGAAAAATGTTCTTGATACATTCGTTTCACAAGCTGTAAGCTTTAGTACATTACGTGTCATGCGTTAATGATAGTATTGAGCGGAGAGGGAGGCGGGAGAGGCTGCCCTCCTGTCATAGATATTTAGGCACCTCACTGAAAGTTTTCCCAAAAGAGTTCAACCCGTCATAAACGTGAAGGGTCGACACGTTCCATATTCTAAGAGGCGTTCAAAAAGAAACGAGCCGGAGGCATAATTACAGAAGCCAGTACTTGTATGTTAGAAGTATTGAGCCTGGCTGCCCCACTGTGAAACAAGGCGGCGAATGGCTATCTCATAAAATTCCCGGGGCTGCGCTGTTAACCAGTTCCGCACGTACAGCTGCACGTCGTCGACCGAGGTGAATCGTTTGCCCCTCAGAGCCTTTTTAAGGGGACCAAAAACGGCGTAATCACAGGGAGAGAAGTCCGGACTGTATGGAGGGTGGACAAGAGCCTCCCATTTGAATTTCTGCAGGAATACCGCGGCTGTGTTGGCCGTATGAGGCTTTGCATTGTTGTGGAGCAGAATGAGCCCACGGGTGAGATTGAGATTGCCTGGTCGTTTTGATTTGATCGCTTGGCGAAGGGTGGTCAAGGTTTGCGGATAACGCTGGGCATTCGCTGTTGTCCCGTGCTGCAGGAAGTGATCAGAAGCGGGCCATCTTGGTCAAAGAAGAAAAGGCTCTGAGGGGCAAACGATTCACCTCGGACGACGGCGTCCAGCTGTACGTGCGGAACTGGTTAACATCGCGGGCCCGGGAATTTTATGAGACAGCCATTCACCGCCTTGTCACAGTGGGCAAGTGTCTCAACAACCAGGGTCAATACTTCTAAAATACAGGTACTGGTTTCTGTAATTATGTCTCTGCTCGTTTCTTTTCGAACGCCTCTTATAATATCGACTAATAGGTGTCTGAATATTTTTGATCAGAGGGTGTAATTCTGGACGTTCGGTGTAAACGCCACTCCGAGATGAAGAATTTGGCGCGGGTGAGGAAGTCTTGGCGGGAAGCATCACACTAGTCAGAATGATGAAAACTTACAGGCAGCGCTTTTGACCCGCATTGTATGCTATGCCCGCATCTCGTGGTCGTGCGGTAGCGTTCTCGCTTCCCACGCCCGGGTTCCCGGGTTCGATTCCCGGCGGGGTCAGGGATTTTCTCTGCCTCGTGATGGCTGGGTGTTGTGTGCTGTCCTTAGGTTAGTTAGGTTTAAGTAGTTCTAAGTTCTAGGGGACTGATAACCATAGATGTTAAGTCCCATAGTGCTCAGAGCCATTTGAACCATTTTTTTGTATGCTATGATCTTTCTCACTACCACATCCCCTCCCATCCTCTGTTCCCTATGACGATTTTTCTTTCGCTCAGTTTGTTTTTCTACACATCGTTAACGTGTATACTGCAAATGTCCGTGCTTGTCGTGTATCATCTTACAAAAGAGTGGAACACGGCATCGTAGGACTACACTTGTCGTACGCTGCACCACACTTTGTAGGCAGTGGCTGCCTCAGTCCAACCTTCATCCCAGCGATGCAGTCGACGTCCGGCAGCTTCGCGGCTGGCGCTATCTATAACTGCAGCTGCAGCTATCTGAGTGGGCGGCAACAACGCCGGCCCATGCGCCGCGTGGGCGGCGCCGGTCACTGGCCACTCTGGCCCTGGTAAACTAATCCAGCCCAAGGGCGGAAATACGTAGGCAGCAGCCCCGTGGTACGGCCGCTGGCAAACGTGAGTCAACAGGGAACTCACTGTCCAGTTTCCAGGATGTGCACAACACGTGATGCGAGAAATTCACGCCAAAAAGGCGACAGGAAAGGACCCAACTGGAAGGACTGCGCTCCAAGAGTTTTATTTCCAACAACATTCGCCATTTTAGCAAAAATTACAAATACAAATTTATTACACTAAGAAACAAATTCAGGAGACAAATAGGACGGATTAAACAACTGGAATAATTTAAACGATCTAATTCTGTCCGCATTTCGCAGCTGCAAATGTGACTATATTCAGTACACTGGAAGTAGGAATTGAAACAGGCCTTCAGTCGTATATGTGGTGTATACAATTGTGCCTCTTAGGTGAGGTGATGTGCATGAACAGAACGGATAAACCAGTGTATAGCCGTGTTAAAAAGTTAAAAACTCTTTTCTCGGATTATATGGAACATGCATTTCATCTCATTCAAGACCTAAAACAGATCGTGTATTAAGACAAGTTACACCTGCTGATGGACCCACAGGGTCCGAAATGCATCGTGTATTAAATAAAACACGAACATTTGTGACTAAAGGTATTTTTTAATTCATACTTCCAGTGAACTTACATGCGCTCTAATGCCAATTAACTGAGCCAAACTAACCTAAAAAAATTTTTAGAGGCAGCTAAACATTCTAAGTAGATACACGCTCTCCTTTAAGTAAACGACAGAATCTTGAATCCTTTACACAACTAGGAAAAAGATCAAGAATTTAAAAAAATTCTTTCCTTAACAGGAAATCTCAGCTCTGAACTCATGGTTGAGGCTCACTTACGCTTTCTTCTGCAGGGTACAAGAGAATGCAACATGTGTTACACATTATTATGAGATATACAGAGTCAAATACCACAATGACAATTTTTAGACACCACAGTTAACCCCCCCCCCCCCCCCCCCCCCGAAGCTCTCAAAGGCCAAGGCCCATTTACGGAGGAAAAAAAAAAATGCAACTAACACCGACACACAGATCAGACAGTTGGCAAAGATTTACAATTTAATGTATCTTAACTTCTGTGTACAGGCCGCAAATCAGAAGCATTAGGCTTTAATTACAGAATGGGGACCACTTGCATTCGTTACACACACTGGCTAATAATTCCGATGTGTGGGTTGTCCGTCAGGATATCAAGCCGCCGGTGTGATCGACAGATCACTCCGAAAGGCAGTCGTGGTTGCTTAGTCGGCTGCAAGACCCGACCGGGCCAAACACGCGGTCGGCCAAACTTTACCTAGTCCTTTGAACAAAAAGTATGGTATGCACACATGAAGTAAATCGGCCAAGCTAACAAGGATGTCCAGCAAATTGGCTTAAATACAAGTGTGTCTTCAATTACGAGACTTCAGTGGAGTGTCGCGTCTAATCAACACAAAACATCTCTTTAACATTTTTCGCCTGAACAGCACAGCAAAGCATGAGTGGCAATTCCAAATAAGTCTACATTCTTATCAATTAGGAATTAACAGTAACTACACTACTGGTTATTAAAATTGCTACACCACGAAGATGACGTGCTATAGACGCGAAATTCAACCGACAGGAAGAACATGCTGTGATATGCAAATGATTAGCTTTCCAGAGCATTCACACACGGTTGGGGCCGGTGGCGACACCTACAACGTGCTGACATGAGTAAAGTTACCAACCGATTTCTCATACACAAACAGCAGTTGACCGGCGTTGCCTGATGAAACGTTGTTGTGATGCCTCGTGTAAGGAGGAGAAATGCGTACCATCACGTTTCCGACTTTGATAAAGATCGGATTGTAGCCTATCGCGATTGCCGTTTATCGTAGCGCGCGACATTGCTGCTCGCGTTGGTCGAGAGCAATGACTGTTAGCAGAATATGGAATCGGTTGGTTTAGGAGGGTGATACGGAACGCCATGCTGGATCCCAACGGCCTCGTATCACTAGCAGTCGAGATGACAGGCATCTTATCCCTATGGCTGTAACGGATCGTGCAGCCACGTCTCGATCCCTGAGTCAACAAATGGGGACGTTTGCAAGACAACAACCATCTGCACGAACAGTTCGACGACGTTTGCAGCAGCCTGGACTATCAGCTTGGAGACCATGGCTGCAGTTACGCTTGATGCTGCATCACAGTCAGGAGCGCCTGCGATGGTGCACTCAACGACGAACCTGGGTGCACGAATGGCAAAACGTCATTTTTTCCGATGACTCCAGGTTCTGCTTACAGCATCATAATGGTCGCATCCGTGTTTGGCGACATCGCGGTGAACGCACATTGGAAGCGTGTATTCATCATCGCCATACTGGCGTATCACCCGGCGTGATGGTATGGGGTGCCATTGGTTACACGTCTCGGTCACCTCTTGTTCGCATTGACGGCTTTTTGAACAGTGGACGTTACATCTCAGATGTGTTACGATCCGTGGCTCTACCCTTCATTCGATCCCTGCAAAACCCTACATTTCAGCAGGATAATGCACGACCGCATGTTTCAGGTCCTGTACGGGACTTTCTGGATTCAGGAAATGTTCGACTGCTGCCCTGGCCAGCACATTCTCCAGATCTCTCACCAATTGCAAACGTCTGGTCAATGGTTTCCGAGCAACTGATTCGTCACAATACGCCAGTCACTACTCTTGATGAACTGTGGTATCGTGTTGAAGCTGCATGGGCAGCTGTACCCGTACACGCCATCCAAGCTCTGTTTGACTCAATGCCCAGGCGTATCAAGGCCGTTATTACGGCCAGAGGTGGTTGTTCTGGGCACTAATTTCTCAGGATACATGCACCCAAACTGCGTGAAAATGTAATTACTTGTCAGTTCTAGTATAATATATTTGTCCAATGAATACCTGTTTATCATCTGCATTTCTTATTAGTGTAGCAATTTTAATGGCCAGTAGTGTATATACAGCCCAGATCCCTGAGGGGGCGTATATTACAGACAGAAATTCAATAAGGTTTAAATACTAAGAGGAGTAGCAAACGTGCCTTTAGCTTAGAGTTTGCTCCGCTCCCGTCAGCACACAGATAGATAAATTAATATGTCCAGAATATCAACCGGCGTGACCGCCCAGTGACAGTTCACGCTTAGTCTTAGCGGAGCTCTGTAGGCAATACTAAAACCCATTAAAATGCAACATTAGGCGAGCCAGCGCGAAGAATTTGTATTTAATGTAACCAGAAGGTGTTCCTTATGCAAAGCAAAAGTCCTTTAAGAAGTCAATCAAGCTGCTCACTTACGAGCCTGAATAAGCGATAGCACACAAAATATATATTTACAAATATATTGGGGCGCAACCCCGTCGCAGCAAAGAAGAGGTCACTTTCTTTCTTACACAGCCAACAAGTCACAATTCAGACAGAAACAACCACAGAGCATGGGGACGAAGAGTGTTAGCAACGTGTAATACCCTAGTTTTCCAAATAGTAGAAATCTTCACCTTCGAATCTGCCCAAAAACCACCATCGGGAAACGCGGAACGAAACCAAGGCAGTTACGGGTAAGGCAACGTGCGACAAATCCACGGCAGGAAGATAAAGAGAGCGACCGTTCCATACCAGCCCCACAGAAAAACACGGCTGCAGTCGCTGCACTGCACGACCAAGCACGCGCCTTCCCGATCTCCCTTGTCTAGACTAGACTCCACTCCGCCCACTGTCGCCCAGTTTCCTCTCTGCAACCCAGCACATCTCGCTTCGGCCGAGCGCCACATAGCTTTCTCATTCGGCAGCCAACTAAAGATTATCCTTTACGCGGAATTGGTCTCTTGAGATAGCCGCAACAGCTCAACGTACACTCGCTGAATTTTGTGAATAACATGTGCCGGCCGCTGTGGCCGAGAGGTTCTAGGTGCTTCAGTCTGGAAACGCGCGACCGCTACGATCGCAGGTTCTAATCCTGCAGCAATGCATCTGCGACGTGGTTACCGTCGTCGTTGGCGGCGCAGTGTACCTGTGTATCGCAGTTTGAAGGCGATTGATATTGACTTGGCTGGGCAGTTTAATAAACAGCAGTTGACTGGAGGTCCAAATGTTTTTCGTGGACTCCATCTGAACTTTACCTGTGATGTACAAGCAGTGTTTGGAGGTAGTACCTGGTTGACACTTGCTGTTGTATGGGGCAATCAAGCAGATTATGGTGGCCTTGAAGCATTTCCAGATGCTAACATTTTGGCTTGGAAGACATGGAGTATTGCTGAGACTACAGGACTGTTGGCTAAACAGCCTTATGGTACTCTTGTTCCGAGCATGCCATTTGTTTTGACTACGAGAAGGAAGAAGAAGTTAAATGCTAATGGGTACCTCTTTTTATGGGCGAAAGTCGGTAATGGCAAAATAAAGATCAACGGTGATTGTATGATTTATTATAGACAATAAACTGTGTTCTGTCCTTTCCTTATCTCTTTTCCTTACCACCTCCCTTTTTTATTAAAAATAGTATTCACTTTTTTTTTTGCTGGTGCCGCTCTTGGTTGCACGCTAGGCAAGTTCCCTTAAAAGCGTCTATTTGGCCATTCGAAGGCTATGTGGAAGATTTTTCTTTGACTTCACACTTTCTACATGAAGTGTTTTCGGCCATTCCGCATTGAAACAGTGGTTTACTTCATATTCCCTGTCCAGTGCGCTTTCTGTTGAAGTTGTACTATACCATTCTACTCTGGTCGAGTTTGACAGTCGAATCTTTTATGAGGTTATAGTTTCTAACTTCTTGTCTCCTCCCGTCGGAGATTCGAGTCCTCCCTCGGGCTTGGGTGTGTGTGCTGTCTTTAGCGTAAGTTAGTTTAAGTAGTGTGCAAGTCTAGGGACCGATGACCTTAGCAGTTTGGTCCCTTAGAAATTGACACACATCTGAACATATTTCTTTTGTCCATTGTAATCACCATTGCTCGTCTGTAGTAATGTTCCAAAGTCGTGTTCCTAATTGGAGGATTTACTGATTTAAGTCTTAGTTCGATATGTTCGTTAGTAAGCTGGACGGAATCGACGTGAATATTCAGTGTTGGCTTATTTGATCGTTCTTGAAGCTGAGCTTTTAGAGCAGTAAGACGTCTGGTCTGAGTGCTACGTTACTCAGAACGGGCAATCACTGACTGGGGAGTATCCTGATCGTTCTAGTAACTAATCTCATTGCTTGGTTGAAGTGGACATGAACGAGATATGAGTGAGGTCTATTGATCCAAACAGGGACGCAACACTCAGTATCGAAGCAAAGCAAAGAGATGCTGCTGGTTCTCAAGGTGATGGTATCAGCTACCAAAGAGTATTTGCTAATTTTTGTATTATGTTTGTTTTGGTTTTCACTTTAGTTGACAAGGGGAGGCCGCCAATTGTGAAATTCAGATTCGATTCATACTGCGCGTAATAAAAGCTCATGGCCAGGTGTAATGTGGCAAAGCACCAAGATGCACTTCTCAGCCGTTGTCGAGAAAATCGACAGTTAAAAGAAACCGTTCCGGTGAAATACTCTCTACGATTGATGATTTTTCTATAGCGTCATAGCGCAGCGGTAAGCGCTGGGGTTCGTAATCCGAAGGTCGCCGGATCGAATCTCGCGCCATGCAATATTTTTTTATTATTAGTTTTTTGCAATTCAAATATATGTATATATATATATATATATATATATATATATATATATATATATATATATATATAAACTATTAATGAATTGCTTATGCATGTTGGTGAAGGCGGATCGCTCTCCAATTGTACCGCCTCCATTTTTCCGTTTGTTTAACAGGGTGTACCAAAGCTGTCCCGTCCGCACTGATTTTCGACGATGTTAAAAGTTGCGCTAGGGACCGCATCTACCTTCTTTCGAGGTTAGCAGGCAACTACGGTGTTATGGGGCGGCTCGTTTCGGTCCATTCAACATCTGTCCTTCAAGTGTAACGAGCGAGTAACAGAGTTTATATTTCATATCTGCCACAGCAAGTTTGTGTTCGTGGGGTCTCTATTCTAATTCGAACGTTTCACTTACGCTATACGTATTCGTTTCTACGTCTTCCGTTAACTATACGTGGTTAACATTATGAAGACAATTAATAACATTTGTGAAATACAACTTTGTTTGTGGAAAACATAATGATGTTCGAAGTCACCAGTTTTTCCACGACAAACGACTTTCAACAACTTATTATATGCATAATGGTTGCAACTGATTGCCGGGAATTATATATATATATATATATATATATATATTTGAATTACAAAAACAAATACTAAAAAAAAAGTTGCATGGAGCGAGATTCGATTCGGCGACCTTCGGATTACGAACCCGAGCGCTTACCGCTGCACCACCACGCTGTAGAAAATTACTAATCGTTGAGAGTATTTCACCGCAACGGTTTCTTTTAACTGTCGATTTTCTCGACAACGGCTGAGAAGTGCATCTTGGTGCTTTGCCACATTACACCTCTGGCCATGAGCTTTTATTATACGCAGTATGAATCGAATCTGAATTTCACAATTGGCGGCCTCCTCTTGTGAGACATTTTCCAGATGTTGTTTGTAGTACAAAGTGAGGTCAAGCGCTCCTCCGAGATATTTAGGGTACAGACTGCGTCTTAAGAGGGTTCCTTCGGAGTATATTCTCAGTTGAATGTGGGCCTGTTTGTATTTATATGGAAGGTCGAAACTTCTGTTTCATTCGGATTCCCCTATTTTGTAAGGTATTCATTTATTATATGGAGATCTTGAGTGCGTACATAAACTTTCGAAACGTTGTGGTTGGGACATCCGAGATGGAGATCTTGGACAAATGTGGGGCCAGAACAAAGTCCTGAGGATGACTGCTCAGCAGGCTTCGGAACCGTTAACCAATTATAAATTAACAGCAGGAAGGAACGAACGCATGGAAGGACACGTGTTGTGATCTGAGAATTAAAACGTTCTTGTGAATTATGTTAATACTATGTACAAGATCACCGGAAAATACGCAATAGTCACCAACAGGAGACAACACCTCTAGTCTCGATAATGACTTCTACTGGGCGAGAAAGAGAGTAATTCGGGGATGTCTTACCCAAATGAATTCACTCATTGAAGATTAGATTCTGTAGAGCTATCATTTGTAGAGGACTGCATGTTCAAGACTGCATAGCAATGTCACAACTTAAACGTTCATCTGCATGTACATTATACTCCGTAAGCAACCTAATGATGTGTGGCGGAAAATGCTTCTGGTACCACTAACTGATCCCCCCTACTCTGCTCCATTCACGAATGGCGCGTGGGAAGAATGACTGTCAACAAGCCTCTGTATTATCTCTTAATTTCTTGTATTTTATAGTCGTCGTCATTCTGCGATATGTATGTGGGAGGAAGCAATGTGTCGTAGGACTCTTCCCGGGAAGCGCTCTCTCGAAATTTCAGTAGCAAACCTCTTGCGTGACTTTTGTCGCTCGGGTTTGTTGAGCATCTCTGCAACGCTCTCGCTTCGACTAAACGATCCCGTGACAAAATCCACCGCTTGTCGTCGGATCTTCTCTATCTCTTCTATCACTCCTACCTGGTAAACATCCCAGATCGATGAACAGTATTCAAGAATCGGTGGAAGAAGCGCCTTATAAACCACTTCCCTTGTGGGTGGGTTACATGTCCTTAAGATTCTTCCTATGAATCTCAGCCTTGCGTCTGCTTTTCCTATTATTTGGTTTGCTTGGTCATTCCACTTGAGGTCGCTGTGGTTATTTTGTGGTAGATACTGTTTCCGCAATTTCACATCAACAGTGTTGTTGTGCAGAGGAGGACTTCTTTTCATACGTATGACCAATTTGTTACATTTATTCAAGTTCATTGTCACCTTCCACCATTCATCAGGTCGTTCTAAAAATCGATACTTCCTTCTGGCATTGCCGCTTTGTTCTAGAGAACCACATCATTTCTGAACAGTGTTAAAGAGCTTCCGATGATTCCTACTACACTCCTGGAAATGGAAAAAAGAACACATTGACACCGTTGTCTCAGACCCACCATACTTGCTCCGGACACTGCGAGAGAGCTGTACAAGCAATGATCACACGCACGGCACAGCGGTGTTGGCCGTCGAATGGCGCTAGCTGCGCAGCATTTGTGCACCGCCGCCGTCAGTGTCAGCCAGTTTGCCGTGGCATACGGAGCTCCATCGCAGTCTTTAACACTGGTAGCATGCCGCGACAGCGTGGACGTGAACCGTATGTGCAGTTGACGGACTTTGAGAGAGGGCGTATAGTGGGCATGCGGGAGGTCGGGTGGACGTACCGCCGAATTGCTCAACACGTGGGGCGTGAGGTCTCCACAGTACATCGATGTTGTCGCCAGTGGTCGGCGGAAGGTGCACGTGCCCGTCGACCTGGGACCGGACCGCAGCGACGCACGGATGCACGCCAACACCGTAGGATCCTACACAGTGCCGTAGGGGACCGCACCGCCACTTACCAGCAAATTAGGGACACTGTTGCTCCTGGGGTATCGGCGAGAACCATTCGCAACCGTCTCCATGAAGCTGGGCTACGGTCCCGCACACCGTTAGGCCGTCTTCCGCTCACGCCCCAACATCGTGCAGCCCGCCTCCAGTGGTGTCGCGACAGGCGTGAATGGAGGGACGAATGGAGACGTGTCGTCTTCAGCGATGAGAGTCGCTTCTGCCTTGGTGCCAATGATGGTCGTATGCGTGTTTGGCGCCGTGCAGGTGAGCGCCACAATCAGGACTGCATACGACCGAGGCACACATGGCCAACACCCGGCATCATGGTGTGGGGAGCGATCTCCTACACTGGCCGTACACCACTGGTGATCGTCGAGGGGACACTGAATAGTGCACGGTACATCCAAACCGTCATCGAACCCATCGTTCTACCATTCCTAGACCGGCAAGGGAACTTGCTGTTCCAACAGGACAATGCTCGTCCGCATGTATCCCGTGCCACCCAACGTGCTCTGGAAGGTGTAAGTCAACTACCCTGGCCAGCAAGATCTCCGGATCTGTCCCCCATTGAGCATGTTTGGGACTGGATGAAGTGTCGTCTCACGCGGTCTGCACGTCCAGCACGAACGCTGGTCCAGCTGAGGCGCCAGGTGGAAATGGCATGGCAAGCCGTTCCACAGGACTACATCCAGCATCTCTACGATCGTCTCCATGGGAGAATAGCAGCCTGCATTGCTGCGAAAGGTGGATATACACTGTACTAGTGCCGACATTGTGCATGCTCTGTTGCCTGTGTCTATGTGCCTGTGGTTCTGTCAGTGTGATCATGTGATGTATCTGACCCCAGGAATGTGTCAATAAAGTTTCCCCTTCCTGGGACAATGAATTCACGGTGTTCTTATTTCAATTTCCAGGAGTGTAGATCATTCATGTACATTGTGGACAGTAACTGCCCTATCGCACTTCCTTGTGGTAATTCGGAAATTACCATTACATCTGTCGATTTTGTTCCGTGTTGAATTCTGTCTGCAAGCAAGTCTCGAATCAAGTGGCAAATGTGGGCGGATACGCGGTAAGCTCGTTTTTTTTTTTTTTTCTTCACTAAACGTCAGTTCAGGACGGTGTCAAAAGCCTTCCTCAAATCAAGGAACACGGCAGTAACCTGAGAGCCGTTGTCTACCGCGCGATGAATTCCATGTTTGCGGAACCCATGTTGATTTTTGTAGAGGCCATTTTTGTTCTTCAAAAACGTCATAATTCTTGATCCTAAAATATGTTCAATAGTTCTACAACAGACTGACGTCAACGATATAGGCCCTTAATTACGTGCATCTGCCCATTGACCCTTCTTCAAAATGAGAATACATGAGCTTTTTTCCAATCGCTAGGTACCCTTCGTTGTTCCGGCGTTGTCTGAAGAAAACTACTCTGGTTTGCTAGACGCATTACGGATGACCAAGATGAAAAAAAAGTTGAGTATTCGTGATCTATCTGTTCAACACCGGTGGTAAAGTTCCTTGCTAACATGGGTTTGTATCTAACAATTAGACGACTTGTGATGGCAATCTCAGGTTGCATGATGTTTCCATTTTCGTAAAGAAATCTATCGTTTTCATTAAGAATGTGTAAATAAATGGAATGAACATAATCGTTCATTATATTGTATGGGTATTCGTTACTAAGAGCACATTAATAATTATGCAGTATGAGAATTTTATTCTAATTACATTGTATTTTTAACTCCGGCAACAAAGGTTACGCTCACTCACATTTGAGTTACTTTGCTCAAGTTTTCATCTGTTTTAGGATCCCTTTTTTCGGTAACGCTACCGCAGTTACCATTTTTCTAGGTTCTGTCGTCGTTGTTATGTTATCATTTTTTTCTTGTAAAATCGATTTCTTTGTAGCCATCTTGGGTTTTACTGGAAATGTGTGAGGTAAGTGCAAGATTATTTGCCAACTTCAAAAATGGTTCAAATGACTCTGAGCACTATGGAACTTAACTGCTGAGGTCATCAGTCCCCTAGAACTTAGAACTACTTAATCCTAACTAACCTAAAGACATCACACACATCCATGCCCGAGGCAGGATTTGAAAGGCAGGATTTGAACCTGCGACCGTAGTGGGCGCGCGATTCCAGACCGTAGCGCCTAGAACCGCTCGGCCACCCCGGCCGGCTGCCAACTTCTGTCAGCTGTTTCTAAATTCAATTTTTTTTAAATTTTCTGCTAATATGTAACCCTAAGCAGATCTTCGTCACCGGGGTGGCAATGTCCCACTGAGGAAACTTCATTGCGGTTTCAAACTTAGAGAAAGTCTTATCTGAGAACAGTGTTCTGTCTCTTTGTTAGCTTCGTCTTGCACATCAGTCACACCTGACAGGTGGCATAGCCTTATTGAAGACTCATAGGCACAGATTTTGATTCAGGTTTTTGGAATCTGTTAAATAATATGTTGCCAACATTGACTAAGTGAGGGGCAATATATCGTGGTTTTTGTACTTACCAATAATAAACAAACAATCAAAGTTTTCGTTGTTAATTTATAAAGCCAAGATCACCTCAGTGATGAAACAGGTTCGTCGACTTGCAACCCTGGACACCAACCAACAACCACAGGATGAGGATAACCATGGGAGTTGTGTATTTGAGAATCTGCTTTTCCTAAACTAAACAACGAAACGTAGGTACATCTCAATGTTTTAGCATATTTACAATAAAACTATAGAAATTTCTGACAGTGATTTCTTCCCTTTCCCCTTGCAATTACTGTACGTTTAAAATCCTCTTTCACGCAGTAGTAGATCAAAAATTATTCCATCTGTGCTGCCTGATGGGAGTCAAGGCTTTATGCTGTAGAGAAGTTGGCTTCACCACTCTTGTAGAATCCTCCCTGCACATCGGCGTGCAACAGTCTTCACCTGACTCGTTCGTCGAGATATCTCCGGACTGAGTAGTCATTCAGGTTCTGTTGACACGCTACACGTCATATCGTTTGTCGCGAATGTGATCTAAGGAACACTTAACTAACCAGCACACGTTTCTTTCAAGTTTCGATGGCGTCCCCAATCAAAGGAAAAAGACGGAGGGGATGTATCCGCAGAAAGGTGTTGCTGGCAATCCACCAGTAGCAGCTCTTACGCTTTAACGGAGAAAGTGTACCATTCGAGCGACTTTCAGTTTTATGCCCCCATCACAATCGTGAACGAGCTTTCTTACCACTAAAATTTCTCGCTGTTACCGCACACGGTTTTCGTAATTCTAGGCGTCATTCTATTACGGTGCTAACTCGATATGTGAGATACAAACACATAACAATAGTACTCACACTGCAACGATTATAAAAGCACGATGAAAATGAGTAGCCTTAAAGCGTTAACGATGGACTACCAGGAACTGTATTTTCACCTCCAGCTGACGAGTACTAAGCGTCCCATCAATGTGAAACCGCAGATTTCGCATTAAAATGCGACGTTGGTGCAACTAAAAATGGACAGGAGGAATCCAGGCACAGCTTGTAACACAGCGCAGTGGACTCACATCCTTGGTTAAGGACCACTATCTATCACCGCCCCCTGTTTACAGAAACAGCCGAATCACATTTCGCTCACTTACTGGAACTGTTATCTACCGAAAATATGACGCAGTTTAGAAGAGCTCCCACCACAGATATCTTAACCTTCAACGGACGTAAAATTAATGATATTATGGGCCAGGAACTTATACACGTTAGGGGAAAACGAAAATAAATTCAAATGATTGATGATAAGGCTCTATCTTTCCTGGTAGCATATAATCACTATGTGCATCTAGTAGAAAGAGTTGTCTGTAGTTTCGAGCATCAGACAAAGTTAGGAATTTCAATAACAGCTGTGATTTGTGATGACATGGTGATGTGGTAAACTACCTACTAGCGCCTACCATCGCCGGCAGCCTTCAGGATGACTACATGTGGTTTGTGGTTACTGCTTTACATGACGTGTTGCGTCCCTCTAGCAGTTCAAAATTATTGGGCGTCCTAGGCTTAAGAGTGCCGATCGGATGACACGACCAAAGGACAAGAAAACCAAACGTTTACCGCTAGGAATATTCTGTAGTAATCTTTTTGTCGTCGGCGATTCCAGTGAAAGCTGGAACGTGATGTAGAGCTTCTTACGTAGTAACCGGTGGCGGCGGAGTCCTATCACGCAAGGAACTCTACGTGACGACGACTTTCATCGGATTCTCCGATAACAACCAATAAAAATTAATAGATTCCTACCAGTAAGAATATGATATATCCCCCCCCCCCCCGATACGATCAACCAGTCTCGACACACTGTTTTTCGTAAGTCGTTTCGAACTAGAGGGATAGATACTCAATAACAAACACCGCGTAACACTTACCTTCAATAACGATTATATTTCTTTTACGTATCTTCTGTGTTTTCTTTTGCAGAATGTAATATCTGTATTTCAATGTTCTTTGATTCAGCACATATGGAAGTAATTGCTCTTATCTCTATATAATTATGTTAATAAAATTGATTTGTCGATGTGATTTTCAAAACTGTTTTCTTTGATGTTAATGATGTGTTGAAATAGAATATAGAAAACAGATTCATACGTACGGTAGGCACTTTTATACAGATGTGAAACTCGGAGGGAACACCAGCAACGTTAAACTGTGGGCGGGAATGTAAAAGGTGGGTCGGCGTGAAGTACTGCAAGAAGTATTTGTGGCACATATAGTCAGTGGTCTCAGCACTTATGCACGTAACACCTTGTGTGCTGAATAGCCGCAAGGCTGGATTAATTATGCCCCGGATGCGGATGTACATTGGCTGCTAGATCATGGCATTTATTGGTTTTCTCTGAATCACAACAGAATATAATTTATAGAGCAATTTTACATCAAGAGCCATGACCATGTATGACGGCTTCATACTTTTGCCACAGAAGATCGGCACAGCCACCACCTTCAGCACAAATAATGTTTAGTGCTAGAAATTTGTGGTAAGGACATAGGGGAATCAACTGATGAAGTCATCGGTCCCTAGGCTTACGCACTACTTAATCTAACTTAACCTAACCTACGGTAAGGACGACACACACATCCATGCCAGAGGGAGGACTCGAACCTTCGAAGGGCCGTGACAAGACGCCCCCTAGACCGCTCGGCTACACCGCGCGGCGGTTAGTATTGTACAGTTTTGTAATGGACCAGTGACGTGCTTAATGTTCAAATAATAACTGCTCTGATTTCAGCTTCTTGTCGAGAACACTGATTTCTCTTCAGTCATTTACCTGAACAGGTTCCTATTCATAGGGCTAAAATATTTCCGAGTATCTGAATTCTAATAGACTATAGAATATTTACTGTTTCAAATGTGTTTATGAACTTTTTTGGAATAATAATTTTCCCAAGTGTTCAGTTAGTCTTTTGTATCATATGCTCTACGTGATTAGTAAAATGAACAGTTAAAGGATTTCAAAAGAATGACTACAAAGAAAAAAATCCTAGTTACATTATTTAATTTTCATTCTTATTAAAAATCTTTGCTCCATGTTTAAAGTAATGGAAAAGCATCGTGGTTATAAGAAGCAATTATTGATCATTGCAGTTTGAAGGTCTACACAATTATTATTTAGCTTGCAGGTTTGTGATAGTGCCTTTGTTAGAGTTCCGTGTCTCAGACTAAAAACGGAACAATTACAGGAGCACTTTATATGTCTGCCTGACTGTTAAGAACCATTTTCCTCAGAAACGAGTAAAGTATCGAGTTCAAATGTATGTCACATATTAAGTTCTGTTGTCCTCTGGCGGTGTAAAAATTTGAAGCATCCAGTAGAATTAAGTCAAAAGATACCACAATTTAATGGCACGTATTATGATGCTCGAAAACTCACATATCAGATCCTATACTGTACTTCTCGTTGAACTAGGATCATGAAATTTGGTAAGAAGCAATGTTTCGTAGTAGAAGTAAAGGGAAAAACCCGAACTTGTTAAACTGTAACTTTCTCACACGAAGAAGTATTTCTTTTGTCATTTGTTATCTGACTTCAGACTTGATATTAAAACAGTCTCAAAAGCCTTGTATTACCTAGGACCGATATCTTGCCGATATCAATGTCGATAACAGGCCAAAGTCGATAATATCGACGACTCCCGGAATAGATAAACCGTCTGCATACAGACTTATATTTGTACGGAACTCTCACTGCGCTAGTCGTACTCGCACCTGGTCAGTTTTTCGTATAATTATGTTTATGTGTATATCCTAATTGTATTTTGTTTGTAGTGGTTGTCTTAAACCAAGCCAGTAGGTAGGATAGTTTCTGGGTCCCTCCCCACAAAAAGCTGAGCCAGTAGCTCAGTAATTCTCACAGTGAAGGTGTTTATGAAGCGCAATAATCACTCTAGAGACATTTGTGTTCTTTTAAATGTAGCTGGCAACAGCTTATCGAAACCATAACACATTCTGAGTCCGCATGTTTCTCTTACGATTTTCATAATGCAAAGACGTATACGTTCCATTTGAAAGCAAACAGTAACCATGTTAGTTAGCACGACAGTTTGACAATTATTTCTAATTTACTGTCTTTCAGTAGCGAAGCATTAAAGCCTCCCCATTTCAAAATTAGCTGTGCTCCTTCCTAGGTAAGTGGTATTGTGTAATGAACACTTTATTTCTTGCTTTGCTACAGACTAGAGTTGCGCTCCACCAAAACTACGGGTGGGCAGTTTTGGTACACTGCATAACTGACGTAGTAAATGGTAGGATTACCGATAGCATTGGTAAGAAATGGTAGCGGCCGATTTCTCTTCGTTTATTTGATATTAGAACTGCACATCATTCAGAGTTAGTCCATTGTGTAATTTATATCCGTACAAAACACAGATTGCATTTTACGAGTGAAAAAAAGTTAATGGCGTGACCTTTGTGCTTTTGTGTTACCAGAGCAATCACTTTTGATGGAAGTACAATTTGCATGCACAGACATATGAAATCTATGTAATTGTTGTTGTTATTTGATTAGTACTGAAGCCATGTTTGATATATATATATGTTTACGGTTTTTTTATATTTTTTAAAAGAAATTGTGTTTTCTTGCGCTATGTGATAGATCTGGATTTTTTAAATTTTTTTAAAGCATCCCTCTGTTTCATGTTAGGAGTCAACAAATTTCGAATAAAACTTGAATTACACATTGACAGTTCCAGTTTTGATATAAATACTATTCAGTTTCAAGTAACAGACAGGAGGATACTTACGTAGAAAATAAATGTTACGTAGGTTACGCAGCACTTTATATACCCTCACGCAGTTTGTAGACGGTTCATCGCTTCCGGTGTCGATGGAATCTAGCAAGACACTGATTGCATACGTTAAGCGAATGACATGAATTGAAGCCCGATAGATATGCAACACACCTAATGTAGAGGTAACACGGATGCGATCGTAACTGACCAATGATACTGGGACAACTACTGCAGTCTACATCTACTTATGGTATTCTAAGGTAGCCTACAGTTGATTTATAACAGTGCACGTGAGTGGGAGATAGTTTGTTGTCAACACATTTTAAGGTTTTATCTGTGATGCTCATGGTTAACGACTCTAACAATACTTGTTAGACTGTTCTATTACTTTCATGTCCAACTTACAAAACATATTGAAGTCCCAAGTAAGGCTAGACACAATAGTTAGTTTTCTTTATTAAGAGTATATTCACTTGGAATCAAATAGCCTAATTAATCTGGCGACCGTCTTTAATTTACGTAACTAGAGCTTCACTTGACAACCAGAATAACGGTGGGCCAATTCCTGTTAAATTAACTACTGGTCCCTGTCAGCAAGTAATCTTTTAGATAACGAAACAAAGTTTGATTCCTTAACATTCAAACATGATCACGGTCAACTTAAAATCATCTTGTCGGAGTAACATTGTGATTTACCCTTTTTGTGGGAATAGCTGAAAGCGTTAACGCTTGTCTTTTCCCATTACAGTAGTAATAGTGGTCTCTAGTGCAGCTTTACTGTATGGTTAAATGATGATGGCGTCCTCTTGTGTAAAATATTCCGTAGGTAAAACAGTCCCCCATTCGGATCTCCGGGCGGGGACTACTCAGGAGGACGTTGTTATCAGGAAAAAGAAAACTGGCGTTCTACGGATCGGAGCGTGGAATGTCAGATCCCTTAATCGAGCAGGTAGGTTAGAAAATTTAAAAAGGGAAATGGATAGGTTAAAGTTAGATATAGTGGGACTTAGTGAAGTTCGGTGGCAGGAGGAACAAGACTTTTGGTCAGGTGAATACAGGGTTATAAATACAAAATCAAATAGGGGTAATGCAGGAGTAGGTTTAATAATGAATAAAAAAATAGGAGTGCGGGTAAGCTACTACAAACAGCGTAGTAAACGCATTATTGTGGCCAGGATAGTCACGAAGCCCACGCCTACTACAGTAGTACAAATTCACATGCCAACTAGCTCCGCAGATGACGAAGAGATTGATGAAATGTATGATGAAATAAAAGAAATTATTCACATAGTGAAGGAAGACGAAAATTTAATAGTCATGGGTGACTGGAATTCGATAGTAGGAAAAGGGATAGAAGGAAACATAGTAGGTGAATATGGACTGGGGGGAAGAAAGGAAAGAGGAAGCCGCCTGGTAGACTTATGCACAGAGCATAACTTAATCATAGCTAACACTTGGTTCTAGAATCATAAAGATGGTTGTGTACATGGAAGAAGCCTGGCGATAGTGACAGTTTACAGATAGATTATATAATGGTAACACAGAGATTCAGGAACCAAGTTTTAAATTCTAAGACTTTTCCAGAGGCAGATGCGGACTCTGACCACAATCCATTGCTTATAAACTGTACATTAAAACTGAAGAAACTGTAAAAAGATGGGAATTTGAGGAAATGGGACCTGGATAAATTTAAAGAACCAGAGGTTGTAGAGAGCTTCAGGGAGAGCATTATGGAACGACTGACAAGAATGGGGGGAAGAAATACGGTAGAAGAAGAATGGGTAGCTTTCAGAGACGAAATTGTGAAGGTAGCAGAGGATCAAGGAGGTAAAAAGACGAGGGCTAATAGAAATCCTTGGGTAACAGTAGAGATATTGAATTTAATTTATGAAAGGAGAAAATATAAAAATGCAGTAAATGAAGCAGGCAAAAAGGAATACAAACGTTTCAAAAATGAGATCGACAGGAAGTGCAAAATGGCTAAGCAGGGATGGCTAGAGGACAAATGTAAGGATGTAGAGGCTTATCTCACTAGGGGTAAGGTAGATACTGCCTACAGGAAAATTAAAGAGACCTTTGGAGAAAAGAGAACCACTTGCATGAACATCAAGAGCTCAGATGAAAACCCAGTTCTAAGCAAAGAAGGGAAAGCAGAAAGGTGGAAGAAGTATATCGAGTGTCTATACAAAGGCGATGTTCTTAATATTATAGAAATGGAAGAGAATGTAGAAGAAGATGAAATGAGAGATACGATACTGCGTGAAGAGTTTGACAGGGCACTGAAAGACCTAAGTCGAAACAAGGCCCCGGGAGTAGTCAACATTCCATTAGAACTACTGACAGCCTTGGGAGAGCCAGTCCTCACAAAAGTCCACCATCTGGTGAGCAAGATGTATGAGACACGCGAAATACCCTCAGACCTCAAGAAGAATGTAATAATTCCAATCCCAAAGAAATCAGGTGTTGACAGAAAATAACCGAACTATCAGTTTAATAAGTCACAGCTGCAAAATACTAACACGAATTCTTTACAGACGAATGGAAAAACTGGTAGAAGCTGACCTCGGGTAAAATCAGTTTGGATTCCGCAGAAATGTTGGAACATGTGAGGCAACACTGACCCTACCACTTATTTTAGAAAATCGATTAAGGAAAGGCAAACCTACGTTCCAGCATTTGTAGACTTGGAGAAAGCTTTTGACAATGTTGACTGGAATACTCTCTTTAAAATTCTGAAGTTGGCAGGGGTAAAATAGAGGGAGCGAAAGGCTATTTACAATTTGTACATAAACCAGATGGCAGTTACAAGAGTCGAGGGACATGAAAGGGAAGCAGTGGTTGGGAAGGGAGTGAGACAGGGTTGTAGCCTCTCCCCGATGTTATTCAATCTGTGTATTGAGCAAGCAGTAAAGGAAACAAAAGAAAAATTTGGAGTAGGTATTAAAATCCGCGGAGAAGAAATAAAAACTTTGAGGTTCGCCGATGACATTGTAATTCTGTCAGAGGCAGCAAAGGACTTGGAAGAGCAGTTGAGTCGAATGGACAGTGTCTTGAAAGGAGGATATAAGATGAACATCAACAAAAACAAAACGAGGATAGTGGAATGTAGTCGAATTAAGTTGGGTGATGCTGAGGGAATTAGATTAGGAAATGAGACACTTACAGTAGCAAAGGAGTTTTGCTATTTGGGGAGCAAAATAACTGATGATGGTCAGGGTAGAGAGGATATAAAATGTAGACTAGCAATGGCAAGGAAATCATTTCTGAAGAAGAGAAATTTGTTAACATCGAGTATAGATTTAAGTGTCAGGAAGTCGTTTCTGAAAGTATTTGTATGGAGTGTAGCCATGTATGGAAGTGAAACATGGACGATAAATAGTTTAGACAAGAAGAGAATAGAAGCTTTCGTAATGTGGTGCTACAGAAGAATGTTGAAGATTAGATGGGTAGATCACATAACTAATGAGGAGGTATTGGGTAGAATTGGAGAGAAGAGAAATTTGTGGCACAACTTGACTAGAAGGAGGGATCGGTTGGTGGGGAATATTGTGAGGCATCAAAGGATCACCAATTTAGTATTGGAGGGCAGCGTGGAGGGTAAAAATGGCAGAGGGAGACCGAGAGATGAATACACTAAGCAGATTCGGACGGATGTAGGCTGCAGTAGGTACTGGGAGATGAAGAATCTTGCACAGGATAGAGTAGCATGGAGAGCTGCATCAAATCAGTCTCTGGACTGAAGACCACAACAACAAAAACAACAGTGTTATAACCAACGAACAAAAACACAACTATCACAGCCCATCGCTAGACCTAATGCCGCCTTGTTGGGCTTGCAGTCACATGATGTAGTAACGAACGTACAGGGGCAGACAAAAGTATTCAGACACAGGTCATATGCGTATCTCACCGTGTGAGGTAACAGTCGAGTCGCCGTGCCCTGAAAATATTCTAAGTTCCGAGGAAGCAGTGGCTGCCTTGTGACTTTGTTCCTAAAGTACCATTTTCTGCTGGAGGGAGTGTTTAGCGAGGATCCTGGTTGGTTTTGGGAAGTGGTTTGTTGAGTGGTTTCTACTTTTGGGTTTCGTTGTAGACAAATTTGTCATGATAAACGGGGAGCTCGGAATTCAGAGGCAGACATGATTTCCGCGAGGCACTTTGTCAAAAGACTGATGTGAGTTGATCAACATTTCGTGCGAAAATCCGTGTGATCTTGTGTAGTGCAACAAAAAAAAAAAAAAAAATTATGCAAGAAGGCGCCTTAATGCTGAGTGAGTAGCTCAAGAAGTCCTTACTAAATCTCACACGAGAGAAAGAGCATTTAAAAAAATTTATTTCTTGTCCAAAAAATGAATTATGCATAACCGAAATGCAGCCATTTATTTAATATGCCGTTTCGTTCATAATTCGTGTTAGTTTATTTCGAAATAACTGCATAACTGAAATATAGGCATTTAATTAATATGTCGTTTCGTTCATAATTTGTGTTAGTTTAAGTTATTTCGCAATTCATGCTGCCCCCTCACCACTCCAAAGATCTTGTAAACCCTATTGGCCTGGCGTTTAATCATTTAATTCTGGTCTTTGAAATTTGTTTTATACGTACTTGTGTGAACTGAAGGGTGCTGCTTCTGAACGTTCTGGCAAGCCAGAATGTTACTAAGTGGAGGTGTGTGAGGTAATGGGCGAGTCGCCGTGCCCTGAAAATATTCTGTGTTCTGAGGCAGAAGTGGCCACACGAGCCACTCGGTGGGCGCGGGCCGCTCGGCAGGCCGACCACGTGGTGCCGGACGCTGGCCGAAGCAAGAGGGGTCCAGCTGGGAATCCCATGGTGACGTCATGTTGATGGAGGAGACACGCCGGGAGTGCCGAAGATGGCGGAAATTGTGAAATCTTAATGGCAGAAATTTCACAGTTCGTATAGAAATTAATAGTAGCCAGACGAATCATGATACCTCAAAAAGAAACATGTACATTACCATTACTTGAATGACGATTCTGATGGTGTAATCAGATTTTCGATACATTTATTAGTTTAAAGTTTAGTATCTGACCGTAAATTACACAAGTAATATCCAGCAACGAATTTCCAAAATCTAAATGGTTCATCCGATTTCGTCGATCCACATGTCTTTAGAGAGCTATTAGTCTAAACCTAAATTGGTATGAATTACAGGCATGTAACTTGAATAGTACATGAGTTATTGTAGGTCAGAATGGCCGATTACTACTAATTGCGTCAGCCCATAAGTACTCCACAGTGACATAAAAAAACGCTAACAGCATGCTTATAAATATATTTATTCGTCTATGTCTTCATTTATATCCTATATATACTATTCATGAAGAGATTGGTTAAATATTTACTGTGTTTTAGAAAGCGCAGAGACATTAGGCTACTGGCTTACCTTTTGTTCTATTCCTTTGATACATTTTTATTTAATTTGTCTATGTATTGGGGAGAAGAGGAGCTTGTTTCACAACTTGACCAGAAGAAGGGATCGGTTGGTAGGACATGTTCTGAGACTTCGAGGGATCACAAATTTAGTATTGGAGGGCAGCGTGGACGGTAAAAATCGTAGAGGGAGACCAAGAGATGAATACACTAAGCAGATTCAGAAGGATGTGGGTTGCAGTAGGTACTGGGAGATGAAGAAGCTTGCACAGGATAGAGTAGCATGGAGAGCTGCATCAAACTAGTCTCAGGACTGAAGACCACAACAACAACATGTATCTAATAATGTGTGTTAGAGCGTGTTTATGGTCCAGTCGTAGGAATATTTATTTAATTTCAAGTATTTATATGAAAATTCAGTTTTGCGAATGTGTTTCAATATGTTTGTGAGTGTACGTTGGCTTGGAGACATGGGTGGCTCTGAGCACTATGGGACTCAACTGCTGTGGTCATCAGTCCCCTAGAACTTAGAACTACTTAAACCTAACTAACCTAAGGACATCACACACATCCATGCCCGAGGCAGGATTCGAACCTGCGACCGCAGCAGTCGCACGGTTCCGGACTGCGCGCCTAGAACCGCGAGACCACCGCGGCCGGCTGGAGACATGGAGGGAGTGCTCTAGCCAATCACAGCACTCGTTACTAAGAGAGACGTATGGAGGTTGTGGAGGAGCATCGTATCTGGAGAGGACATGAGGGAGTTCTGGCAGGACGGCAGTTCTGGAGAGAACGGCACAGGGCACTGGAAGTGCTGGACGTGACGCCACGACGGACACTCGGTCGTGGCAGAGACTTGGAGAGTGTGGAGCAGTTTGAGCAGGAGATAGAAATACTTTGGAATGCCGACTTAAGCACTTGTGAGATTTCCGTGGCTTCTACAGTGAAGATGCAGTGTGCATTTATAAGTAAATATCTCGCGATCTGTGTTGTTCATAACTAATTAAGTATTGTAGGAATCTACTGTTTCCCTCTTGTTCAACTTATATTTTATTTTATTGCTGGACCATCGACGCCAATAAGTGTTTTGCAGAAATATACCACATTCTCAAATGTTAAAATGTGTGTGAATTCTTATGGGACTTAACTGCTAAGGTCATCAGTCCCTAAGCTTACACACCACTTAACCTAAATTATCCTATGGACAAACACCCACACCCATGCCCGAGGGAGGACTCGAATCTCCGCAGGGACCAGCCGCACAGTCCGTGACTGCAGCGCCTCAGAATGCTCGGCTAATCCCGCGCGGCCTGCATTCTCAAAAGTGCTTCTCCTATCGTGCTCATCAATTTAAGTCGTTAAGATAGTACCTGCAGATTTTATTTAATTGCAATCTTTCATTTCTAAATTTATATGTTACTTTCATAATTTGCAATTGCTGAGTAATAGAAACCTTCGACCATTCGATTAATGTGTTTATTACCGTATACTGTAGACTCAGCAGTATTTGGCCTGTAATGCGGCAACTATGTATCCCAGCCCCTAGACAACGAAACGAGCCAAAACTTTTACTGTTGCAACTCTGAGTCTGAGGATGCATAGTTGAGGGCCACCTCATTTCATGCAGTTTTTGCTATTTGAAAGCCCGCAACGGTCAATTGTGACTGATGCATACACGGAATGTGTATCAGCTTATGTTTCATAATGCAGGGAATATTTCGAAAGACTTCGACTATGAGTATGTCACCATGCCTTCTACCTGGAACGATTATTTCTGTGTTACCATCACAGACGGGTGTTCTACGAGGGGGCAAAAGTAATCAGACACCTCCCCGCTTGACAAGGTAACTGCAATCTGAAGGCACAACTGGGCGGCAGCAAGTAGTAAGTGTACGCAAGGCAACTGTCTCGTACTACAGAAAAGTACAAGTCTCGTCAAAAAAGACCACCTTAGCGCCATGCCCCGTAAAGGTAGGGAAACGCAGTGGAAGAGCAAAGGCATATTGTGCGGCTGCATAGTGAGGGAAAATCAATGCAGAAATATGCAATGTCGTCAACCGAAGCCGAAAAACTATATTCAGTATCGTTCAGAAACGGAAAGAAGAAAAAACTCTCGTCACTCTTCCACGACAGGGACGTCTTCAGAAACTCACGAACAGCTGTAAGAGGAAGATACTTCGAATTGTGAAAATCGACCCGCGGACAACGGCTCCTACTATAGCGGCAGAACTGGCAGAAGGCGTTGGTACCGAAGTTAGTGTTAGAACAGTGCTGGGTACAATGCCAGAGTGTCAATGCGCAAACCGTTCGTCAGTAAACGTAGCGCAAAAAAGCGGGTCGTTTTTGTAGAAGATATTGTAGGTAAGGATGTGACCTTTTGGTACAAGATTATGTGGAGTGATGAATGCTAATTTACTTTGAGCCACGTGGATGGCCACAGTTTAGTGTGACGTCAAGCAAACACAGAGTGGGAGCACAAAAATATGCAAGCAACCATCAAACATGGAGGCGGCAGTGTGATGGGATACATGTCTTCCGGAGGTATTGGCGAGCTTGTCTTTATGGGAGGCACCATGGACAGATTTGTCTATTTCGAAATACTCAAAATCTGCTGAAAAGTGCAGCGAAGTTGGATCTTGGAGCTGACTTTTTTATTTCCAGCAAGACAATGATCCTAAGCATACCGCGGAAATTGTCAAACTGTGGATCCTATACAACACGCCTCAACGCATCATTACCCCACCGCAGTATCCGGACCTCAGTCCCATTGAAAATATCTGGAATGAACAGAAAACGAGACTACACAACCGAAATGCGAGCAATTTGACACATTTTCTTGCAGTGATAGAAGAAGAATGGGTGAATATCGGTTCGGATATAACGTAAAAGACTGTTTACTCCACGCCACAAAGACTAAGGGCTATAGTACCTGTACGGGACGCATTATCAAATTCTGACTGCTGAGTGTCTGAATACTTTTGCCCTTTGTATATTTCGATTTTATTTTATTTTTACCTAAGGCGTGTTTTGTTACTTGTTGTTCTGCCTATGTTCAGACTGACATACTTATTACACTTCTGTAAAGAATAAAATACGTGTTTTGAGTTAAAAACACATTTAAGGTTTACTTCTTTGATTACCCTCAGTGTCTGAATACTATTGTCCACCTGTGTGTATAAGCGGAACAGAGACGAATGGGGAATAGTGACAGAGACGATACGGACCACAAATGGGGAATTTTGTGACATAAGCCGCTTTGACAGAGAGCAGGCTGTTCTGGAGCGGTGCATGGGAAAGAGCATCTCGGAAACGACGAAGCTGGTCGACTAGTGTCTTGCTATTGCCTTAAGTATCAATGGAGAGTGGTTCAAGAACAATAGGATTCTCAGTAGCCGACAAAACGTTGGATGTCCATTCGTCATTATAAAACGTTATGGATGGAGGCTTGTCCACTGTACAAAGCAGCGTAGGCGACGATGTGTCTAAGATCAGGAAGTTTACAATCCCGGGGCGGGCATATGTGCTCCGGAGCTCACCATTCAGTGCACATAGTAGAACACGGGGTTCCGTGACAGGTGACCCCTACGCGTTCGTATACTGACCGAACGATATCGTCAATTACGACTGCAGTGTGCTCGGGTGCGTCGAGATTTGACAGTGGATCAGTGGAAACGTGTCACCTGCCCGAAAGAATCACGTTATTCTATCACGAGGATGATGGCTATGTCTGGATACGACTTCACCTAGGAGAACCTCTACTCAAAACACTCTCCCACCATGGACGCACATTGGTGGGGGCTTTATTAAGCTTGGTGGGGGGGGGGGGGGGGGGGACCGACCCGAGTTTCCATGGCATCTTTGGTAGTAATCGAAGCCACCATGACAGGTGTGGACTACATGGAGATTATTGTAGAGGACCTGCATCCCTTCACGTCTGATGTCTTCGCTGACGTCAACGCCACCTTCCAGCAGGATTACTGTCCGTGCTACAAAGTCAGAATTGTGCTGCAGTATGTTGACGAGCATGTCAGTAAATTCACGTTGACTTCATGGCAGCCAAATTCAAGTGATCTGAACACTTTGGAGAACATCTAGAGCACTATCGGGTGCCCGTTTCTCGCCCAGAAACCACACGCACGAATTTTATGGGAACTGCATGACACGTGCTTTGACATCCGAAAACCTAACGAGGACTTGTCGAATGTGTGCCACGCAGGATAGTTGCTGTACTGCGTTCCAAATATGGAACAACACGGTATTAAGCAGGTGGTCATAATGCTGGATTATCAGTGTATGTAAATCAGTAACCACATACTATAAATAATCAAGCTGATTAACATTGCCCGAAACAGCGGCAGAAACGCCAGCAGTTCTATCATATCCACGGACAGTCACACACCCACAAAAATTTTATTGGAGGGTATTACTGCAGTCATCCTAAGATAGTGAACATAAACATAAGCAAGGAAAGCGCCGCTGGGCACCTTTTAATTTTTTTTAATCACTTCCCTTAAGGATAAGACGTGATGTGTGAGGTGATGTCAAACGTGTAATTTCGTTCTTTTCAGACAAATCCGGGTCAGCTAGGATTGGGAAAGAGTGATTGGCGACTGGGAACATCTGGGAGAAGATTCCAGTGCCGGAATTTGTCTCACAAGGGGACGCCGCCAATTGTGAAATTCAGATTCGATTCATACTGCGCATAATAAAAGCTCATGGCCAGAGGTGTAATGTGGCAAAGCACCAACATGCACTTCTCAGCCGTTGTCGAGAAAATCGACAGTTAAAAGAAACTGTTGCGGTGAAATACTCTCTACGGTTAATAACTTGCTACGGTGTCGTGGCGCAACGGTAAGCGCTCGGGTTCGTAATCCGAAGGTCGCCGGATCGAATCCCTCGGCATGCAACTTTTTTTATTATTAGTTTTTTGTAATTCAAATATATATATATATAAACTATTAATGAATTGCTTATGCATGTTAGTGAAGGCGGATCGCTCTCCAATTGTACCGCCTCCATTTTTCCGTTTGTTTAACAGGGTGTACCAAAGCTCTCACGCCCGCACTGATTTTCGACGATGTTATAAGTTGCGCTAGGGACCGCAGCTACCTTCTTTCGAAGTTAGCAGGCAACTACGCTGTTATGCGGCGGCTCGTTTCGGCCCATTCAACATCTGTCCATCAAGTGTAACGAGCGAGTAACGGAGTTTATATTTCATACCTGCCACAGCAAATTTGTGTTCGTGGGGTCTCTATTCAAATTCGAACGTTTGACGTAAGCTATACGTATTCGTTTCGGAATATCGTTTCTACGTCTTCCGTTAACTATACGTGGTTAACATTATGAAGACAATTAGTAACATTTGTGAAATGCAACTTTGTTTGCGGAAAACACAATTATGTTCGAAGTCGCCAGTTTTTCCACGACAAACGACTTTCAACAACTTATTATATGCATAATTGTTGCAACTGATTGCCGGGAATTATATATATATGTGTGTGTGTATATATACACAGTTGAATTACAAAAAACAAATACTAAAAAAAAAAAGTTGCATGGCGCGAGATTCGATCCGGCGACTTTCAGACTACAAACCCGAGCGTTTACCGCTGCGCCACAACGCTGTAGAAAATTGTAAATCGTAGAGAGTATTTCACCGCAACGGTTTGACTGTCGGTTTTCTCGACAACGGCTGAGAAGTGCATCTTGGTGCTTTGCCACATTACACCTCTGGCCATGAGCTTTTCTTATGCGCAGTATGAATCGAATCTGAATTTCACAATTGGCGGCCTCCCCTTGTCAGCAAGAAAAGCCTTCCGTAAACCTTGGTCAGAACTTCCCTGTAATAGGACGCTTTTGTAGATGTATCTGTAGAGAGTGCACAGGGTACATCCGCCATTTGCTCCTCATGTCTTGGAGTGTACATTCGTTCACGATTTAGCGTAATCAGTATTGTTTTTCCGTGCCTGTTTCAGAGGAAAAGTTATACATATATTTTATGTAATTAGTCACAATGCTAATGCTTTATTTTCTCTTTTGTTTGATAACTAATAAACAAAAGTAAAAATTACGCATTAGCAATATGACACTGAACACTGAAACACTATTCACTATAATAATTAAATTTGCGGTCAGAGCTCGTTGTACGGCATTCTGAATGTGAGCTAGAATATCTCAAAATCAAAATACCTTCCTTTCTGAGACACAGATACTTTGATTCAAAGCCGAATTTCGTCCCACCACTGGAAGAGAGTGAATTAGATTAGGATGTCACACAGGTAAAATGTCCAGCAGGGAGTTATTGATAACCCGCAGTTCCTTACTGACAAGGATGAACAGCAGAAGTGTTACGGTAAGTTTTGTACCACACCAGTGTCCTAGGCTATTCCGTGGCACCACACAAAACTCCTTCAGTGGGTAAAGCTGTTCTCAGTCCATAGACTGGTTGGAACATCGCAGTGCTTTACTGGGCAATTTCCTCCGGCCTTTGGAATGGCTTACCCAGCGACCCACTGGGGAATCTATAGTTTTTACGCGATCTCCGAGCCACTGAGCACCAAGCAGTGGATTCAAATCGATACACATTTCTTTTTCTTCTCCCCTGTATCCTCCAGAAGGCACGCCACGCAGTCTACAGACAAGAGCGCCGAGCTGCCTACGTCACAGGCGCTACATTGTTGAAGGAAGGTGTTTATACTCCTGGCAGGGCGCATACAACAAAGACTATCTTATAATACACGACCGCCTGACGTCACAGAAATAGCCTCCAGGTGGACATTTGACAGCCGAATGTAAATATGAGCAAATACATGGCCGCACTCAGTAAATACCTCAAGACAATGTCTCAGCTAGTATCTCATCACTTATCTGCAGCGGCCGTCAAAAAGAGCGAAACTCTACGTTACAGTTGTGATGTTAGCCATTGCAAGGGGGCTTAATTAAAAAGAAAAGACTAATATTAATAAACAAATGCAATAATTTTGCTAGCTGTGTGACCGGTTACGAAGTCTCGTAACCGGTTGGCCCTGACTAGTATTAGCACGCAATCTGACTGCATAAAATAAAAATAAAGAATGACTAGGAATTTCCATTAACACAATTGATTAATTAATTCCCCTGCAACTATAAAAGCTACGAAACAAAAAATCACAGGTGTAACTGTTCTGTGTGTGGTAATGTGACTCAACGTACATGTATCTGGCTCGGTTCTTTCTCAATACGACAAAATATTTTAAACACCATTTACAACGAACTAATTGAAAAACCAGAAATACTATAATTGCACATAGAAACCAGAATTACAAGTCTAATACATGAACACGAGCCAGATACTTTGTTGACTGTACCTGTGAGCAAGAGGGATTGTTGTTAAAGAAAACTGTAATACCTTTTTTACCTCATTATATATTACGAAAATATTCCATTATACCAGCATCATAAATCAAAAGTCCATCTCCTTTCTCAAATATATTCTGACAATTGCATCTTCTTCCATCTATGAGTACATATGTTCTCAAATAATTAAGTTGGTCTACAATGAGACACTGTGCTGTTCCGACTCACTTCTTATGTCAACTAAGGCTTCTTACGACGAAATTCTTTAACGAGTAAGGACTTCTTATTTCTAATTTAGTTGATGTTATGACCTTGTTTCGCCACGCCACAGGTGCACAATAGTAGTCCGACCAGGAACAAAACGAACCCACATTAAGCTTCATGAAGTTAATTCTCCTTCTAAAAAGTCCAGTTCTTCAAAATCAGACCCTTTTTGCTGGCAAGAAGTGCAACCAGGAATATTTTGGACGTAGAATCCCGAATTCGCTTAGTGGGTAAAAAGTTTGCAATTTTGTGAAACAAATAACATTGCAATAAATCGATATTGAAACAGTTCGTTATTCTCTGATTGCAGAGTACGGAACCGTGTAAATAACTCTCTCCATTAACTTTCACACTATAGACTCCATTAACATAGGTTAATGACCAATGTTCAAACTACGTATGAAAGGAGTCAGAGATAACAGGTGCAGCAAGAATCGTAAGTGTCCTTGCACAAACTTCGCTTCAGTATCTGTCACTGAGAGATTAAACTGACTGCAGTAAACCGGTAGAATTCAGATTTAGTTTCAATAAGCCATTATCCAAGTTAAATCCCGTTAGTAGCCCAACTTCGGAGTACTCGGCCCAAAATTCACGAAAACTGAATTCGAAACATTTCGTGATACAGTAATTCTCGTTGTTGCACTGGAATTATCAGATGACTATTAATTAAGTTAGACACCTATAGACTTCACTACAAGTCCACTTCGCGCTTTAACACTGAATTGACAATTAATTATTCAAGTTCATTAAGTATTCACTATACGCGACTCTTACGGTCGCAGGTTCGAATCCTGCCTCGGGCATGAATGTGTGTGATGTCCTTAGGTTACTTAGGTTTAAGTAGTTCTAAGTTCTAGGGGACTGATGACCTCAGATGTTAAGTTCCATAGTGCTCAGAGCCATAGTATTCACTATAAGAGATTTACTATCACTTCAGATCCCACGCGATGAGTAAAAACCCTTAATGTCCTTATCATTCTTTTAACAATTTTGTAGACTGCATCAGAGCTCTAAAAAATTTCATTTAAGTTTGAATGTAAGTCCCAAAATATTATACAGATAAGTATTAAACTATCAGTCACTTCTGAGCCATCTCAATACTTCTTCATATTGTTTTTGAGTAATAAGAATCGCCATTGCACACATACCTGACAGAACACACACTTCAATTTTCACAGCTTGTTATCAGATACAATAGTCGGTACAAATTAATAACCTCATGTTAATTTCAAGACACCTTCAGTTCAACTCCAACAGCAACCGATATAAGCGCTGCCGTGTCGTCAGCACAGCACTGCAACTCCTTGTCTGGACTCGCTAGTAGAATATGAGACAAATAGCAAATATAACATTTTTAAAACAATAATTTATTTAGAATTAATAATATAACACTATGAAACATATTTACACTTGCCTGACGTCGCTCAGCGGAATGTATCAGTGTTTACCATGATATCGTAAACACTACACATGCTTTCTCAAAGAGATAAACACGAGAATAGTTTGTCAGACTGAGTAACGAAAAGACATGCTCGCAATACACTACTTCCAGCAAGACAACAACTTACAGTACATGAGAGGATGAAAAGCTTGAATCTACAACACTATGGATTGAAAAGATGAGGTTCACTCTTACAGTTAGCTTCCATTTGACATAACTACGTAGGCTTCCGCAATCGGTGTCATGATGATTTAAGTTCTTCTGTGTGTTGTACCGCGTCATTATATAAAATGTTTTAATTATAAACTACGTTTCGACCGTATTACAATGGCCTTCCTCATGGTCAGACAGTGAGGAAGGCCGTTATACTACGGTCGAAACATCGGTTTTTTAGCTTACAACTAAAGTATCTTATACAATGACGCAGTAAAACACACAGAAGACTTTTTATCATCACGAGGCTCCATTTCTTCACGCGGAAGGATATCCTCGTGCAAGTTAACAGTGCAGAACTTCAGAATATACTTCTGAACTAACCTACAGGATTTCTTCCTCATTTTAGAAATTCCGAACCAGATCATACCAACATCAAATAAACTCAGCCTTACTCCTAAATCAAACCGAATAGAGCTCGACGAAAAACAGCACCAGTATGGTGAATGCACATTCAACGTAGAGCTCCTCAATGTTCCAAAACGGCGCAGGCGTCTACTTGGCTGAGCGAACATACCTCAGTGAACATATAGAGAGATTACCCAAAGAGCTTATTGCGAAGATGAGTACAACAGAAAGACGCAAAGTATGAGGTGTAATAAAAAGATAACAGGAATTTTTTACTTTCGCAGGCTTTACACAACGGATTTTCAGTCTTTTTTCTTGTTGGTGCAAAGATTCTTGATGTATGTTTGCATTTTCAGCTCTTTTGAATATTTAGTTTATTGTTGACAGTCGAAAAGGCTGTACGTGTTTTCACATGCTCGCCAAATTTTTAATTTCGAAAAAGATGCATCAAAGAATTTGCATTACATTTTGCTTCAGATGTGTATAAAGTACAGCACCGCATTCGAAATATGACTGCGGCTTTTGGCGAATTTACTGTGAGTAAGACAAGAGTTTACGAAAGGTATAAACGTTTCAAAGAGGGTCGAGAAGGCGTTGAAGACGACAATCGCCCTGGACGTCCGAACACATTAATTACTGACGACGATGCAGAAAATGGTTCTGGAAAATCACCGAATCACTATCAGAGAGGTTGCTGATAATGTCGGGATATCCTTTGGCTCATATCAAGCCATTTTTTCGGCATGAAACGTGTAGCAGCAAAGTTTGTTGAATTTCAACCAAAACCGACGTCGCTCAGGAATTATTGAAAGGACAACGACCCAGAACTGGTTATAACAGACGACGAAACATGGGTATTGTATTGTATGGAACTAGGGACCTACAAACGACGGAGAGGCTTCGTCGCCGCCGTAGCCCTCAGTGGTTATTGTGCGGTTCGGCTCCCAGTGGACCCCCCTACCCCCACCACCACCCCTCCAGGAACGTCTCACGTCAGAGGTGTACGCGTACGTGGCGGAAGTGTTTGCGCAGCAATCGCCGACATAGTGTAACTGAGGCGGAATGAGGGGAACCAGCCCACATTCGCCGACGCAGATGGAAAATCGCCTTAAAAACCATCCACAGACTGGCCGGAACACCGGACTTCGACACTAATCCTCCGGGAGGATTCGTGCCGGGGACCGACACGCCTTCCCGCTCGGAAAGCAGTACATTAGACCTTTGCGGCTAACCGGGCAGGCAACATGGGTATACGGGTATGACGTCGAAATCAAGAACCAGTCGTCCCGTCGGTAACTACCTGAAGAGTCAAAACCGAAAGATTTTCAACAAGTTCGGTCGTATGTGAAAGTTCTTCTCACTGTTTCCTTCGATTACAATGGGACAGTGCATCATGAGTTCAAGCTTAATGGTCATACGGTCAATAAAAAATACTACCTGGAACTTATGTGCCGTTTGTGTGAAGCAGTCTGAAGAAAACAACCACAATTTTGGCAAAACCACTCACGGAAATTGCATCACGATAATGCTCCCGGTCATACCGCAATGCTTATTTGTGATTTGTTCGTAAACACCAAAGCCGCTATATTATCTCAGCCACGGCATTAGCCGAACATCGCCCCCTATGACTTCTTTCTACTTCCGAGGCTAAGTAGAACCATGAAAGGACGTCGTTTTGCCAACACTAATGAGACATAAACAGAATCGCTGAATGAGCTGAGCACCATAACGAAAAGTAAGTTCCAGAAGTGCTTCCAGGATTGGAAAACGCTGTCAGAAGTGTGATATATCTGAGGGGGATTACTTTGAAGGGAACAAAGTTGATATTGATCAATAAATGATGATTTTTTGAGAAAACCGGGAAATCCCGTTACTTTTTGATCACACTTCGAATCGCAGAGATAATTTCGCGAGTTACGAAAAACACAAAATATAGTGAGCAAAAAATTAAACTGCAAATAAATAATAAAAATAATCCAGTTATTGTAGAACTTCTATTAATAAATTATTGTAAACAGTTACTAATCTGTGTTGTCAACTGCTTTTCACGTAGCTGTTGCCTAACCTTATAAGGCCCTGTGACAAAGCTGTATAGATGTTGGTGCAAGCAGACCACTACATAACAGCAACTTTCGGTAGCAGTAGGTTCTCTTCTTGCCAGATTTATGAGCTTGATGCCAGGTGCACGTGGTGAATACAACACTCGGTCTAGGAAATACAGCGCATTTTAATCCTACATGTTTAGCTTATGCCCATTGAGATAGTTTACCCTGTAACCACTAGCTACTTTTTGGTAATTGAAATAAAGCCTAGGTTAGTTGTTTTGTTCTTCAGTAAAAGTTTTCGAGAAAATATCTGGAAATTTTCAATATAAACATAGTACAAAGGTGAAGGAAAGAGGCAAAGAACGCAAAAGTTTGGAAACCTAATAGCTTCCTACGTTAGACTGTTTCGTAATATGTAAGCCACGGACAATCATTGCACGCTTGTTTTTGTTCTGTTCTGTTCGGTGTTAAACACGCTCCTTTCTAGATAAGCTCTACAAGTGAGTGCTTATGTGATTTGTGTGTAAAAATAAGTGTTTAACAATATACACCAGATTCATTTAATTTGTATATCCGATCATTTACGAAAAGTGAAATCCGCCGCTAAGACGAAAATTTCGTTTCTCATCAGATAAAGTTTATTTCCTAAAAACTGAAATTAATTAACGAGTATCAGGCAATATTTCCTAGACTGAACAGATGGATATAGAATCAGTGATAGTTAAAAGAAAATAACATAGCGTGAAGTTAAAGTGACTATTTTCAGCTTTGCTTATCAGGGTTTTCAAACAGTGAGAGCTACTCTATGTGGTAGTCAGTCGTTTGAGGGAACTGCATGCACCGTATAGTTAAAAATATCTCGGTATCAAATAACTATTTGCAAGGTGGAAAAGTAATTAATATTTCGTTTACGAACTGTAATGTTGCTATCGGTAAAGACAGAAAGGGAAAACAATTATCTTCAATCAGAATTTCCGTCGAATATGTGTAGTGTGTTCGAAGTACCACTTAAGACCAGCCCGCAATTAACAGCTACTAAAAGCTACACCTAAGCTCAAAATGACAAAGAAACGTCTTGTGTTTTCTTGGGGCGAGGTTCTCCAACCATAATCCTGAAATCAGAATGCAAAATTAGTCACGCCCAGTAATTCGTCGTGTTATTCAGACAAGCAAAAACACCCATCCAACGTACTCCTTCGCTGAGTTACTAAAAGCTAAATACATCAGAACCGTAGGACCCGCATCTACCCTTAAAAGATATCTCAGGCACACAAGACAAAATCGTACTTTTCTTACGTTTCCAGGATATCTTACTAATAACCTATCATCAACTGCTCATGAACCTGCCAAATCGGACAGTGATAAAGTGTCCACCAGTCGCGTGTCATAATGACAAATAAATGACCATTCTGTGGTGATATAATGACAGCTAATTAGAAATATTCTTACAGCAATGAGAGGTATGAATCAGGGAAAGAGAAATTCAAAAAATAAGCCCATCCAACTATGCCAACAACAAGCAGTTAGAGAGCATTCTGGGAAATTAAAAAATACGGTTGGTTGAGTGGACCAAACAGCGAGGTCATCGTTCCCATCGAATTAAGGAAGGACGGGGAAGGAATTTGACCGTGCCCTTTCAACGGAAGCATCCCGTCATTTGCCTGAGGCGATTTACGGAAATCAAGTAAAACCTGAATCAGGGTGACAGGGCGCGAGGCCAGTGTGCTAACCACTGCCTCGGTCGAAAACATGGAAGCTGTGTTGCACTATGCAGGTAGACTACATAATGCTTATCATCATTCCCTAGAATCGACACTGAGAGGAAGTACAGGGTGTTTCAAAAAGATTCAAAAATGGTTCTAATGGCTCTAAGCACTATGATATTTAACATCTGATATCATCAGTCCCCTAGACTTACAACTCCTTAAACCTAACTAACCTAAGGACAGCACACACATCCATGCCCGAGCCAGGATTCGAACTTGCGGCCGCAGCAGCAGCGCGGTTCCGGACTGAAACTCTTAGATCCGCTTGGCCACAGTGGCGACCAAAAAGATTCATCCGATTTCACACGACTATATATCCTTCACAAAAGAAGAGAAAAACTTGGGGTACACGTTAATTTACGTATCGGGTTTAAAACCGTATCTTAGCACCAGTTGTGACTTGCCAGTAGGTGTCTCTGAGGCCGGCCGCGGTGGTCTCGCGGTTCTAGGCGCGCAGTCCGGAAGCGCGCGACTGCTACGGTCGCAGGTTCGAATCCTGCCTCGGGCATGGATGTGTGTGATGTCCTTAGGTTAGTTAGGTTTAAGTAGTTCTCAGTTCTAGGGGACTGATGACCACAGCTGTTAAGTCCCATAGTGCTCAGAGCCATTTGAACCATTTTTGTCTCTGAGGAGCAACGAACCCAGCTGCCCGCTCGTTCTTTACCAATGTGCGACGTTCTGAGACAGCAACATAGCGCGTGAAATTAATCATCAACAATATGTTCTCTTATACTGTATAAAACAATATGATAGTACTCAGGTAGTTTACCGATTCCATACCTGTAAAAATCTACTCGTTCAGAGTTAGCGACACCGTCAAGTGCATTTTAGTTTAGAAAGGAATTTGCTTGATGTTCGTTCGGTAACGAGTGAGAGAGGTGCACATTTGAGGGCACAAGATCGGAAGAATAAATGATCCTGGGATGACTTCCCTGGATAGTTTTGCTTGGGAAATCAGCAGGACGTGTTATCATTTGTAGTGACACATGAAGCTGTTGTGTTGTCCACCCGGAAGCTGTCTCAGCCGTTGGCAACAAATGCCAGCTGCGATGGGCTCACCTCTGGGGAGGAATTCGTAGTGCACAACACTCCTTTTTGTGTCACCATATGCAAAATATTATCTTTTAACGCTGCCCTTTGCTCGGGAAGATTTCTGCTTAAGAAGTTACCATAAAGGCATGGTAACTCGTCACCTGTAGCAGTACTGCACAAGAGCGCTCAATGAGCAAACTGAAGGCACTGAAACAAATCTATGTGGTTCACACTGAGGCGATACGATGCTCGATCCGATTCATTGCCATCGAGGTCGCGCGAGGCGACACGATGCGGCGTTTATCGGTGCGACACTCGCCTTCCCCCTGGGGCGATACGATATGCCAATTTTATATGCTATGCGACCAGCGTTACGACAAACAAAATGACAGTCCGAATCACGTTTCTAGCTCAGTTGCAACCATGAGCTTGTCTTAAGAGGATGTTATTGTGGCTCATCAATATTTAAAACTCAAACTACTGAAGTACTGAAACTGGGTTCAAACGGGTCTGAGCACTATGAGACTTAACATCTGAGGTCATCAGTCCCCTATAACTCTAGAACTTAGAACTACTTAAACCTAACTAACCTAAGGACATCGCCGGCCGAAGTGGCCGTGCGGTTAAAGGCGCTACAGTCTGGAACCGCAAGACCGCTACGGTCGCAGGTTCGAATCCTGCCTCGGGCATGGATGTTTGTGATGTACTTAGGTTAGTTAGGTTTAACTAGTTCTAAGTTCTAGGGGACTAATGACCTCAGCAGTTGAGTCCCATAGTGCTCAGAGCCATTTGAACCATTTTTGAACCTAAGGACATCACACACGTCCATGCCCGAGGCAGGATTCGAACCTGCGACCGTAGCGGTCTCGCGGTTCCGGACCGAAGCGCCTGGAACCGCTGGGCTACCAAGGCTGGCCTGAAACTGGGGCTTGCTCAGTTTGTATACCTGCAATTAATATTTACGGAACCTTAAATTGGGGCTTCTCCATTTCGGTTTCGAGCGAAATATTTTTTAGAATACGATTAGCATTTTACAATCACAAACCAAAGCCGTCCGTTTGTTATCTGGACAGGAAACTACAACACCGAAGAAAATGAGTTACAAACGATGCTACAGAGTCCACAACAAATCTACCCTCGAATGCGATTTCACAGAGTAATCCCACAGACAAGGGCTTTTCCCAACACGCTGGATGAAAGATATCTCTGAACAGTGCTCTCGTGTGAACGTGATTTCGACTACACACAGCATAGAAACAGGTGCACAGGGCAAGACGTCTTTCCAGCATGAAACTACAAGTGGGAGTGAATGCTTCGGGTTGTTTCGGCAGTAACACGAGACAACGGCGTGCGGTCACAACGTCAAGTATGGCGCGTCCCAGCTCGTCGCGGCCAGAACCCAAAATGTATCACATATTTACTCGAGACTGCAAAGACATACGGTTTTCCTTCCTCCGTTAAAAACAATTTAGATGTGTTAGCTACGTTTCTCAAGCAGCAATATAAACCGATAAGCCAAAACATTATGACTACTGCCCACCGGGATACTGAATACCGTTCGGTGGCATTGCGGGCACGTGAGGTGATAAAAAAAGTAACCGAAGCAGACGTCGACGGGGGGTCAACCTAGTGAAGATATCGGCTGCAAATGGGGAAATCCATTGAGATAAGCGATTTCGAAAAAGGGCAAATTATTATTACACAGAGTCTGTGAACGAGTATCTCTAAAACAGCGAAGCTGATCGAATGTTCACGTGCTACTGACGTGACCATCTACGGACGGACAGTGAAACTTCCAAAGGCGCTACATGATTGTAAGTCCACCACTCCACCACAGAACGTGGGGTTCGGAGACATGTCTGCCCTGCAGAGTAGGACAGATGGTGATCTGTGGTACCTCTGCCGAAAGAGCACAACGCTGGTGCACGCACAAGTGTTTCGGAGCACACTTCATCGTAGATTGTTGAGCATGGAGCTCCGCGGCAGACCATCCCTACGGGTTCACTTGTTGCCCCAAAGACATCGGCAGTTACCACTGCAGTGGACACGAGACCGTCGGGATTCGACCGTCGATCAGTAGAAACGTGTCGGCTCTTGGGGTGAATCACAATTTTGCAACACTAGGTCGATGGTCGTCACGACAAACGCCGTCATCGAGGTGAACGGCGGCTCAAAACGTACAGCGCGAATGAGAAATACTCCGCAGCGGAGACCACCTGTAATCTCAAAACAGTGGTTTTTATTTTTTTGTACTAAAACTAAAAGATTGGCAGTGAAACATACTACAGAGCCGGATGCAGCTTTGATTCATCTAAAGAAAACCATTTTTTGAAGCAAATAGGATGACTTGAAATTCCACTCCCTGAGTGTCGTACGACACGAGTTGCTTAGAGCGACCTGCACTCCGTGTTGCACCAGGTGACAGGAAGGAGAGCCGCAAGGGGTTGCCGCGTTGTTTGAGTCACCTTGTCGCGGTTTGTGAGACTCCTCCAGTCGGAGGTTCGAGTCCTCCCTCGGCCATGGGCGCGTGTGTTGTCCTTAGCGTAAGCTACTTTAAGTTAGATTGAGTACTGTGTAAGCTTAGGGACCGATGACCACAGCAGTTTGGTCCCATAGGGTCTTACCACAAATTTCCAGGAAAGATATTAGTGTCGGTGTCGTATCGATTGGCTGATTTGGGTGAGGGGACCGAACACCGATTTCATCGGTCCCCTCGGATTAGGGAAGAATGGGGGAAGGAAGTCGGCCGTGCCCTTTCAAAGGAACCATCCTGGAATTTTCCTGAAGCCATTTGGGGAAATCACGGAAAACCTAAATCAGGGGGGCCGGACTCAGGTTTGAAACGTTGTCCTCTCGAATGCGAGTGTCGTATCGCTGTCGTAACAGTGTGAACTAGTTAAGACGCTTTCATAACGTTTCTATGCGCTCCGTCGATGACGGCTATTTCTACGTTGTATCACATACTGTAGCGCACATCGTATCGCCTCATTGCGAACAGCGCTCTACACCCGATTTCAGAACCTTCCATGCTGAAAGCAAATCACGTATGAAGGTTAAATTATTCCAGTTCATCACTTATGTCAATTATTGAAACTTCCTGAATGTGGGAAATTAATCAAGCCAGAACGTTATTTCTTGGAACAAGAAAATGCTTTTCTAACGTGATTTATCCTATAACTCTCGCCCCGTAAAGGACCCAAATGTTTCAATCTGCCTTCACCCCTTTAAAACACAAAGCGAAGAATATATCGCAATTATGACACCTTTTTCACTTGTGACACAATTTTGTAACGCTTAAACAACGTTCATAAAAGTGTAAAACCCGATTCGTAAATTCAAGACAAATACTAGAACTTCAAAGAAGGAAATGAAAGTCGGTAAACGCACTCAAAGTAACCTGTGCGTGTTGCGTAACTGCACGGTGTTCACTCGTTTTATCAATGTTATTTCACACGGAAAGTCAAATCGCAGTACGAAACAATTTCACGCGCACCAGTGCGACAGCAGAAACGTGCGTTAAGATGCGCCGCTTTGCGTTCACCTGATCGGACTGCGGCCGCCGTCAAGCGACCCGTGGCTGCTGTATGCGGGGAAACTCTCAGGCGTAAACCGTTCTAATCTTGACGCAGCCACAAGCTCTTTTACGGCCCGCATGTTGCCAAGGTTGTTTCGACTACGCAGCAGAAGATTCGCTAGGTTACACTTACAAATCCTACATGCAGTCCCGCTCGCCATGCGAATTTCATATATCTGGAGCCCCGAAGAAAAACATTCGTGACCGTTGATTTGCTTTGTAGGCAACTGCAAATTTTTTTTCCGTGAAAGCTCCGTCCATCTTACCTCACAGTGGGATCAATGTATTAACATAGTTATGGCAACTACGTTTGAAACAATATACCGTTTACGTAATTTATCCATCTGTCTCATTTTCATTTGTCTGCCCCTTACATATACAGGGTGGTCCATTGATAGTGACCAGGCCAGATATCTCACGAAATAAGCATTAAACGAAAAAACTACAAAGAACGAAACTCGTCTAGCTTGAAGGGGGAAACCAGATGGCGCTATGGTTGGGCCTTTAGATGGCTCTGCCATAGGTCAAACGGATATCAACTGCGTTTTTTTTAAGAAATAGGAACCCCCATTTTTTATTACATATTAGTGTAGTACGTAAAGAAATAGGAAAGTTTTTGTTGGACCACCTTTGTAGCTTTGTGATAGATGGCGCTGTAATAGTCACAAAATTATAAGTACGTGGTATCACGTAACATTCCGTCAGTGCGGGCGGTATTTGCTTCGTGATACATTACCCGTGTTAAAATGGACTGTTTACCAACTGCGGAAAAGGTCGATATCGTGTTGATGTATGGCTATTGTGATCAAAATGCCCAACGGGCGTGTGCTATGTATGCTGCTCGGTATCCTGGACGACATCATCCTAGTGTCCGGACCGTTCGCCGGATAGTTGCGTTATTTAAGGAAACAGGAAGTGTTCAGTCACATGTGAAACGTCAACCACGACCTGCAACAAATGATGATGCCCAAGTAGGTGCTTTAGCTGCTGTCGCGGCTAATCCGAACATCAGTAGCAGACAAATTGCGCGAGAATCGGGAATCTCAAAAACGTCGGTGTTGAGACTGCTACATCAACATCGATTGCACCAGTACCATATTTCTATGCACCAGGAATTGCATGGAGACGACTTTTAACGTCGTGTACAGTTCTGCCACTGGGCACGAGAGAAATTACGGGACGATGACAGCTTTTTGCACGCGTTCTATTTAGCGACGAAGCCTCATTCGCCAACAGTGGTAACGTAAACCGGCATAATATGCACTACTGGGCAATGGAAAATCCACGATGGCTGCGACAAGTGGAACATCAGCGACCTTGGCGCGTTAATGTATGGTGCGACATTATGCGGCTTTTCGCGGATGATGCTGTAGTATACAGAGAAGTTGCAGCATTAGAAAATTGTGGCGAAATGCAGGAAGATCTGCAGCGGATAGGCACTTGGTGCAGGGAGTGGCAACTGACCCTTAATATAGACAAATGTAATGTATTGCGAATACATAGAAAGAAGGATCCTTTATTGTATGATTATATGATAGCGGAACAAACACTGGTAGCAGTTACTTCTGTAAAATATCTGGGAGTATGCGTGCGGAACGATTTGAAGTTGAATGATCTTATAAAATTAATTGTTAGTAAGGCGGGTACCAGGTTGAGATTCATTGGGAGAGTTCTTAGAAAATGTAGTCCATCAACAAAGGAGGTGGCTTACAAACCACTCGTTCGACCTATACTTGAGTATTGCTCATCAGTGTGGGATCCGTACCAGATCGGGTTGACGGAGGAGATAGAGAAGATCCAGAGAAGAGCGGCGCGTTTCGTCACAGGGTTATTTGGTAACCGTGAATGTGTTACGGAGATGTTTAACAAACTCAAGTGGCAGACTCTGCAAGAGAGGCGCTCTGGATCGCGGTGTAGCTTGCTCGCCAGGTTTCGAGAGGGTGCGTTTCTGGGTGAGGTATCGAATATATTGCTTCCCCCTACTTATACCTCCCGAGGAGATCACGAATGTAAAATTAGAGAGATTAGAGCGCACGGAGGCTTTCAGACAGTCGTTCTTCCCGCGAACCATACGCGACTGGAACAGGAAAGGGAGGTAATGACAGTGGCACGTAAAGTGCCCTCCGCCACACACCGTTGGGTGGCTTGCGGAGTATAAATGTAGATGTAGATGTAGATGTATGGGCCTGAATGCAGAATTACTGATTGTTTTAATTCCAAGTCTGACGTTGGTTAACAAATGACAAAAAATGTTTATATCATCTGATATAATCACAAATGAAATGTTTTCGTGTTTCTCCTTTACATGCACTGTGAAAACTTGCTTCTTGCCAAATTTCGTAATTCTACCTCAACGCGAAGTGCCTACATCTTTTGATGAGTGAGTTTGCGAGTTTCAAAATATATGGCCTAAATAGCTGCACGTTTTGCTTGCACTGACTTCGAAGCACACATTTATTATGCCGCCAAGGTCGTATAGACCTTAACAAGTGACATAAATTTCAATTTGATACGTCTACCCATTCCTGAGAAAACGGAGTCATAACAGACGGACGCGACAGACGGACAAACGGGTACGAAAAAAAAAAATTCGTGTGGTATAATTACAAATTTACAATTTTCGGAGTTTTTTCATGTACTGTGAAACCTTGCTTCTTGCCAAATTTCTTAATTCTAGGCCAAAGGGAAGTATCCTATACGTTTTGTTGAGTGAGTTTGCGAGTATCAAAATATGTTACCTAAATGGTAGTAGCTTCTGGTTGCATTGACCTAAAAGTTTACAATTATTACACCTCCAAGAGCCTATAGACCTTAACGTGTGACATAAATTTCAAATTGATACGTCAACTCATTCCTAAGAGAAAGGAGTCTTAACAGACGGACGAACAGACAGAAAGACAGATAAGAAATGAAAAACAAATTTTTTTTCGTTTGTGTAGTTACAAATTTACAGTTATCGGATTTTTTCGTTTGGATGTACTGTGAAACCTCACTTTTTCCCTAATTGCATCATTTTAGGGCAGCGGGAAGCACCCTATAGGTTTTTGTGAGTGAGTTTGCGTGTGGTAAAATATGCGACATGAAGGGCGGTGTCTAATTCAATATCAAATAACTTTTTTTTCCATTATAGGCTTACATTGCATTCATAACGCGTCAAGAATCCGAGGATCTACTGTTGGTATTTTTATCTGGTTTTCAGTAACAGATACAGTGATTCACTAGGAAGGTTTGTGTATTAAATTTACAAACATCTCATGCTAATAGGATGAGCTAGAGTGAAGTCTCTCGTAGCTATGAAAACGATGACTTTGCCATCTACCTGTGATATGCGTAAGGCCGCCCAACTCATAGGATAGCTCTCTTCTTCGCCTGTCTGTCTGTCTGTCTGTCTGTCCGTCTGTTAAAATACTTTTTTTCTCAGGAAGGGGTGGAGATATAAAGAAGAAATTTACGTAAAATATCAAGGAGTACAGTCCTTCGGTAGTGTCAAAAATTTCAGCTTATAAGAAAATTCAATCTAAAGATACGGCCATTTATGTCACTTACTTGATACTCGCAAACTCGCTCATCAAAAACATGTAGATGAACTTTATATATATATATATATATATATATATATATATATATATATATATATATATACGTATATTCGTACGGAACCTTCCTCGCACTTGCCCCGTTTTTTGTTATCGTTGCTGACGTTCCAATATTAATGGCGTGCAACATATGGAAATGTGTTCCATAGGGAGCACAACACGATAACTCTTCATTCCCGCAGCCAGCAATTTTGACAGCATATATCCACATTCCTCACGTACAGTGAGACGATGTACTAAGCAGCAAGGATTGTCAGGACGACAATCGTTATCGCAGCTTCATTGTCGTAGCAGCATAGGAGGCGCACCAGCTGTGGTTCATTCACGACCCCGGAAAGTAAGAGTGGCATTATGTCCCTGTCCAGCGTACAGCTTCCCGAAATACAGCGTGTATCAAAAGGCACGATACAACTTTAATTTCTCGTAGCATTCAAACAAACAAGATATTAAAACCATGTTCGGCTAACGCGACACGCTATGCCATTCAGTCAAATCCAACACGTGCGCGTTTGGTGGCACGCATTATATCCAGTGTGTATTCAAACTCTATGAACACTAACGCAAAATATCCGTATCAACTGTGGCACTGCCAGCAACGATTCGATTTTTCAAATTATTGGTGTGGTTGACGGACGTTTGGTAGACTCCGTTCTCTACCTACCTCCATAGAAAGATGACTATTGGTGAAATATCAGGTGACCTAGGAGGCCAGGGAATTGGGCCACCCCTCTCAATCCAGCGACCTGCAAACACTTGAACCAGAACATCTCGCACGGTCTGAGTCAATAAGGCGGTGCACCATTTTGTTGGAGAACGGCTATGTCGGTGCAATCATCCAGTTACGGTGACGCGACTCCAGTATATCAAGGTGACTGTTACACTCAACTACTTTTTCTGAGAAAGAAATAGTCCCACATTGCGATAAACCATCAAACAACACCACACATACACTTTCTGGCTGTGACGTGCCCCTTACGTCACAGTATGCGGACTGGTTGTGGCCCAGATGCGAACAATGTGTTTATTTACCTTACCAGACACGTGGAACGTTGCTTCGTCAAAAAATGGTGGATTGTTTAGAAAATTTCTGCCCTCATCTAAACGGTGAAGAACGTCCACAGCGAACTGCGTATTTGGTGGCTTGTCGTCTGGTTTCAATGTGTACAACAGTTGCAGTCGGTATGGATACATCTGTCAACGTTTCCGAAGGTCCCGCCGCACAGTCGCTTTAGGGATTTGCAGCTCCTGTGACGCCCTCGGAACAGACTTCTATGGTGAACTTTCAAAAGCCAGTCATATCCATTCTGCGTCGGCTGCACTTGTTCCAGGCCGTCCAGTGTGACGCTTCTCATCAACGCTTCCTCTCTGCATAAATTTCCCCGGCGTCCGCGAGGGTGGGTGCACGCTTTACAGTACTTGGAAGTTGCTTTGAACCCGCGTGTTCGATTCGGTCTGAATAAAACATTTCACACACTAGCCTGTTCTTAAACTTTTGTCATTAGGCTTCACTCACGACAGCCGGCCGCTGTGGCTGTGCGGTTCTAGGCCCTTCAGTCCGGAACCGCGCTACTGCTGCGGTCGTATCCTATTTTCTATGAGAAGTTGTAGGGTCAATATTGACTCGGTTGTTCCTACATTTCTCCGGAATACAAACGGACTTCTGGGGCCTTGTTTCGACTGAAGTCGTCTTCTACCTGTTTTTGCATTCTTCTGCAAAGGATTCGTGTAAGTATTTTGCAACCGTGACTTATTAAATTGATAGTTCGGTAATTTTCACACGTATTTCTTTGGAATTGGAATGATTATATTTTTATTGAAGTCTGAGGATATTTTGCCTGTGTCATACATCTTGCTCACTAGATGGAAGAGTTTTGTCATGGGTGGCTCTCCCAAGGATATCATTAGCTCTACCGGACTGTTATCTACTTCTGGGGTCTAGTTTCGACTCAAGTCTTTCAGTGCTCTGTCAAACTCTTCACGCAGTATCATATCTCCCATTTCATCTTCATCTACATCCTCTTCCATTTCCATACTATTGTCCTCAAGTACATCGCCCTTGTATAGACCCTCTATATACTCCTCAAACCTTTCTGCTTTCCCTTCTTTGCTCAGGACTGGTTTTCCATCTGAGCTCTTGATATTCGTACAGGTGGTTCTTTTTTCTTCAAAGGTCTCTTTAATTTTCCTTTACGCAGTATCTATCTTACCCCTCGTGATATATGCTTCTTCATCCTTACATTTGTCCTCTATCCATTCCAGCTTAACCATTTTGCACTCCCCGCCGATCTCATTTTTAGACGTTTATATTCCCTTTCGCCTGCTTCAGTTATTACATTTTTACATTGTCTCCTTTAATCGATTAAATTCAGTAGCTATCTCTTGCGTTAACCAAGGATTTATACTTGATCGTCTGCTCCCTTCACTATTTCATCTCTCAGAGCTACCCATTCTTCTTCTACTGTGTTGCTTTCCCCTGTTCTTGTCAATTGTTCCGTAATGCTCCCTCTGAAACTCTCTACAACATTACAACCTCTGATTCGTTCAGTTTATCCAGGTCCTATCTCCTTATATCCTGCATTTTTGCAGCCTCTTCAGGTTTAATCTGCTGTTCATAACCAATAAACTGTGGTCAGAGTCCTCATCTACCCCTGGAAATGTCTTACGATTTAAAATCTGGTTCCGGAATCACTGTCGTATCATTATGTAATCAGTCTGAAACCTTCCGGTATCTCGAGGTCTCTTCCCCCTATACAACTTTCTTTTATGATTCTTCAACCAAGTGTTAGCTATGATTAAACTATGCTCTGTGCAAAATTCTACTGGGCAGCTTACTCTTTCATTCGTTTCCCCTAGTCCATATTCACCTACTACTTTTCTTTCTCTTCCTTTTACTATTATCGAATTCCAGTCCCCCACGACTATTAAATTTTCATTTCCCTTAACTATCTGAATAATTTCTGTGATCATATATTTCCTCAGTCTCCTCCTTATCTGCGGAGCTAGCTGGCATACTTTGGTGTGAGTGATCTTCGTATCCATCTTGGATACAATAATGCGTTCACTGTGCTGTTCATAGTAGCTTATCCGCATTATTCATTATTAAGCATACTCGTGCCACACCACTATTTATTTTGTATTTATAGCCCTGTATTCACCTGACCAAAAGTTCTGTTCCTCCTGCCACCGAACTTTACTAATATCCACTATATCTAGTTTTAACCTATCCATTTTCCTTTTTAAATTTTTGAACCTACTTGCCCGATTAAGGAATCTGACATTCCAGACTCTGATCCGCAGAACTCCTGGTAACCACGTCCTCCTGAGTAGTCCCCGCCTGGAGGTCCGAATGGGGGACTATTTTACCTCCGGAATATTTTGCCGAAGACTGTTCCATCATCATTTAATCATACAGTAGAGCTGCATGCCCTCGGGAAAATTATGGCTGTAGTTTTCCTTGCTTTCACCAACCGCAGTACCATCACAGCAAGGCCATTTTGGTTGATGTTACAAGGCCAGACCAATCAGTCATCCAGACTGTTGCCCCTGCAACTATTGAGAAGGCTGCTGACCTTCTACAGGGACCACACGTTTGTCTGACTTCTTAATAAACACCCCTCCTTTGTAGTTGGACCTACATTATGAATATCTGTATCGCTGAGGCACGCAAGCCTCCCCACCAATGGCAAGGTCCATAGTTCATGTTGCATATAAGCATTTTTATTTATTTATTTATTTTTTTTTTTCGCGAGAGTGACCCAGGAAGTGTAGAATGAATTTCTTTTATTTCCGTGAATGGTCACAAAACTTTTTATGCTTAGACTACTGGTTTTAGTCAGCAATTACCATCTACAGATCTGTTTTATATGTTGTCCTAAAAAAATAAGACTTAGTGGCACCGTCACAAAATATACACAAAATTAGCATAGTATCGTCGCACATTTGTTTTCATTTGTTGATAAGTTTTCTCTGCGAATAGTTCACTAAATAATTTTGTTTGAAGAGTCGAATACAACTACGCGTCAATTGTTAATGATCTGTAGCAGCTGATCCCTCACCCCAACATGCAAGCGCCGCAGCGTTCGTCATTTATTAGTAAATTAGTGAATTTTTGGCTGATACCCCTAACTGCCTCACATAGAGCAAGTAATGAAAATTCTGCCGCCATGAGCCACACTGACGTAGAGCTAGATATGTGATCAACAGGCTTTTAGTGCGAGATCTTAGTCACGGAGGGGAGGTGATGCACGAATATGAATTAGGCACGCTTCGTAGAACAAAGGGGCAATCGATTGACCGCTTTCTGTTGTTTTACCGTCAGAGCTAGGCTGGAACGTTTATATTAGAAACTTTCGAAGCTCACACATCGAAAATTCGTAATACAGAATTCAAAGAAGTCTCAGGAAACATGATGCTGTGATCCTTGTGGCATTCATTTGCGAATCCTGAAGTAGTGATGAGAACTGTAATGGAAATCAGATTAAAAAAGTAAAGTATAGAAATAAATTTTTCTGTCATAGGTTGCAATTTGCTCCGTTCTGCAATTGCTACCTGTGAAAACATTTGCATATTTAAGGATCAGAAATTGACTTTTCCGCTAGTAAGTTTTCTTGCGTGAACTGGGGTGTATTTGGTTGTTTATCAACTACAGATTTTCCCTTTTGTATTCTGAATTGTAAGAACTACGTTATGACCTAAGTGCGAAGGGGATGAACACTGTTAACTTGCAGTCAAGAAAACTGTGGCAGAAATGTAGAAAATCACAGCGCGGGAAGCTTGTGTTGGCGTTCAGATTCCAAAATGGTCTTATATTGTAATAAGTTAAATGTAGAATGGAACAAAGGTAAACAAAATATTGATTTCTGAGAAATATGTTAGATACTTACAAATCACCGTGAAGTACGTGGCAGACGGTCCTTTTCATACTCAGATTTCTTCCCGTTACATTAGCACATGGAGAGTCTGAAGAATGTTTAAAAGATTTTAATGTGTAACCTTTAACTTAACGACTCTCATCACCCTCAGTATTACAGAAATGGGCGCTATATTCATTACGATGACATCGCTCGAGCTGCTTATAAAGACACTAGAACGAAGTCAGGAGATTGCTGTTCTGTCTCTTAGGAAACTGATAGATTTTACACGTCTTTTTTTAAGTCGGAAACGTATTTATCCTCAGACACACTTCCCATCTCAGCCCTACTTACCATTATTTGTAGCGGTTTTGACGGATGCAGCTACGCCTCACTAGCAAATAGAACGAGGAAGAAACAACGTGTATATTTTCAGTAGTTGATACCCACGCCCAGCTACACGAAAATGCACACGAAGAAGCAGCAACTTCTTACGAAGGAGTAAACACCACGATCATTAGCCAAACGAGATGTAACAGTCTTATTGCCGTTTACAGTAGCACCACCACGGCCCTGGTAGCATTCCTCTCGCCCACAGAAGTCCTGGTCTGATGTTAGCTAGTCTGTTCATGTGTAGGATATTATAGCAATTTCGCCCCGACACCGTCCTCATACTGTTAAGGCTGATATTCGTGGCATCAGCCCTCTCATCCTACAGAACAATCTAGTCTAGAAAGTGCATTGATACTTCTCCTTAATGTTACCGAATTACGATTGGTTCTCACAATTAAAGTTATTCCTTAAGTATTAAGGAGAAGAATCAATGCATTTGTCAGACATAAGCCATTCCCTAGAGTGTGTAAACTACCTAACATCAGACCAGACGTGCGGTAGCGTTCTCGCTTCCCGCGCCCGGGTTCCCGGGTTCGATTCCCGGCGGGGTAAGGGATTTTCTCTGCCTCGTGATGACTGGGTGTTGTGTGATGTCCTTAGGTTAGTTAGTTTTAAGTACTTCTAAGTTCTAGGGGACTGATGACCATAGATGTTAAGTCCCAAAGTGATCAGAGCCATTTGAACCATCAGACCAGAACTTCTGTGGGCAAGAGGAATGCTACTAGTGCAGTGGTGATGCTACTGTGAACGGCAATAAGATTGCTACATCTCGTTTGGCTAATGATCGTGGTGTTTACTCCCCCGTAAGAAGTTGCTGCTTCTTCGTGTGCATTTTCGTGCAGCAGGGCGTGGGTGGTAACTCAATGTATCAACTATCGAAAACATACACAATGTAATCAAAAGTATCCGGACACCTCCAAACACAAAGGTTTTTCATATTAGGTGCATTCTGCTGCCACCTACTGCCAGGTACTCCATATCAGCGACCTCAGTAGTCATTGGACATTGTGAGAGAGCAGAAAGGGACGCTCCGCAGAACTCACGGACTTCGAATGTGGTCATGTGACTGGGTGTCACTTGTGTCATACGTCTGTACGCCTCGCTTGTTGTAAAGAGCGGAAAGATTGGACTAGTGAACAGTGGAAAAACGTTGTGTGGAGTGATGAATCACGGTACACATTGTCGCCATCCGATGGCAGTGTTTGGGCATGGCGAATGCCCAATGAACGTCATCTGCCAGCTTGTGTAGTGCCAACAGTAAAATTCGGAGGCGGTAGTGTAATGGTGCGGTCGTGTTTTCCATAGAGGGGCTTGCATCCCTTGTTGTTTTGGGTGGCACTATCACAGCACAGGCTGAAATTGGACATTGATGTTTTAAGTAACTTCTTGCTTCCCACTGTTGAAGAGCAATTCGGGGATGGTGATTGCATCTTTCAATACAGTCGAGCACTTGTTCATAATGCACGGCCTGCGGCGGTCTCGTTACACGACAATAACATCCCTGTAATGGACTGGCCTGCACGGAGCCTTGACCTGAATCCTATAGAAGACCTTTGGGATGTTTTGGAGCTCCGACTTTGTGCCATGCCTCACCGATCTACATCGATACCTGTCCTCAGTGTAGCACTCCGTAAAGAATGGGCTGCGATTCCCCAAGAAACCATCTAGCACCTGATTGAACGTATGCCTGCGAGAGTGGAAGCTGTCATCAAGGCTAAGGGTGGGCCAACATCATATTGAATTCCAGCATTACCGATGGAGGGCGCCACGACCTTGTAAGTCATTTTCAGCCAGGTTTCCGGATACTTTTCATCACGTAGTGTATATATCGTTTCTTCCTCGTTCTATTTCCTAGTTAGGCATAGTCACATTTATTAATTAAACCGCTACTACTAATAGTAAATAGGACTGACACGGGAAGTGTGATTTAGGGTGCATATTTTTCCGTCTCGAAAAGACATACAAAATCGATCAATTTCGCAAGGCTCAGAACAGCAATCTCCTGACTTCGTTCTAGTTGCTTTGTAATCAGCTCGAGCACTGTATGTACACTGACGATACCTTCATAGTGAGGAACAGCTCGGTCACTTCCTAGGACACCAGAATAGTGTAGAAGGATGTAATTTTATCATCTTAAAGTTTGTCACCATGGTGATTCAGGTAGAAAACTTGGTATGTGGTTCAGTATTGAAGAGGCAAAGAAACTGGTACGCCTGCCTAATATCGTGTAGGGCCCCGGTGAGCATGCAGAAGTGCCGCAACATGAAGTAGCATGTACTCAAATACTGACCGAAGTAGTGCTGGAGGGAACTGACACCATGGATCCTGCAGGGCTGTCCATAAAACCTAGGAGTAGTTGGGGGTCGAGATCTCTTCTGAGCAGCTCGTTGCAAGGCATCCCAGATATGCTCAATAATGCTCATGCCTGGGGAGTTTGGTGGCTAGCGGAAGTGTTTAAACTCAGAAGAGTGTTCCTGGAGCCACTCTGTAGCAATTGTGGACGAGTGGGATGTCGTATTGTTCTGTTGGAATTGCCCAAGTCCGTCAGAATGCACAGTGGACATGAATGGATGGAGGTGATCAGAGAGGATGCTTACGTACGTGTCACCTGCCAGAGTTTATCTAGATATATCAGGGGTCCCATATCACTCCACCTGCAGACACCCCACATGATTACAGAGCTTCCACCTGCTTTAACAGTGCCCTGCTGACGTGCCGGGTTCATGGATTCATGAGGTTGTCTCCATACCCATACACATCCATCTGCTCTGTACAAATTGAAACGAGACTCCTCCAACCGGGCAACATGTTTCCAGTCATCAACAGTCCAACGTCGGTGTTGAGGGGGCCCAGGCGAGGTGTAAAGCTTTGTGTCTTGCAGTTATCAAGGGTACACGAGTGGGCCTTCACCTCCGAAAGCCCATGTTGATGCTGTTTCATTCAATGGTTCACACGCTGACACTTGTTGATGGCCCAGAATTGAAATTTATAGCAATTAGCGGAAGGGTTGCACCTCTGTCACGTCGAACGATTCTCTTCAGTCATCGTTGGTCGCGTTCTTGCAGGTTTTTTTTTCTGCCCTAGGGATGTCGGAGATCTGATGTTTTACCGGATTCCTGATATTCACGGTATACTTGTGAAATGGTCATATGGGAAAATCCCCACTTGATCGCTACCTCAGAGATGCTGTGTCCCATCGCTCATGCACCAACTATAACACCACGTTCAAACTCACTTAAATATTGATAACCTGCCATTGTAACAGCAGTAACCAACTAACAACTTCACCAGACACTTGTTTTCTTATATAGGCTTTGCCGACGGCAGCACCGTATTCTGTCTGTTTATACGTTTCTGCATTTGAATACGCATGTCTATACCAGTTCTTCTGGCGCTTCAGTGTATGTCACACATATATGCCCCGCAGTAGAATATTAAGGGCGTTCCATTTACCTTGACTAATACTTTTGGGGCGATATGGTTTTATCAATATAGAATTTTTATGTGCAGAACCATGTATTCATAGAAGTGTGTGTTTTTGCTCTGTGATGATTTCTCTCATGCTGGTACCTTCTTGGCACTGACTCCTGACACTGGAATAATACTCCAGAATTGATAACACAGTTGATTTAAGTAAATTATCTCAAATTCAATCTATCTGGAGCTCCTTCATGTATAAACCCCACTTTTCTTCTTAACCATCTATTATATCACAACAACGCTCTCAAGATAGCAGATAAAGGGTGCTAACCTCCTCGACATGCACACATTTGGATAGATCTTGTACACTTGGATGGGTGCCGTGGGTAAGATTGGTGTAGAACAGCAGTTACGGACACAGCTTGTTCTGCTCCTTCAGAAGATGTGGAATGAAGTGGTTACAGTACCCTGCTGCTTCTCGTCAGTTGCAGTTTAAACTGGCGACCGTATTGCTGGGAGGGTTGACAATGGACAATGTGAGAGGATCTGTCAATCTCGACTTTATCCTACCTATGCGAGAATGTTACTCCCATCCACACATGGAAAGAGGGGCACTCGTAATTGTAAATTCTGCACTATGATTGATATGCTCGAAATGTTTAGCTAACCTAACGGCATAGGTATAGGATGCTTTCTGGTATACTTTGGTGTGTGTATGACCAAATGAACATACTACACAGTCACTTATCTGCCTTTACAGTCTAGTACATGGCACTTGCAAAGTAGTTGAGGGGCAGTTCAGCGAAGATACAGAAATTGGAAAGCATTCTGCTGTGTAATTGGCTGGCGTTGAACTTACAGGACAACTGGTAAAATAGCTAAAATTGATCACGCTATCAACTGCAGTGATATTACAGTATATCCTCCTACATCGATGATGTCTTTTCCATCCCATCCATCCAATGGTATGCTTTTGATTACAACGTAATAACTGACTGACACACTTGTTTGAGAGGGAGAGAGCCTTGTTTGAACACTACACATCTGCTACTTCTCACTGTGGAGCAATAGATTAAACGTAGACACCTTCATACAGTTGTTTTGATGCGTTCCTCAATGTTGTAGACTCGTTCTATTTCCATACGCTGTGATGCCGATCACATTTTTTTCACCAATAAGATAACAGTACCTCTTTTTATTGCTACTACCCTTCACGTGCTGTGAACATCACTTGCTGGTGATGGTCAATACCTGCACAGTGGTCGTGTACCTGGGTGCAAAATGAGGAAACAATGCTCTTCGAAATGCAACACTGAGACATCTGCCACACTGTCACTGCTGAAGATGAGATTAACTGTATAGGTCATCACCTCTGGATAGCTGTTTGGAAATACTCCACAATGCCTCAGACTCTTCCAGTTTCCATATGTTATGATGCCCTCCAATTTTTGTCAGTGAGATGCTTCACCTCTGTGTTTTATTTCTACCATCCTGTGTGCTGTGGGAGCAGCACAGTTTACACCATGCGATATTCAGATTACTGTGAGAGCTAATGGATCGAAATGTGTTAATGTCAGTGTAGCACCTTACACAGACCTCGAAGTCTGGCCGAAAAACAAAACGTATGGTGGTGTACAAAGCTGTAGTAAAGCACTGCTTGGATGTGTTACAGATGAAAAACAATGTATGAAAGTGCTTGTGAAAGAACAACACAGGAACCTTCTCTTGTGATTGATTGTCAATGGGAAATCGTCTTCTTCCAGTAAAGTCAGCAAAATTTTACACAGGTCTGTGCAAGTGACTTCGATCGCTGGCCACCTGCTCCACTGGAGCAATACATGTATATGTAAGATGCATGATGTCAACATGCAGAATATTTGTTTTTCGATACATTGGGTGAGAGAGATGTGGTGAAATCTTATAGGAGGTTCTATTACTGAGAGTGGTATGACTGGTTAAAGTCTGGATTTAGATAGTTCATAGTTTTTTACCTACTATGGATATTACAAAATAACGATGTGGAGTGCTCTCGAATGTGCTAAATGACTGTATGGATATTGATCTGTATTAGTATGTCAATCGTTTGAAATTAATTTAATGCTCTCATTCATGACAATTAGTAATTTGAACATGTGAAATGCTCTCAGACTACATCGATTTTGCTCATAAGTCTAATATAAATCGACTGTATCTGTTGTCAGTGGTATCATGTGTTTTCATGACTTTGTCATAGTCATGATTGCGTGTTTAAAAATAGGTGTTTTTCACACTTCATAACCTGTAATTACAAAGTAGACAGCACTTGAATTATAGATTCAGATTCAGATTCTTTATTAGTCATTCAGCATTGTTACATGCAATAGACTTCGTCAGTTCACTTAACCTATTAATTTTACAAAATAAATTTTTACATATTTAAGTTGATATTGGGCATTTCTAAAAATTCTTCTAATGAATAGAATGGATTAGTTAACAAGAAGTTATGAACATTATCTTTAAATAATTTGTCAGGCTTGATTGACCCATTTTTAGACAATTTGTTATATATTTTAATTGCCATATACTTATGACTATTGTTAGTTTTAGCTAATCTGTTTTGTGGCAACAGCAGAGAAGTACACGTTCTTGTATAGTAGTCATGCCTTTCATTTGTTACACTTAAATTAGGTAGTTCAGCAAGTATGTAGTTAACACTGTCAAGAATATATAAATTAAATACTGTTAAAATTCTATATTTAATAAACAATGGTTTACAATGTGTTCTATTATCTACCTTAGCCATTACTCTGATAGCTTTCTTCTGGATCACCATAATTTCATTTATTTTTCTGCTGTTTCCCCAGAGTATTAACCCATACCTTAAAGCAGATTGAGAAAAGGCGAAGTACGCTGTCCTTACGTACTCAAATGTCACACAACACATCAGTCTCTTCAACAAATATATAACTTTTGACAACCTAACCACTATGTGATCAACATGAGAGTTCCATGTTAGACTGTTGTCAAGTACAATACCTAAAAACTTTGCCTTTTGTTTTTCTATTTTTGTAGTCTTTGATAGACTGAACCACATATTCTGGGTCTTTTCCTCATTTAATAGCAGACCATTGGCATTAAACCATGATGTTGCATTTTCTTTTGCCAATTTTATATCACTTACAAGGTTATCAAGTACATGGTTTACAGATAGAAAAGTTGTGTCATCTGCATACATATATGTCTTTACATCTATATTTCCTGGTAAGTCATTTATGTGTACAAGGAAAAGAAGTGGTCCCAATTTAGATCCCTGTGGCACTCCATGTTGAACCTCGAGTATGTTTGACAGATGACTTCCTGAACTCACCACCTGGTTCCTTTTATTGAGGTAGTGTTGTTCCCAACACGTGAGTAGGTTTCATGAACCAGGCCGTTCTGTGATGACCAAATTGCTTACGAAACTAGAACTCAAGAATCTGCTGCTATTTCAAATGATAGTCTGCTGGATTTGGACTCCTTCTTCGAGTATGGGTGGCAGAAGCTTTACATGCAGGGCGGTAACGGGGAGTTTGGAGCAAAAATGTCAAATTTCAGGAAGCAGAAGTACTTGTTTTCGGAGGAGTCTTACAGGGTTCTGTACCAAGTAATGATAATTGGTTCTATGTCAAACATGCTCTTAAAATTTGTTTTTTTACATTTCGTTAACGCCAGTGTGATATTTCATTGCACTGGTAAAACAGGACCTACCATAACATACAAGTCAACAACGTCCTCTTGAATTATAGCTTGTTGCTGTCGAACATAGAATGATTGTGTTTTTCAGACATTTGGGCAAATAGACTGAAAGGCTGTATTCTGTAATGTTATTTCACGTACCTGAAATGTTTGTAATATGCTCTTGCACGACAGTTTATTTATAGACACCGATTTGAGCGCAAGGGACGCTATGAAATTTTTATAACTTTGTCCATCAAACTGAAAGAAATTATTTAACAGTGATGCTTTTCTTTGGAGTTTAAATTATCGCTTTTTCTTTACTATGATAAAAGTTTCGAAACTACGACAACATTCTGCAGTTGTCGGCAGTTTTCGATTTTATCTATGGTGGACATGTATTGGGGGTGTGAGATCAGCTAATACATCTGTATTTTGGTCACCTGTAATCGGCGGCAGTGCTGCAGGTTTTTTTTTTTTTTTTCACTTCTTTGGATGTCGGAAAATAATGGGAGGTGGGTGGAGAGAGAGATGCGAATTGAATTGTATGCTGCAGCCAAGCGTAAAAACTATACCTATTTTGCTCACAAAACTAAAATAAAATGGTCTGCGCCTATTTTCGGGGAAACAGGTCATTTTTTAAATAGATGCTTGCTTATAGAATTGCGTTGAAGTTAAATACAAGTGCTCTCCATCACAGAAAGACAGGCTCTTGTGGAAGCAATATGGGGGAGGTTGTGGCACAGCTGCGCTTTAGACAGAAAGTCGCGCTTGTGGTAGCCGTCACTTATCTTGCTTTGTTCTATAGTCTGCTGGTGTTGCGGCCTGTTGTGTATGTCGGTATCGTTAGAGCAGATCGACCATATGGACCACCCAGCCATGTACTCCGTTGGTCAAAGGTGCTGTCCACCTGCTGGGAGGGTGCTGGTGGCATGCAGAAGTGGTGGTAGCTGTCTGTCTGAAATAGCGATCTGGAGAGTTCTCTGGAATTTCGTTGTTGTTCCAGTCTTTCCAAGAAATATTCCACAGACCGGAGACAGGTTATCACAGCAATCAGATATATATCTTTGTGGACCATTGGTGATAAGATAGAGCAGGCCTGTATCCCTACCTATGGGTGGGAGATGGAGAGAGAGGGAGGGATGAGGGGAGGTATGAGTGGCTCTATATTGGTTAGTTCAAGATTGCGCATCGATGAGATCACACATGCAACTGCTGCCCCTCTGACCTGGTGCAATCTTTTGGGATGAGGATTTTCCCAATCCCCAGTACATGTGTTGCATTGTGAATTGTTGATTATGAGTGCTGTATTTTTTCACGACAATTTCGATTTGTAATTATAACAGTGAAGCATTTTCCACCAGTCGTGGTAGTGTGTATTGACTTTCCTGATTTCGAATACCTGGTCTGAGGGTGATTGTCGAGCAATGCAGCGCAAGGCATCTGTAGCAATTTCTGACATCAAACGGTGATGGACAGAGTCATCAGCTGTATGCTTACAGGTAATGCACTTATTAAACTCCTCTCTGTCCAACACAACGTCTCGTCAGTTGAACATATTTCCCACCAAAAATAAAGATAGTACCTTCCACTCCAACTTTTTTTCCCGAAAGCTTGTAGGTGAGTTTGAGCATGTCTGCCACTCATTTCGAGTGGCATTGTGAATTTTTTCCGAGCAGGATAACATAAGTTGTATGGAATTGTCAATTTTTGAGATGTATTGCGAATTTAAGCGCTGCTTGTGTAGTGCTATGCACATTATGATTAATTACGTAATTAGGACCGATCTGTACTTCGGTTTCCTAACCAAAATAAATAAAGAACACTAACCTAACCTACCTCTCCTGCATCTGGACGGTTTATATGTGTTGGGGGATACACTTGGGCTGGAATTGCAAATATGATGCGAGCATGACACATAAGGGTGCAATAAAGATGCAAGATTTCTTGCAAAGTAATATATCAGAGTGCCGATATTGTTCACAACATGACATAATGGATGATCTTCTTTTTGAATCTTTGAAAGAACGTGTAAGCGGCGGAACAGAGTTGTAAGATCTTAATCTTTTCGCAACTTCTTTCGGATTGGAAAAAGAATTCAACAAAGCTGACATTTTCCTTTGTACTTCCCCTATGTGGTCTTTATCAGTCTTCTGGTAGGTTAGTTAGCTCAACAAGCTATGAATCTTCTGTTTATGGATCTCACATGGTAACAGCACAGTGGCGTTTCCCTTATCCGTTTGAAGGACCATTGTGTGAGAATCATCTCATAGCTTGTGTAGTGCGACCCTTTCCATGAAGGGAATGTTACTCTTCTGAGGTGGGGCTTTCTTAAGTGCGTGACATGTTTCGTGTCTTATTTCTTCTACAGTATCACTATGAAGGGTTCTAATACTTCTTCGACAGTACTTATAAAATTAGTTAAAGTCAAGGTTCTAGTTGTCGGCGCAAAGTTCAGGAACTTAACAATCTCGATAGCGTATAACGTAATTTGTACAACCTCTGGATGTGTGATGCCATCTCTTCCCCGAAAGGGTATCTGATGTGATTCTTGTAATTGTCCCGGCGTAAAGAGTCACATCGTACAAAAACTTATCGGTAAAATTGACCACGGAGCATCAAAAAACATCTTCTTCCGGTAACGTTGATGACAGGTGGGCAAACTTGGAAGACTGTCTTGTAGCAACTCCCTTCGGACCCAGTCAGACTTGGCTCAGCTCACTCCGTTCATACATTTCCAGGACAGACAAGGGAGAATGGAAGCACTCTCCAAGTGCAAATACACAGCTGTTTTGAAATGGCGTACAGCTTATGGCGAGTAAAACGAATCCTCTCCTTCGCTACTGTTAGGCTTGCCTTACGTGTAATGAACTTCCCAGTAGCAATCTTGATAAAACGTGTCACTGACAAACTAGGGTGGGGCCATTGTCCTGGCACTTGGGAAAAAACAGAAAAAAAGAGAACTTAACAATCTCACTCGCATACTACGTAGTTTTTCCAACCTCTGGATGTGTGTTCCCATCTCCTCCCCGAAGAGGTATCTGATGTGATTCTTGTAATTTTCCCGGCGCAAAGAGCATTCCACGAAGTTTCTGCATTGCAGCCAGATGACGACGACTTCCTGCCATGATATTTTGGCTGACAACCATCTTCAGGTCAGTATTAGTTAATTGGCTGCGTGTTCCATTGCTCAATTGCACGGTACAAAAGCCGTTATGATGTGGAACGTATCAAATGCACAAGAATGCACACATGATACAAGATTTTTTAATGTATATATATTACAGTACAGAGTTAAAGATTAATATTTCTATTATTTACCCCATTCCCTTAAATGGCACAACATGCATATACTATATTAATAGATTTATTTATTCCTATTCAAGAAGTCATGTATGGTATAGATTTAGCACTGGAGATTACTAGTTCACATAGCTAACTTTCTACCAAAAAACTAATGTGGAGACTAATGCGCAAATGCAGCTCTCAGGAACAATTCCGTGCTGGATGGCTTCAGAGGCCAGTGTTAGTGTTTGGCACTCATGACTAAGACATGAACCAACATTGAGATTACCAAAGCAAAAACAGAAATGGTAAGCTATGTTTACTAATTTTACTTCACAAAGGAATAGTACAAATATACTGGCTCAGCTGAATTCTTACAACACGCTATAGATGGGTGATATAGAAATTACTGTCCAATGACATTGACAGACAGCTCAAACTTACAAAATTAAACTAGGTTCCAAGTCCCAATAAAATGTTTGCCAGATTCTACACAGAAATTGCAGCTGAGTTAGGTCCCATTTTAACCATAATACAAGTACACTGTAGATCCCTCAAACAAAATAACTGTGCCAAATGGTTGGACGAAAGCACAGGTCACAGCCATCTACAAGAAGTGTAGCAGGAGTAACACACAAAATTATTGTTCAGTTTTACTCAGTTTTGCCTATTATTGAAATTTATAACATATTCTGTGCTCAAATGTAGTGAGGTATGTCACACACAATTACCTCCTCATTCCAACCAGCATGGATTCTGAAAACATGTATCAAGCAAAACCAGACTCTCACTTTTTTCAAATGACACTCTGCAACTCACTGATCAAGGCAATCAAGTTTGTGATTGGATTCCAGATTTCTAGGTAGAGAGGATGCAGCATATTAACCTGAAGACAGATTCATTGACAGAAGTGAAAGTACCTCTGAATGTTCCCTGTGGAACACTATTGGAGCCCATGCTGTTAATATTGCATGTTAATGACATGGTAAACAACATTAATAGTAACCTCATACTTCCTGCACTTGATGTGTTTATCTATAATGAAGCTACAAAGATATCCAGTCTTGTCTGTGTCACACTCCAGATCCCTGTCTAAATTGTTTCCTGCCTCACCCACTACCATTATATGGTCCTCTTTTGAAAAATCATTGCATAAAGAGCCTAATGCCTCTATCACTTAGCTCTGCATTTGGTTTGAAAATGCTGGTGGTGTGGTACTCTGCCCCTAAGCTTTCCTGTAATTGTGGATCTACACATTGCCAACAGCTACTACATAGCAGCAGCTATTTCTTCTTTCTAACACTTTCCACATTGTTCGGCTTGACAAAACAAAGAAGTCATGGAATAGGTAAAAAAAATGATCTACTTAATCACAAGTGGTGAAAGCACAGACTTTGCCTCCTCTACTAGAGTTCTTTACTTTACTTTACTATATCTTCGTCATTTACCAGCCATGGCTGGACAGACTGCGTCACAAATACAATGTTTATGAACTAACATTTATACAATGACATATACAAAATTTATATTACAAATAAAAGAAAATATTTATGCAATGCACAAAAACACATAGAACATAGTGGGAATGAAATATAACTAAACAGGAAAGTAAAACTTCAGAGCAGCAAATGAAAATACCATAAAGCAAAATGTCACACACACAAAGTTTCATTTTGGCAAAATATGTACTTTAAGTAAAACACAAAATTAAATGTGCAGTTAGCGTAAGAAGAAGATTAAATTTAGGCAAAATTATACATAAAACATAACAATATTTATTATTTTGTCCATTCAGTAGAACCGCTGTTGAAAAACTCTTCCAATGAATATAGTGGATGTTGTTTCAAGTCCTGAGCAATTTTTTTCCGAAATAATTCAGGTAGCAGGGATTTCACTTCTGGAGGCAGTTGATTGTACATTTTTAGGGCGACTGTTGGAAAGCTGTCTTGTGTACTTGATAGGCGACACCTTGGCACTTCAATGTTCCTCTTACAGCGAGTGTCATGATTATGTATTTCTTGTCTTATGCTAAAATTCCCTTGATTTTCTTTTATATACATGAGGCAGAAATACACACACTGGCTAAAGACAGTCATTATGCCCAGCCAGGTGAAAATAGGCTTACAGTGGTCCAGTCTTTTGCTAGAGGATATGATCCTGATGGCTTTTTTTTGTAATAGCAACACATCTTTGTTGCCTGAGGATACTATGCACTGTGGTGCAAATACGTTCGGCAAATGTTTTGTGAATAGCTTTAGTTGTGAAGAAATAATAAAACAAAACATTGTGCCTGACATGGCAATCTCTCACACATCTCAATGTTTATGACATAATATCTTCTGAACTATTGTATTGTATTGTATGTTAATCGAGGACCTAGAAATGATGAAGAGCCTCTGTCCCCGCCACAGCCACAGTGGTCCACAACCCCACAACAATTACCGCAGTCCACTTCACCCCTCCTCCACCCCACACCGAACCCAGGTTTATTGTGTGGTTTGTCCCCCAGTGGACCCACCAGGGAACGTATCACACCAAATGAATGTAACTCCTATGTTTGCATGGTAGAGTAATGGTGGTGTACGCGTACATGGAGAACTTGTTTGTACAGCAATCGCTGACATAGTGTAACTGAGGCGGAATAATGGGAACCAGCCTGCATTCACCAGAGCAGATGGAAAACTGCCTAAAAACCACCCACAGACTGGCTGGTTCACCAGAGCTCTACACAAATCTGCCAGGAGGATTAGTGCTGGGGACCACGCACTCCTTCCCGCCCTGAAAGCCGTGATCTTCTGAACTATGTATCATACAGTGACACATATTTGCTGGCACATTTAGTGATACATATGGGTACTGTATGCAAAACATGTTGTGAATAGGGTTAGTAATAATGAAGTAATGCATTGATTGATTGATTTTATTTTTTGTTCCATAGGTCCAACTGTGTTGGGTTCACAAGGACATGGAAAGAGTCATTTTTTTTGCGAATACAGTATGATATTCTTACAGCATATACAGCCATTTGAGTACATAATTATATGAAAATTTATACAATAAATTCTTTGAGCAGCAATACAGAAAAATGACAATACTTATTTTCTTAGTATCATTAACCACTACAGAAAAACAGATATAGGACACATGCACACCTTGTATAGAGTGGTCTGTGACTCATTTTGCTTAGTTATGTTACTAATATGTTCTCTACTTTGACGACACAGAAATCACTTTCCCTTGTTGGTTAACTGCATGCCATGCCTAGTATAATGATCCCTTTCGTGAGAATTACAATCAAGAAAAGATGCATTAAGAAATGCTTTAGCAATTTTCTGAAATTTCCTGTTGGTGTTTAAGATTTCTATGTTGACACATGATAGAGGAATTAAGTCATATTTTGTTGGCATGCTCGAGAGGATCATGTTTACATTCTGTAAATTGTTTAGGGCTTTCACTGTCTCTCTGACAGCCTGTTTAGCATTATTATGGTTCACATCTTTAGAACCCCGTATTAAGACAATAACATCATTTCTTGTGAGTGTGTCTAATAGTTTACTGCAGTCCTTTGTTACGTCATACAAAGGTGCACTTGGTTTTACAAAAGTTATTATGTTACTGTTCATTTCACTGTCTGCGAAATATTTCGACATTGGCTATCAGCTAAAACTAAAACATTTCTGTCTTTATAACTTATGTCACAGCACTTCATGCTGCCACAGGGAAAGGATACTATCCTTGTTATTCAGTTTTGTATAATTTCTTTGTACTTGTGGCACTTTCTTGGGAATATCACAGTATCTAAAGAATAACTTGGTTTTCTCAATGTTGGAATTATTGTACAGGTACATTTACCATCTGAAATCACTTCAGAGCTGTTTTTGGTAGACACAGCCTCATGCAGCAGTTTCATGGCATATGCAGTGAAAATGTAGTAGACAATAATCTTTTCTCCTATCATCATTTTGTATGGGCTGTCAGCCAGAAAATTTTTTGTAGAGGTTCAAAATTATAAATTATGTAAAGTTTATTGCCAGTCGTTAAGTGCTCTCATTCCCAAATAGTGCCTGCATGAATCTGGGTGTTGTCACATGGTGGCATCTTATTGTTTATCACATCTCTTGAATTATGATCATACTCATTTTTTTCTTATTTATTTATTTTGCTAGGAACCTTTGCAGGCAAATGGAGAATAGCTCACCAAAGTTTCATCACAATTAGATGATTGGTTTAGGAATGCATAGATGACAAACATACAAAGAAATATTCATTTTCATTTATATAGACTAGACATAAACAGGGAAAGCTCTAGGAAGATGTACTGTATGTAACTGCCAAAGCAGAATCCCTGAGAAAAAGCCACTTACATCAGTATATATTAATACATAAACTGTTCACTAATAGGCAGAAGCAAACTTTGCAGCCAGCTTCTGTGGCCGAGTGGCTCTAGGCGCTTCAGTCCAGAACTGCACTGCTGCTATGGTCACAGGTTCAAATCCTGCCTCGGGCATGGATGTGTGTGATGTCCTTCGGTTAGTTAGGTTTAAATGGTTCCAAGTCTAGGGGACTGATGACCTCAGATGTTAAGTCCCATAGTGCTTAGGGCCATTTGAACCAAACTTTGTAGGCTACTTGTATAAAGCTTATTAACAACAAATTGTGATTAGTGATAATCTGCTCACTCTGATAATTATATCTATTACATCTAAATTACTTCATGCATATGAGGGGAAAAACAACTTCTTTGAACAAAATTGCTGCTCTTGATTTTGTGCTGCTCATTTGCTGTTTTTATCTACTTCAGTCATAGCACAGATGTAAATCTATGAGGATCACTAATGGCTGCCTGTATATTGTGAATGTCAAGACCTGTTTAACATAAATATTAGAGCTTTGCAGAATGTATGTCCCTGAGTCCATATAGTCTGATAAATTCTAGAAGGAGTGGCTAATAAGTTTTTGTTTTACTTTGAGATTCAGTATCTATGGATTTGTAATTTCCTACCTGATGTCTACTAGCAGCCTGATATAGATTTTTGCACATGAGTATAAAACTCCATTCTCAACCATAGATTGGGATGCACAGTCTGTGCGAAAATGGTTTATACTTATACTGCTGCGCTTGTGAATCAACAGTTCATCTCAAATGCAGTCTTGTTGTTAAACACAAATACCATAAGGGAATGTACACTGATGAGCAGAAATGTTATAAGCTCTTCTTAATAGGATGTTGGTCCATCTTTGGAATGTAACACAGCAATGATGCAGCATGTCATGAATACAAAAAGGCCTTGGTATGTTTTAGGAGGCATGTGTCACCAGATACCTATGTACAGATCAAGCAATTCCTGTAAATTATGGCTCATGTTTCTTGGGCATGCAGTCGGTACTCAATGGTGTTTCACATGTGGTTCATCAGGTGCAGATCAAGCCAGTTTGGTGGCTAAGACATCAACATGACTTCACTGATATGCTTCTCAGTCCACTGCAGCTAGATTCTGTGTTTGTAAAATGAACAGCTTTCCTGCTGAAAAGTGCTGTCATTGTCAGGGAAAACATCACACACGAAGGGATGCAACAACGTTAATGTAACCCACAACTGCCATGGTGACTTTATTATGACAACAGTTTCCATGGAAGCACAAGTTTGATATGGTCCTACTCAAGTCTGGATTTATCATTAAGTAGGAATGGGAGTGGGAGGGCTAGACCAAGGTCCGGGGATCGAGCAATGCAGGCTCTGACAGAGATAGCGAATGGTGCGCCTCAGAATAGGCAACTCCCTCAACCCAAATACGCACCCAAGATACAGGGTACAAGATCACAGTTGGGTGTGGAACATCGGAAACCAACGTTGGTCCTGCAATTATCATAAATACCGACGTTTCTTGTCTTCTAAAACCTAAAGTTGGAAGAATGTATACAAAAGGATATACCAAAACTATGGTCGCTACACAATCAAACCAACAACTGGGGCACAATTCTCAATAATGATAGGTTAATTCTTACACTGGTTGCTTATTGAAAACAGTACATATGTACATAAAACTAGAAAAATGTAATCAACCAAGCAACAAGCCCAGAATACTACAGCTGATGGCCGTAAGCTACCAGGTAAACCTGCTGCAGGTAAGACTATTAAATGCCCAGAGTTATTTTACCTTTTAAATATTAAGAGACATAGACATAGGTAGTGATCTTGCAAAGTTATTAATAATCACACAGTAATGACGTATTTGGTTATAACAGTAATTTCAACTGTACACTCACTGAACACTCAACATCATTCTGTCAAACGGTTCCTCTTGTTTCTTGCCATCAAACAAATTGTCAGAAACATGGTTCATGCAACTAGGCAACACCTTTCTATTAATCCACAGTCCAGTCTTGATGGTATGGTACCTACTGCAATTGTAACTGATGGTGTTGTTGGGTGATGCATGAATTGTCTACTGCAGGTGCAACAATGTACGCTGAACTGTGTGCACCTAAACACTTGTGCCTGCAACAGCACTGTACTCTGTCATTAGAGCTGACACAGTCTTGTGATGAGGCATGGATGTCAAAAACCTTGCCACTTACTTGTGCTTTCACCATCCTTCAACCACTTTCTGTACGTCCTCATGGCAGTAGCACACAAACAGCCGCCCATCTCTGTCATTTTGGAGATGCTTGTTCCCAAGTGCCAGGCCATAATAACATCTTCTTTGTCAGTCTTGATTACATCAGTGGTTTTCCCCATTTGTGGCCCACATCATCACTAAAACAATTTCCAATTAATCTCTTCTCCACTCATGTATTTTCATTACTGCAGCATGTGCCCATAATGCCACAAGGCAACATTCAGTCTTACGGTGAGTGATGATCATACTGTTTTGGCTCATCTGTGTTTGTGTTCTCATGCAAGTCTACTACATCCTAGGTCCTTCAGAGTCTTCTTACTGCTTGTGCTTCTGGTGAATAAATAATTTTTTTATGTTAGCTGCATTCCCCATAAGATCATGCTGTAAATCAGTATTGAGTGCAAACATATGAAGTGTATTAGCAATCTAGTCCACAGGCAATACAATGAGAGAGGTTTCTAAGGGCACAGCAAATTGAATTAAGCTTTTCGTTTAACTTATCAATGTGTTGATGATACCTGCACTTACTATCCATTTGGACACCTAGAAACTTTAAGCAAAAAGCCTCTACTTCTGGGTATAAATATTGTAATGGAAAGTTCCAGTAAATTATTTATATTCTATTTCTTGTTGTTTGGAATTGCATAGTATGAGTTTTTGTAAGATTAAGGCATTAGGTCTTTGCTGTCAGCTGGGTGTAAGCCTGTTCCATTATTCTCCTGGCTGCATCTAGCATGGAAAAATTTTACCCTTTATCAGTACAGTTGTGTTGTTAATATACATTACAATGTAAAATTTGAGTTTCTCCTGGCGTAGAAAATTTTCAAATAACATATGGAAACATAGCTGGAGTGACCTCTTATCTTTTCTTAAAAAAAGGAGCCAATATTAGCCAGGTGAACACCTCATCACGTTCAACATGCAAATGCAATGAGCATGTGCTGTACAAGGAAATTCAAACCATCGTTAGATGGGGCTATGCTGACCATGAACCATAATATGGCATATGCAGAAAGAGAACACTCACACCATAAATAATTATCCCTACCACACAAGTAAAGATAATCAATGTCAGAAGTTATCAACAGTGAATATTAATTACCAATGGATGTGCAGTTAGCTTTAACAATGTCTCTTTGTACTGAAAGCAGCATACTGTGGATACTTCCATTCACTAATGTCTTGTGGAATTATATTTTGGAGAAACTAATGACTAGGAAACAAAATATTCTTGGCCCAAAAATGTAAGACTAATGAGTGACGTAGACTGTAGCTCCGGAAACCTCCTAAGGAAACTAGACACTCTTACTACCACTTAACAATATTTAGATTCATTTACAAGCTTTATCAGGAAAACAGTGAGTTGTATAAAAGAAGTGCCTATCATGAATACAATAAAAGGAAAAGTCATGATTTATACAAAGATTGTAAAACTCTAGCATTAGTGTAGAAGATTGTGCAGTACACTGGTATAAAAGTTCATAATGCTCTCCCTCCAGATATTAAATGATAAAAAGTCCATCTTTCGGGAGCATCTGAGGCAATTTCTTCTGGAAAGGTCATTTTACAGTTTGGATGAGTTTCTTAGAACGAAAATAACTTATAGAACTGTAAAAGGTGTGTATGATTTAATGACAATATAAATGGATAGATAAAAAATGTATTCACCAAGTGGCAACAGGAGAAAACAAACAAACAAACACACACACACACACACACACACACACACACACACACACACACACACACAAGGGTTTAGCTTTCGTAAGCTTTTGGAGCCAGTGGCTCCTTCTTTTGCCAGAAGAGTTGAAGGGGGAGGAAGAGGGGTGAAGGAAAAGGACTGGAGAGGTTTAGGGAAAGTGGTACAGTTCATGAAAGTCATCCAGAACCCTGGGGCAGGGGAGACTTACTGGACAGGATGAGAAGGAGAGACTGATTCAGATGCTATGTCTACTGTTTTGCCAGTTTTCTTCCAAAACTCGTAATCATTCTCTCTTTTCACAAACAAGGTGGTATCATCTGGAAATATAACAGTATTTTTGGTTGAAAATTGTTGTTGTCCATCATTACCAAAAACAATAACAACAATGGACCCAGTAGTGAACCCTTGAGCACCCCATAATTAGCTGTTTTGTATTAGGAATTTGACGATTTACCTCTTAGACAAATTTCCGCACTTTGTTTCCTATCAGTTAAATATGACTTGAAACACCCATAGGAAACATCATGAATACTATAATTAAGTAATTTTAAAAATAATAGATCATGATTTACAAGGTCAAAAGTTTTGGAAAAGTCCAAAAACAAACTACTCTTTAGTTCTTTATTCTCTATAGCTTGGAAAACAATTTTTAGGAAACTGAAGTGAGCTGTTTCTGTCACTTTTCTAAAACCATATTGTGCATTAATAAGAACTTTGATTTTGTTTAGGAAGTGTAGTAATCTATCATACATGATTTTTTTAAAATTATTATTGAAAATGCAGATAATAATGATAGTGGTCTAAGGTTTCTGATATCAAACATGTCACCACTTGTATAAAATGACATTACTGTTGACAGCATAAGTCTATTTGCAAACACTCTTGTTGCAAAGTGTAATATCTGTGGATAAAGTAAGTTAGCTGCTGTAGTGTAGTTTGCAGAGAAGTTGTGTATGGCTGCATGTGGTCAAATTTGGGTGAGTTTTGCCCATTATGTCTAAATAATGTAGATTTCCCCACCATGTTATAGTTCTGGGTGGAGATTTTAATTTGCCGGATATAGACTGGGAGACTCAAACGTTCATAACGGGTGGCAGAGACAAAGAATCTAGTGACATTTTTTTAAGTGCTTTATCTGAAAACTACCTTGAGCAGTTAAACAGAGAACCGACTCATGGCGACAACATATAAGACCTCCTGGTGACAAACAGACCCGAGCTATTTGAAACAGTTAACGCAGAACACGGAATCAGCGATCATAAAGCGGTTACGGCATCGATGATTTCAGTTGTAAATAGAAATATTAAAAAAGGTAGGAAGATTTTTCTGTTTAGCAAAAGTGACAAAAAGCAGATTACAGAGTTCCTGACGGCTCAACACAAAAGTTTTGTCTCAAGTACAGATAGTGTTGAGGATCAGTGGACAAAGTTCAAAACCATCGTACAATATGCGTTAGATGAGTATGTGCCAAGCAAGATCGTAAGAGATGGAAAAGAGCCACCGTGGTACAACAACCGAGTTAGAAAACTGCTGCGGAAGCAAAGGGAACTTCACAGCAAACACAAACATAGCCAAAGCCTTGCAGACAAACAAAAATTACACGAAGCGAAATGCAGTGTGAGGAGGGCTATGCGAGAGGCGTTCAATGAATTCGAAAGTAAAGTTCTATGTACTGACTTGGCAGAAAATCCTAAGAAATTCTGGTCTTATGTCAAAGTGGTAGGTGGATCAAAACAAAATGACCAGACACTCTGTGACCAAAATGGTACAGAAACAGAGGATGACAGACTGAAGGCCAAAATACTAAATGTCTTTTTCCAAAGCTGTTTCACAGAGGAAGACTGCATTGTAGTTCCTTCTCTAGACTGTCGCATAGATGAAAAAATGGTAGATATCGAAATAGACGACAGAGGGATAGAGAAACAATTAGAATTGCTCAAAAGAGGGAAGGCCGCCGGACCTGGTGGGATACCAGTTCTATTTTACACAGAGTACGCGAAGGACCTTGCCCCCCTTCTTGCAGCGGTGTACCGTAGGTCTCTAGAAGAGCGTAGCGATCCAAAGGATTGGAAAAGGGCGAAGGTCATCCCCGTTTTCAAGAAGGGACGTCGAACAGATGTGCAGAACTATAGACCTATATCTCTAACGTCGATCAGTTGTAGAATACACGTATTATGTTCGAGTATAATGACTTTTCTGGAGACTAGAAATCTACTCTGTAGGAATCAGCATGGGTTTCGAAAAAGACGGTTGTGTGAAACCCAGCTCGTGCTATTCGTCCACGAAACTCAGAGGGCCATAGACATGGGTTCCCAGGTAGATGCCATGTTTCTTGACTTCCGCAAGGCGTTCGATACAGTTCCCCACAGTCGTTTAATGAACAAAGTAAGAGCATATGGACTATCAGACCAATTGTGTGATTGGATTGAGGAGTTCCTAGATAACAGAACGCAGCATGTCATTCTCAATGGAGAGAAGTCTTCGGTGTGTGTGTGTGTGTGTGTGTGTGTGTGTGTGTGTGTGTGTGTGTGTGTGTGTGTGTGTGTGTGTGTTTGTTTGTTTGAGGTTTACAGGCACTAAACAGCATGGTCATCAGCGCCCAATCGCATAAAAACAGGAAAACATGCAGTGAAGGGACTAAGATGGACAGCGAACAGGAGAACAGCTAAAAGACACAGACCTGACACAGTTTCAAATCCTCACATATAGAGGCAAAACAAGAGGAGAAGGAACACACTAAAAAGGAAGGGAAACAAGGAAAAGAGAACAAAAACCGAAGGGAAACAAGGAGGTAATCGTGACTGGCTGACCTCTTACCTAAAACCTGGGTGAGCCAGTCACCCAGCAGCACATTAAAACCCTCTCCCTAAAATCCGAGACAACAAGTTGGACAGGACACAAGACCGTAAGACCTTAACTGCAGTCGTTGTGTCATCTTGTAAAATAGAGGGCAAATCCGGTGGCAAAGAAACCACCGCCCTCTGGTCAGAGAATAAAAGACAGTCAAGTAAAATGTGGCGGACAGTAATCTGGACGCCACAAGCACTGCAGATTGGGGGGTCCTCCCGCCGGAGTAAAAAACCATGCGTTAAGGGACTGTGCCCGATGCGGAGGCGAGTGAGGAGAACCTCATCCCGCCTGCATGACTGGTAGGACGTACGCCATGGCCACGTGGTGGCCTTGACCAGACGCAGCTTATTTTCACCGACTGCCAGCCACTCCTCTTCCCACTGACGCAGAACTCGAAAACGCAGGAGGGAGCATGGATGGGGATGGCACATGCAACAACGTGAGGGAGGGAACAGAACATGCATCTTTGGCAGCCACATCCGCCAGTTCGATTCCCCTAATACCCACATGCCCCGGCACCCAGCAGAAGGAAACCTCCTTCCCCTGCCATTGCAGGTGGAGTAGGGCATCATGGATGTTCTGGACGACTGTATCCGCTGGGTACAAGTTTTGCATGGTCTGAAGGGCACTCAGGGAGTCAGAACAGATGAGGAACTTAAGACTGGGAACACATCTCATCTGCTCCAATGCCCGCAAGATCGCAAACAATTCGGCATCAAAGATGGTAAACGCCGCAGGATGCCGTAACTTGACGACTCGATCAGGGAAAACAACAGCACAGCCAACAGAGTCCCCCTGTTTAGAGCCATCCGTAAATACTGGTACATGGTCGGGATGCTGGTTTAAAATATCATAAAATAAGGAGGTAAAAACAAACGCAGGAGTGCAGCTCCTCCGGTACTCCGACAAGTCTAAAAGGACGCTGGGCCTCTGGAGCAACCAGGGAGGCAGGCGAGTAAAACCTTGTCGTTGGGGGGCCACACGCTCCACACCAAGGGACTCAAGCAAATGCTTGGCACGAATCCCAAATGGTCTCGTTGCCCTGGGACGACTGGAAAAGAGACGTGCCATAGGCGGTCGGGCAATGGTAGGGTACGCAGGGGAGGTAGGACAGGCAAGAAATTGACACACCCATCTCACCATGAGGAGTTTCCGCCGGATGGCGAGCGGCGGTTCCCCTGCCTCAGCACACAGGCTGGGGATGGGACTGGTACGGAAGGCACCAGTGCCCAGCATGATACCCTCATGGTGTACTGCGTCAAGAATCTTCACATACGAAGGCCTTGCTGACCCATACACGGTGCAACCATAGTCAAGACACGATCGGACGAAAGCCCTATAAAACTGCAGTAGCCGCGCCCGATCTGCTCCCAGGACCAATGGCTCAGACACTTCAAAATATTCAGTGCCTTCAGGGCCCGCACCTTGAGGTCTTTAAGGTGAGGCAACCACGACAACTTGGAATCAAAAGTGAGGCCCAGGAACCGCACAGTGTCGCTAAAAGGAAGAATGGTGTCCCTCAGACGCAATTCAGGGGAGGTAAAAAGACGTCGAGAACTATTAAAATGAACACACACACATTTGTCTGCAGAAAAGGTAAAACCCGTCTTCGCAGTCCATGCCTCTAATCACTGTATCGTAAGCTGCAACTGCCGACTAGCAGTGACAAGACTGGAGGAAGAACAGAAAACAGCAAAATCGTCCACAAACAAGGAGCATTGGGCAGGACTCTGGATAGTGGACGTGATACTGTTAATGGCGACGGCAAAGAGGGTGACACTTAAAACGCTTCCCTGAGGAACACCATTCTCCTGCACATACAAATCAGATAGCACATTACCAACCCTATATCGAAAGAGGCGGTGGGAAAGAAAGGACCGAATGAAGATGGGGAGACGGCCACGAAAGCCCCACTCATGGAGTTGATTGAGGATATGGCGGCGCCAAGTAGTGTCATACGCCTTATGAATGTCAAAGAATACACCTAGACAATGCTGGTTACGCAGGAAGGCCTGCTGGATGGCCGCCTCAAGCAGGGTCAAGTTGTCTATAGTTGAACGACATCTCCGAAAGCCACACTCAGAGGGGCTAAGGAGCTGCCTGGTCTCGAGCAGCCAAACCAGGCGACGGTTGACCATGCATTCCAACGTCTTCCCGACACAGCTCGTAAAAGCAATACTCCGGTAACTACTGGGATGCGTTCGGTCCTTCCCTGGTTTGAGGAGGGGAATCAAAATCGCCTCCCGCCATGAGTCAGGGTACGTGCCGAATAACCATATCATATTAAAACAATTCAGGAGAACTTCCTTGGAAGGCAGTAACAAGTGCTGCAGCATGCTGTACCGGATTTGTTCATGACCAGGCGCAGTATCATGAGCCACAGACAGCGCCGAATCCAGGTCCCACATTGTGAAGGGGCAGTTGTAGGGCTCAGAATTTGGAGACCGGAAGTCCAAGTGACCCCTCTCAATGTCAGTGCGGTAGCGGCAGAAATCTGTATCACAGTTAATAGTGGCGGTAGATGCCGCAAAATGCATGGCCAGCGTGTGGGCAATGTCTCTCGGCGCCGTGAGAAGACTTCCCTGATGCAGCAATGCCGTGACAGGTAGCTGGCCGAGTTTCCCGGAAATCCTCCTGATGGCTTCCCATACTTTTGTAGAACTAGTGGAGGGGAAGATGGAGTTCAAGAACGATTGCCATGACCGTCGTTTGCTCTCTTTAATCACTCGCCGCGCTTTGGCCCTTGCCACCCGAAAGGCCGCAAGATTGTCTGCTGAGGGACGGCACAGGAAGCGGCGCAGAGCTGCACGGCGGGCTCGGATGGCTGAGCGGCACTCAGTGGTCGACCAAGGGACAGGACGCCTCTTGGGATGACCGGATGACCGTGGGATCGACAATTCAGCAGCATGGGAGATCACGGCTGTAACATGGTCTACCCATTCGTGGACGCTGGCACGGTGTTCCAAAACAGCCAGTTGGCTGAAAAGTGTCCAGTCAGCTCGGCAGAGGTGCCACCGGGGCGGCACTGGTAATGCCATAGCCTCATTCAGGAGGCGAATCCAAAGGGGGAAGTGGTCACTAGAATAGAGGTCAGCAGCAACCTCCCACAGAGCAGAATCCGCGAGTGCTGGAGAGCAAAAGGAAAGGTCAATAGCTGATGACGACCCAGAAGCAATACAGAAATGAGTGGGAGCACCAGAGTTGAGGATGCACAGTTCTTCAGACATCATACATCAGAATGCGACCCCTGGGGCAAGTAGTCGAAGAGCCCCATAAGACATTATGAGAATTGAAGTCTCCCAGAAGAAGAAATGGGCGGGGGAGTTGGCTAATAAGGTCTGCGAGAGCCTCAGAGTCTATCGCATCCTGAGGTGGTAAGTAAAGTGAACAGACTGTGAGCCTCCAACCCAAAAGAAGGTCAACTGCAACTGCTTGCAAGTCTGTAACGAGAGGGAGCTCAGATGAGGGGTGCACGTCATGGACAAAAGCCGCAACACCACCCTTTGCCCTTTTCCCCGTCAGATCATCTTTCCGATATACGGTATAGCCCCGTAAAGAAGGAGCATCGGTGGCCCGAAAATGTGTCTCTTGGAGACATAAGCACAAAGGCCACTCTCGTACAAGGAGTTGTAATTCGGCCACATGCATCCTGAACCCATTCAGGTTCCACTGTAATATGGGAGCCAGTGATCAGGGGGGCTGAACTCTCACCCTGCCTCTGTGCTTTGGAGGAGAGCCCGTACAGGCCGGAGATTTATTCCTGGGGCGAGAAGATCGCCCCCGGTCGACATCAATGTCCATCAGCTCCGATGACGAGCCACAGGAGATGTCAGACAGTACGATGGCTTCATCATCGGACCGACCCTGACTAGTCTTCTCAGGTGGCAAAACCTTCAGCTTCGGCGTCTTTGTCTTGGGGGGCTTAGAATGCAGAGCCTTGTCAACAGTTGGAGCATGACTCGCCTGGGCAGAAGGCCCCATATGGGGAGAGGGAGGAAGTACCCCAATGTCAGCAACCACAGCCTTGTCCGACATTGCAGGGAGAGCCGCAGGTTGCAAAACAACCGCAGCAGCACAAGTGCACTGGCAAACGCAGGTATTAGTGCTAACACTAGCAACCTCCGTTTGCGTAGCAACAGTGGCCTGTTGTACCGGTTTTTTCAGAGCGGAAGCGAAAGATGTAGTAAACACAGGAGGTTGCATGGCCTTAAAGAGCTTCTTGGCCTCACCATAGGGGATGCGCTTAGATGTTTTAATCTCCTGTATCTTCCGTTCGTTGAGATAGATGGGGCAGACCTGGCTCCAGACAGGGTGACTCCCAGAGCAATTCATGCACTTCACAGGCGATGAACAATCAGCTCCTTCATGGGCAGGCTGACCACATTTACCACAAGTGGCTGTCCCATTGCACCCCAACGTAGTATGCCCAAAGCGCTGACATTTAAAACAGCGCATTGGGGTGGAGAAATATGGCCTTACTGGCAAACGTAAGAACCCCGCTTTTACATGCTCTGGGAGGCGTGGGCAACTGAACGTGAGAATAAACGAGTTGGATTTGACTAGGTCCCCATCAACTCGTTTCATAATATGCTGCACGTCAACAATACCTTCATCAGCCCATTCAGATTTTAACTCGTCTGTGGGGATATCCACCAAGTCCCTACATGTCACAACACCCTTACTGTAGTTCAGAGTGGAGTGGAGCTCGATCTTGATAGCGTACTCACCAAGACAGGTTGCTTTCTGAAAAGAAGTGACTTGACGGGAACTAGATGTCTCAATTAACAGAGTCCCATTGCGCAGTCGCTTCACAGATTTAAGTGTACCTGCAATTCCCTCAAGACCCTTGTGGATGTAAAAGGGAGAAACCCTCTCAAAGATACCCTCCTTCCGTTTAATAATCAAAAACACATTCTGATTATCAGCATGTGCTCTGTTACGACAGTCTGATAAATCTCTATCAACACTAGGCACTGGAGGACTCGCAGCACGAAGTCGCTTCTTCGAAGGGGTGTGTTTTCCTACCAGTGGCCCACCCAAGCCACTGGTAGGGGGAAATGTAGAGGTCGAAGGGTCCATTGCGGTCCCACGAGCAGCTAGGGAACTAAAGGTCCACTCAGACAGAGCCCCGCATGCCTGAGTAAGCCTTATACAACTGGGGTGCGGCAGGTGCCCCAGAGGTGGCCCGCTTGCGACTGTTCTACCTCAACAGCCATGCATCTCACAGGCGCAGAGCACACCGGAAGATTGAGAGGTTTTTATAGAGGTTGGCCTTCCTCGCAATCCAGGCGGTCAAGCCAAGATTACCATTCCCCGCAGCACACAACATTCCACCGCCGCGCCATACGGTGATCGCTGAAGCATGTCCAGGGGTTACGGTGACAGGAGACTGGCGGCGCCGACCAGTCCCCAGCTCAGGACCCCAGGGTCGCCAAGCCCGTACTCAGCAAATGAATGCTGAGCCCTTGGGGGCACCGTTGCTGTTCACAATAGACATAAATGACCTGGTGGATAACATCGGAAGTTCACTGAGGCTTTTTGCAGATGATGCTGTGGTGTATTGAGAGGTTGTAACAACAGAAAATTGTACTGAAATGCAGGAGGATCTGCAGTGAATTGACGCATGGTGCAGGGAATGGCAATTGAATCTCAATGTAGACAAGTGTAATGTGCTGCGAATACATAGAAAGATAGATCCCTTATCATTTAGATACAAAATAGCAGGTCAGCAACTGGAAGCAGTTAATTCCATAAATTATCTGGGAGTACGCATTAGGAGTGATTTAAAATGGAATGATCATATAAAGTTGATTGTCAGTAAAGCAGATGCCAGACTGAGATTCATTGGAAGAATCCTAAGGAAATGCAGTCCGAAAACAAATGGAGTAGGTTACAGTACACTCGTTCGCCCACTGCTTGAATACTGCTCAGCGGTGTGGGATCCGTACCAGATAGGGTTGATAGAAGAGAGAGAGAAGATCCAACGGAGAGCAGCGCACTTCATTACAGGATCATTTAGTAATCGCAGAAGCGTTACGGAGATGATAGATAAACTCCAGTGGAAGACTCTACAGGAGAGATGCTCAGTAGCTCGGTACGGGCTTTTGTTAAAGTTTCGAGAACATACCCTCACCGAAGAGTCCAGCAGTATATTGCTCCCTCCAATGTATATCTCGCGAGGAGACCATGAGGATAAAATCAGAGAGATTAGAGCCCACACAGAAGCATACAGACAATCCTTCTTTCCATGAACAATACGAGACTGGAATGGAAGGGAGAACCAATAGAGGTACTCAGGGTACCCTCTGCCACACACCGTCAGGTGGCTTGCGGAGTATGGATGTAGATGTAGATGTAGATAACACTGCTCAAAAGTATCTTTTTGTAAGTGTCAACCACAAAGGGAAAGTAGTATATTAAATCTGTGAAATTACTTCAAGAATTTATCAGCAAAGTGAAAACCAAAACATGTTCATTGTTTTGATTAGAATTGATGCAACAGGATGAAACCTGTGAAATCCTGTAAATCCAAATATATTGTCAGTATTCTACAATAAAGTGAGAAAGAAAACCCCTAGGCATGAATTATGTGAAACAATGAAGAAGAATTTTACAAGATAAATACCAATTATTTGATCAATCAACATTTTTGAACTTTCCACCCTGTTTGCTCAGTGTGCTATTATGAACAACCAAGCATATGTCCTGAAAATCAGCAGAGATAGAATTTAAATAATGAATTTGAGCGAGAAAGTACAACAAAGGGACGCTACAAATTTGTGCAGCAGCTGTAAAGGAGAGGTTTCAGATAAGTTTAGTTACTTCACTGAAAATGTTTGTCCAGTAGTAATGTGCCACAGTATTATCCTTCAGACTGTAACAAAGAAAGCAGAAGTAAACATATGTCATGTTGCCTGTAGTAATGCTCATGGAAGTAAAGATTTGTCTTTCTACAGCCCTTCATGCTTGTGGCAAAAAAAATATGTTGTTTGAAGTAAAGTGAGACTTTTCATCAGACAATGTGTTGTCTGATGAAAGAGAAATACTGACATCAGCCGCATGTAGACATTGGAGTACTTCAGTGGCGACGAGGTAAAATTTTTGCTGGACTGGGATTTGAAACCAGATTTCCTGCTTTACTTCGATCATTGCCTTTACCACTTTGGCCTTCTGAGCACACTTCCCATCCAACCATTGCACAGTACCACACTGTCCATTTTCCCTTTGCTTGCAGCATCTCAAATGGTTCATGCAAGAGGTCACACCGAGGGTACACACACATTGAAGATATCACGAAATTCTGTCAAGGCATAGATGTCACTATTATATGTGAGATGTCTGTTTGGGTCTGCATACTTAGCTGGGTGGTAACGTGCTCGTCTCCCATGCAAGCGGGCCCAGGTTTGATTCCCAGTCGGGTTGGAGATTTTCTCCACTCAGGGACTGGGTGTTTTGCTACCGCCATCATCATTTCATCCTCATCACCAGTGCGCAAGTCGCCCAATGTGGCGTCTACTGAAATAAGAGTTCCACTTGGTGGCCGAAGTTCCCCGAATAGGGCCTCCCGGCCAACGATGCCATCCACTCATTTCCATTATTGTCTGTCCTGGAAGAAATATGAATATTTTTGAACATCTTATCTTTCAGCTCTACAGCACTTCAAGTTTATCTTCTGTTGTAATTACAGTATTAATTTCTCTCTGTCAACTACATGCGCTTTTGTTTAGTATCATCAGTTATCAGAATACGTACTGTCTACTGACTGTGTAGTTAAACATGAAATTTGTGATGCTCTTCTGGAAGAATGTGAAAGTGTCCTGTAACCATTTAGCCATTGTCAGATTGATTAATATCCTGTATGAGAATGGAGACTGGTCATCATGTGGCTATGAGTATCAATAAATGTACCAAGCATTTAAAGAAATTAAACGTGGTGTTGTAGTACATTTATTTGAGAATTCATAATAAAACCAGTTTATACCAACTGAAGGAAGTTCCACTAATGGGACACCAAATGCATTCCAGTGATCACAGGTTAGTATACTTACTTCTTATAAGAGGGTGCTCCTGATGACAAGTGCCCTATGAGCAGTGGTGCTACGATGGATGATAGTAATGTTGCAGCAGCTATTATTCATTTCCATAGTGACATCAATTGGTGCTTATGCTGTGGTCTTTCATCTGTACAGGGGTTGGACAAAAATATGAAAAAACCATGAGAAATGCATTTGTGAACATAAATGAAGAGGCTAGCCAAGTCTGCAGGTTACACTGTTGTATCTGACCTCAAATGGCACCTGTGCAATGCCATTGATATACTGCAGGTGTCAGTCATGGTCAGATCAGTGTTTTGTGTAATTGTGTGTAAATTATGTCAGGACTAAGTGAATTTGAATGTGGACAAATTGTTGACGCTCATATGGTGGTTTCCTCCACAACCAAAGTACCCGAAGTGTTTGATGTTCCAAGAGGCAGCAGGTTAAAGATTTGTACCATATAAAAAGTGAAAAAATATCATCCACTAAGTCACAATGTGGAATAAAATGTGTGTTGAGTGAGCAATATTATGAAAAGAAAGTTGCTACTCACCACATAGTGGAGATGCTGAGTTGCAGATAGACACAACAAAAAGTCTCTCACAGTATAAACTTTCAGCCATCAAGGCCTTTGTTGAAAATAGATGACAGACAGACAGACACACACACACACACACACACACACACACACACACACACACACACACACAAATGCAACTCAGTCACACAAGACTGCAGCCTCTGATAGCTGAAGCCACAGTGCGAGCAACAGCAGCAGTGCATTATGGGAGTGGCAACTGGGTGGGGGTTAAGGAAGAGGCTGGAGTGGGGATTGGGAGGGTTAGCGGGCTAGAGGTGGGGGACAGTAAAATGCTGCTAGGGAGTACACAAGGACAATGGGGCGAGGGGGTAGAGCAGCTAGGTGCAGTCGGGAGCTTAGACAGTGGGCAGGGGAGAGGTGGGGGGCGGGGCGTTGTGGAAAAGGAGAGAAGTAAAAAGACTGGGTGCATTGGTGGAATGAGGGTTGTGTAGTGTTGAAACAGGAACAGGGAAGGGGCTGGGTGGGTGAGAAAAATGACTAACGAAGTTTGAGGCCAGGACCGTTACAGGAATGTAGGATGTATTGCAGGTATGGTTCCCAAATGTGCAGTTCAGAAAATCTGGTGTTGGTGGGAAGGATGAACATGGCACAGGCTTTGAAGCAGTCATTGAAATGAAGGATGTTGTGTTGGGCAGCATGCTCAGCAACAGGGTGGCCCACTTGGTTCTCGACCACAGTTTGTTGGTGACCATTCATGCAGACAGAGACATTGGTTGTCATGCTCACATGGAATGCAGCACAGTGGTTGCAGCTTAGCTTGTAGATTACATGACTGGTTTCACAGATAACCCGGCTTTTGATGGAATATGTGGCTGATCAGGTCCCACCCATCGTACAATGTTTGTCCCCCAGTGGGTGTGGTGTGTTCCGAGATGGAGGACCCCTATTTACACAGCTTGCATTGTCCAGGACTCATTTTGTGAGCACAAGGATGAATTGTCACATTGACCCTGGCCACCACAGTCACCAGATCTCCATATTATTGAGCCTTTGTGCCTACTTTGGAGAAAAAGGTGCATGATTGCTATCCACATCCATCACTGTTGCCTAAAGTTGCACTATTATGCTGTAAGTGTCCTTTGAATACTATACATGACCCGTATTGATACATTCCAAAACAAATGGATGCTTCCTTGAATGACAGCAGGTTTTCTCCACAATATTAGGCATGGCAGTGTATTGTGTTCTGATATTCCTATAGTTTTGTATGTGCCCCATAGAAGGAACAATTTAAGTGGTGTATGATACCTGTTGGGTATATGTCTTGCAGTGATTATACTTGTTTCCTTCTACAAGTATTAATAAATAATCTAATTTTGGGCATCTTAGAACATGTTATATCAACCTTCATCTCTTCAGTTCAAACTTTTTCTTTGGGCTCTTTCCTCATTTAGAAGACCTTTCAGGTGGCTGAATGGATCTGATATTATTTTAAATAAATACACACATCAAAAAAAGTTTTGCATCACTTCGGTTTCCAGAACTTCTGAAGATAGACATTGACTGTGGATATTTTATCACAGACACAGTCCCTTTGACTTGTTCAGAGATGTCACTAAACCTGCCGAAAGATGTAAACAACCATGCATGAGCAGCGCTTGTTAGACAGAGGAGGTCCGACAGCTGATCAGTTCCAGTCATTCGACCAGGAAGGAGGTACAAGACTTGTGTTGTCTGTAGTTCAACCATGCCTAGACACTCAATACCGTGGTTAGATCATGTCCATATTGTTTCTTTTTGCCAGGAAGGGCACTCAACAAGGGAAGTGTCCAGGCATCTTGGAGTGAACCAAAGCGATGTTGTTTGGACATGGAGGAGATAAAGAGAGGCAGAAACTGTTGATGACATGCCTAGCTCAGGCCACCCAAGGGCTGCTACTGCAGTGGATGACCGCTACCTGTGGATTATGGGTTGGAGGAACCCTGACAGCAATGCCACCATGTTGAATAATGCTTGTCATGCAGCCACAGGATGTCATGTTATGACTCAAACTGGGTGCAGTAGGCTGCATGATGTGCAACTTCACTCCCAATGTCTATGGTGATGTCCATCTTTGCAACCATGAGACCATGCAGTGCTGTATAGATGGACCCAACAACATACTGAATGGACTGCTCAGTGTTGGCATCACATTCTCTTCACCGATGAGTCTCACATATGCCTTCAACCAGACAATCGTTGGAGACATGTTTGGAGGCAACCAAGTCAGGCTGGACGCCTTAGTCACACTGTCCAGTGAGTGCAGCAAGGTGGAGGTTCTCTGCTGGCTTGGGGTTTCATTATGTGCGGCCGACATACACCACTGGTGGTCATGGAAGGCACTGTAATGGCTGTATGATACGTGAATGCCATCCTCCCACTGATAGTGCAACCATATCAGCAGCATATTAGTGAGGCATTCATCTTCATGGATGACAGTTCATGCCCCCATTGTGCACATCTTGTGAATGACTTCCTTCAGGATAACAGAATCACTCGACTAGAGTGGCCAGCGTGTTCTTCAGACATGAACCCTATCGAACATGCCTGGGATAGAACAAAAAGGGCTGTTTATGGATGACATGACCCACCAACTACTCTGAGGGATCTAAGCCAAATCGCCTTTGAGGAGTGGGAGAATCTGGACCAACAGTGCCTTGATGAACTTGTGGATAGTATGCCATGACGAATACAGGCATGCATCAATGCAAGAGCACGTTCTACTGGGTATTAGAGGTCCTGGTGTGTACAGCAACCTGGACCACCACCTCTGAAGGTCTCACTGTATGGTGGTACAACACGCAATGTGTGGTTTTCATGAGCAATAAAACAGGCAAAAATTATATTTATGTTGATCTCTATTCCTATTTTCTGTACAGCTTCCGGGACTCTCAAAACTGAGGTGATGAAAAACCTTTTTTTTTATGTATATATATTTGTGTATATATTTGATTGGAACATAAAAACACAAAACACCTTTCCTATTGGCGCACCCCGACATTTAATTACAGAAAATTGTGTTCAATTATGGTCTCCACTATTAGCCACATGCAGTCGTAAGTCAGTAACATGATCTGCCTTAATCTTCATCTTCATTTCTTGTCCAGTAGTACTGTTAACACTTTAAATAATTTTAATTATCAAGTTGGCACCTTCAAAGTTAAATCATATTTATTCACACAGAAAACTTCATGATGATCAACATGCCAGTAAAAAAGCTTGTTATATTTTTACAAAACAAGAGAGCACTGTACAAAGACTTTCAGAATTGTAACTATAATATACAAATGTCAAATTCTTTGGGTATAGGTTACTGAATTTGTGGGACTTTACTCATGCAGTGCTGAACATGGACTTAATGCACATGACTTTACTGTAACTAGATAGTGACTGCCTGCAGAAACCTCACACAGTGAGCATTCGATCAGTACTGACTATGACACTGCTCTCAGCACATGTTTAAAGAGTCACATAGTAAACTTGTGACAAAACATTTAAGTACAGAGCTATCACATATACAAATACAACATAAAAAACAGGAATTTTAAGCAATACTTTTACTTGTCACCCCATGAAGTATTTTGGTTAAGCAATAGCAGTACAGTCTTTAATTGGCATGGTTCTGTTTTTATTAGCAGAGTTTTTGGCATGCATTTTCATCACCATTGGTCAATAAGGCCAACAAGAAACTTCTAGAATCATGATCTTTACATTTGAAATATTTCACTACTTAACATCTCTTTGTAGTAAAATTGTACATTTTTGGAACCAGAAGAAATAGGACAACAACACAGTAACACAGGAGTTTCAAAAGATTTTCTTTCAAAAATTTGAATTATCATGGAACATCTTTGAGTGGTAATATTTCTTAAATTATGAAATTTAGAAGAAAGGCAAGATTTATTTTTAAAGGACAGAAACAGGGCAACTGAATGAGTATGGTTATCCTAAGACAAAGCAGTTATTAGTGATATCACATTTTTAAGTACAGTGGTTTACTTGACTCATTAGTTATGAATGTTTCCTTTAGGAAAGTATTTCTACATGAAATATTTTCAGTGTTATCATCCAATCAAATGCAAATTATACTACGAACAATAAAGTTTAGGGAATTGCAGCCTAACAAACAACTTTGATATTTCATGTTTATTTGGATTATATATCCAGTGAGAAAAAGAAATATGAAAAGAAAAAAAATAATAGTACAGCGGAGTCCTACTAATCTGAACCCCGGTAATCCGAATGTTCGATTAATCTGAACATGTAAATTTTAGTCTAAGTATGGGAAATGGTGTGATGATCTGCTGCACATACACACTGTTTTAATTTACACAATACAGTAAACATGTATTAGAAAAATTGGTAAGAAAGCATTAGGTTTAAACACTGCATAACAATGAAAGAAAAGCTGTCAAACTTACTAAAATACAGTGGACATCTTGTCCCTACTTTTTAGACAACAAAAACTCAGTCATTGTTTTTTGGTGTAATGAAGACAGTCTGTTATATGACACATTGTTGTGCCATCATCTCATAAACATCAAATCAGCAGGTGGAGAGTGGGCTGTTGCTCCAAATAATGTAGTGTGAGGTCAAGGGCTTCTGCTGCATCACTGTTTGGCACCAGCTCTCCTTTGTCACTTTCAGGCTCATTGTCACTTCCATCATAGCAGTCCACTTCTTCCTGGTCTTGAGTCATGGCAGCAACTAAATCAGCATCAGTAAGGTTCTCCACACATGCCCTATCCACTGCCATCCACTCATCTACATCTCCTTCACTAGCTTCTTCACATCCAGGGGTTATCTGTATCATTTGTAGAAGATTTTCCTCATTTTCAACTAGGTTGTCCTGAAATTCAAGAGATGTCCACAGCTTTCCCACAATTTTCTCAGAGTATTTTCTGAAATATTCTGCTATGATTGAGCGGCACAATAAACATCATCCTTCACATTGGTCTTTTTTATTTTGTCCTCTAAAGGAATGCTATCATCTTGGATCAGCATTCTTAAAAACTTTTTTCTGTAAATCAATTTTAATGTTTGCAGTACACCCTGGTCCATCAGCTGTAGAAGTGGTGTAACATTTGGCAGCAAAAACTTCACCACAATTTCTCCATCACACAATTCCTCAGTGCTGGGGTGAGATGGCACATTATCAATCAAAAGGATTGCATGGGGAGACAAATGATTTTCCTTAGAAAACCATGAAACAGAGGGAACAAATTGGCCATGAAACCATTCTTTGAACAGCTACTATCCATCCATGCTTTTTTCTGGTTGCCATAATATATGGGCAGGGACTTCGTGATGCAGTTTTTAAAAGCTCTGGGCCTAACAGATTTGCCGACCAGCATTAAAGGCAGCTAGTGATTACCAGCAGCATTGCTGCATGCTAATAAAGTCACATGATCTTTGCATATTTTAAAACCAGGACCATGGTCTTCTGCTTTTGATGCCAGGCTTTGTGTTGGCAATGCCCTAAAATTAAGGCCAGTCTCGTCAGCATTATAAATTTGTTGGGGAGAATACTTTCCCTCTCTTATCATTTTTTCAAACTAACCTAAGTACTCCTTCACTGAATCCTGGTGAGGAGAAAGCTTCTCTCCAGTAATTGTTAGCTGACGGATTCCATGACGTTTTTTGAATCTGTCCAACCAACCTGTACTCACATTAAAAGACTCATCACTATTCATTAACTTGTTTATGTAAACAGCCTTCTCCTGAACCAGTGATCCACTCAAAACAGTTCCCCTTTCTCTTTCCTTCATAAACCAAACGAAAAGAGCTTCATCCACTTTATTGTACTGGGACTGTTTCAAAGTCTGCCGAATTTTGAGAGTTTTTCCCGAAGACATTGCTCAGGACTGTTCAAGCTTCACTCGGTTCTTCTTCCAATCACAAATGGTTGCTTTACCAACACCCAGTTCTGTTGCCAGTTTAGATACATTCTCACCATTGTCTATCTGCTTCAAAGAATTTTTTTTTTAGAATTAACGTTGTATGTTTCCGTTTACTCATGATGAAAATATGTATACCACTACACCTGAACGAATACAATACAACTGTTATGCATGCCAGCGATTGATAACTAGTGTGACTAAGCACTTTGTGAGCCAACTGGCAGTGCACTGACCTCAGACTTTACAAATGTCTCAACAATGCACAACAACAAGGGCAGGGAGTGAGAGTGAGCCATTGTTCCCACACTTGTTCCCATTTGTTACCATGGTGTACCTACTTATCTGCTTGGTATACTTCATTCTAGAAACTCATCACTGTAATTCCTGCTAATCCAAACAAATCGGTAATCCGAACAAGGTCTGGTCCCAATTAGTTTGGATTAATGGGACTGTACTGTATTTCCATTATTAGTCAAATCAGAGCAGGTGGAGCTATTCCGCCATGCTGTGCTTTCAAAATCACATTTTATATAAAATTCCTCAGCCCTCTTCTGTATAAAAGGTCAAAAAAGGTAAAGTTTCACATTCTGAACCTAGATGAGCCAACTGGGCCTGACTGACTGCTTTGTCATCCTTGGGCAATGGCATCACTGGATGCTGTGTGGAGGGGCACATGGTCAGCTTGCTGCTCTCCTGGTCATTGTTGAGTTCCATGACTACTACTACTGTTTGATCAAGCAGCCCTCAGTTGACCTCACAAGGCTGAGTGCACTCTGTTCTAGTCCTCTAACCAAGGAAAAAGCCCTGGTAGTACCAGGAATCAAATTCTTGCCCCCCACATGGCAGTCAGCCAATCTGACCAGTCAGCTACAGAGATGGACTTCTATGTACAAGGGGTAGTCATAAAGTTTTTATTATCAGCAAGCTAAAATCAAGCTGTGAATATTAAACTTATTGATGGTGTTAGCCTTTCTCTATGTGTTCATTTTTAGTGATAAACAATAATAATATGGACACTAGCATCTCCACTTCTTTTTTGATTGCCAGTTCTTCACAGGGAGATGTCTGCCACCTCATTCTTCAACATTCAGACTTATTTGACCACTGAGAAAGCATCTGAATCATCTAACCACTGTGTCTTGTGAAGAAACATTATTGTCACACACTTCCACCAACTCTGAATGACTTGTTGATGCATTGTTCTCCTTCAAATGGAAAATAACCAAATTAATGCAAAATGCTCCACATTATCGATGGTCTGCACCATTTAGTTTTAGCTTCTCTAGTGGTATGCTATGGTACAGTGATGTGAGGATTTCAATGTGTACCATCATTGCAAACATGTACCTACAAAAATTTATTTATATACTGTAACTTATTTTAATTGTAGTAGGTGTACTTTGCACAAACACACACACAGATATATATATATATATATATATATATATATATACCGAACGAAAGCACTGGCAGGTCGATAGACACACAAACAAACACAAACATACACACAAAATTCAAGCTTTCGCAACAAACTGTTGCCTCATCAGGAAAGAGGGAAGGAGAGGGAAAGGATGTGGGTTTTAAGGTTTTTCCCACGTGGAATGTTTCCCTCTATTTTATATATATATATATATATATATATATATATATATATATATATATATATATATATATATATATATATATATACACTCCTGGAAATTGAAATAAGAACACCGTGAATTCATTGTCCCAGGAAGGGGAAACTTTATTGACACATTCCTGGGGTCAGATACATCACATGATCACACTGACAGAACCACAGGCACATAGACACAGGCAACAGAGCATGCACAATGTCGGCACTAGTACAGTGTATATCCACCTTTCGCAGCAATGCAGGCTGCTATTCTCCCATGGAGACGATCGTAGAGATGCTGGATGTAGTCCTGTGGAACGGCTTGCCACGCCACTTCCACCTGGCGCCTCAGTTGGACCAGCGTTCGTGCTGGACGTGCAGACCGCGTGAGACGACGTTTCATCCAGTCCCAAACATGCTCAATGGGGAACAGATCCGGAGATCTTGCTGGCCAGGGTAGTTGACTTACACCTTCTAGAGCACGTTGGGTGGCACGGGATACATGCGGACGTGCGTTGTCCTGTTGGAACAGCAAGTAGCCTTGCCGGTCTAGGAATGGTAGAACGATGGGTTCGATGACGGTTTGGATGTACCATGCACTATTCAGCGTCCCCTCGATGATCACCAGTGGTGTACGGCCAGTGTAGGAGATCGCTCCCCACACCATGATGCCGGGTGTTGGCCCTGTGTGCCTCGGTCGTATGCAGTCCTGATTGTGGCGCTCACCTGCACGGCGCCAAACACGCATACGACCATCATTGGCACCAAGGCAGAAGCGACTCTCATCGCTGAAGACGACACGTCTCCATTCGTCCCTCCATTCACGCCTGTCGCGACACCACTGGAGGCGGGCTGCACGATGTTGGGGCGTGAGCGGAAGACGGCCTAACGGTGTGCGGGACCGTAGCCCAGCTTCATGGAGACGGTTGCAAATGGTCCTCGCCGATACCCCAGGAGCAACAGTGTCCCTAATTTGCTGGGAAGTGGCGGTGCGGTCCCCTACGGCACTGCGTAGGATCCTACGGTCTTGGCGTGCATCCGTGCGTCGCTGCGGTCCGGTCCCAGGTCGACGGGCACGTGCACCTTCCGCCGACCACTGGCGACAACATCGATGTAATGTCCACCCGGCCTCCCGCATGCCCACTGTACGCCCTCGCTCAAAGTCCGTCAACTGCACATACGGTTCACGTCCACGCTGTCGCGGCATGCTACCAGTGTTAAAGACGGCGATGGAGCTCCGTATGCCACGGCAAACTGGCTGACACTGACGGCGGCGGTGCACAAATGCTGCGCAGCTAGCGCCATTCGACGGCCAACACCGCGGTTGCTGGTGTGTCCGCTGTGGCGTGCGTGTGATCATTGCTTGTACAGCCCTCTCGCAGTGTCCGGAGCAAGTATGGTGGGTCTGACACACCGGTGTCAATGTGTTCTTTTTTCCATTTCCAGGAGTGTATATATATATATATATATATGCTTAATCAGTCAAATTAGTATATATATATATATATATATATATATATATATATATATATATATATATATATATATAAAAAACAAAGATGAGGTGACTTACCGAACAAAAGCGCTGGCAGGTCGATAGACACACAAACAAACACAAACACACACACAAAATTCAAGCTTTCGCAACAAACTGTTGCCTCATCAGGAAAGAGGGAAGGAGAGGGGAAGACGAAAGGAAGTGGGTTTTAAGGGAGAGGGTAAGGAGTCATTCCAATCCCGGGAGCGGAAAGACTTACCTTAGGGGGAAAAAAGGACAGGTATACACTCGCACACACGCACATATCCATCCACACATACAGACACAAGCAGACATATTTAAAGACAAAGAGTTTGGGCAGAGATGTCAGCCTCTCCCTTAAAACCCACTTCCTTTCGTCTTCCCCTCTCCTTCCCTCTTTCCTGATGAGGCAACAGTTTGTTGCGAAAGCTTGAATTTTGTGTGTGTGTTTGTGTTTGTTTGTGTGTCTATCGACCTGCCAGCGCTTTTGTTCGGTAAGTCACCTCATCTTTGTTTTTTATATATAATTTTTCCCACGTGGAATGTTTCCTTCCATTATATTGATATATATATATATATATATATATATATATATATATATATATATATATATATATATATATATATATATATATACTAATTTGACTGATTAAGCACACAGTTATTTCTGTTCCTGAAAATTTACAGGGAAAATATCCGAACTCCTTTCTTGCCATTCCCCTCCCAATCAAATACTCTTCCCTCTACTGCCTTAAGACTGGACTGGTTTATAAAATAACTTTACACCTTTACACCTTTCAGAACCAAACTTACTATTTTTGTTTGAAAATTGTTATTAAAAGAAGTGAAAAAGCATAGAAATACAAACTGTTCATGCAGCTGTTCTTGTGAGTGGAGATTTTTTATACCACTCCAAAAATTCTTCTGGTTTCTGCAGTTTTTAAGTTTTGGAAATTGTAAAGCTGCTAAACTGGGCCCTCCCAAATTTGACAGTAATCTTGCAGCATACAATAAAATAGCACATCTTTATACTGTACTAATTATTTATCTGCTTCTGTTGTTGTGCTCTTCAGTTGAAACTCTGGTTTTATGCAGTTCACCATGCTAGTGTATTCTGTGTAACTCTATTCATCTTTGAGCAGGCACATCCTTTTTATAACGTGTAGGGATGCTGTATGCTTTTGTACAGATGTAAAGAGTAGTAGTCTTTGATACCTAGGTAAAGATGTATGAGCAAAATCACAGTTTAGTCTTCGTTTTATCAAACAGTGTTAAAATATGTTTACATTATGTGAGCTAAATTACTGCTTAATCAAACAATAAAAAAAAAATCTTCATTATATCACTCTGTTGCCATATACAAGTGTTATCCCACAGTAATGGCCCACTTAAAATGTGAAACAGCACAGTTGAATCAGACCCCAGCTAACTGCACTTATTTGCTTCTTAATTATCTTGTAGACAACTGCTTGATTGTGAGATTGTGCTGCTTGCTCAGAATCTGGGCCATTTTCTTGTACAGATGGTAAAAATTTTTCTCACTTAGCTCACTGTTCATATTGTATTACCGCTGCCCACATGGACATATGACAGTACAACTTATTACTGTGTTAGCTATAGCAACAATGAAGGAATATGTGTGGGCTTACTATTGTAAAGCGACAATGGAAGAGCTGACACACTTCACACATGGGCATGCCCACTTGAAGGTTAACATCTTCATAACTCCTACAACCTACAGTCATTTTAATCTGCTTAGTGTAGTTAAGTATTCATCTCCCTATAGTATTTTACCCCCCACATTTCTTTTCATTACTGTTATATTATTTAGTTTTATGCAACATTGGTAAATTTGTACAATTACTAGTGTGGTGACAGTCAACTGCCAGTAACTTCACCGGCGAAGCACAGAGTAAACGGTCTTTGGAGACTCGAGCTTCTTTGGTAGTCCCGTCTGCGACTTGACTAGTGATACACGTGTCGTGAAATTGTGCATTGTTTTTCTTGTGTTTCTGTAAATATACGAACCGTAATAAAAGTGCCTTATCGTAATAAGTTGGAATTTTTGGTGCATGGACCGTCACTATAGCCATAAAAACCCACATTGGTGACCCCGAGTCGCGAAAATACGTTGCAGTCGCTCGCTTTGTATCACCGGTTTTGCGCCAATAGACAATGTCGCAGCCTCCAGTTTTTACGGCAGTGCACGACGCCGTGACCGCAGAATGGACATTCGACTGTGAAGCACAACGTTTCACCCCGTGTGCCACTAATACACCGGGAATGTTCGTATCTCCCATGTTTGCCTCGCCTGGCCGGACGACTCTAACCTCTGCCGGCATACCACACCGGGCGCTGTACACATCGTCGCGGACACCTTCTATGGCATTCTACGCTCAACAGAATGCCCCTTCAGCACAGGACCCTGGAAACCCCGAGTTTCTACCGCACAACATGGACCACACGGCTGGCCAGTTTCTGGGTCCACATGCACGACCGCCGTTTAACGTGCCCCCCTTCACGCTGGTCGAAGGGACACTCGCGCCAACCGTGCTGGACTATTTATATGCCTATCCGTCCTGCCACCCTGCGCACACCTCGGGCAACGCACCTGCCGTGGTCCCGCACCGTCACTCGGCGCTCATTCGCAATCTCGCGCCTCTGCTCGAGATTTCGGCTGCACCGGCAGTTGACCCGCCTGTGCCTGCAACGCCGTGCTTGTCGTGTGGCTGTACAGATTCCGTGCCTACAAGGACTGGATACCACGTCTTGCCTACACAGCTAACGGACATTCAACACAACACATCGCCTGCCACTGAGGCACATTTCGCACCAGTGAACACCGTGCAGAATCCCTGTGCGTTTCGTGCCTCTCCAACAGCCCCGCAAACACTGGCCCCCGGCTGTTTTCCGAAGCTGCCGCCGTTACAACCGGACAACCCAGTGACGTGGTTTACCTTGGTGGACAACATGTTGGACATACATGGTATTGCGGACGACAGCACCCGTTTCGTGTGTTTAGTGAACCACCTGCACGACCACCCTGATCTCATCAGTGACTTATTGCTGACGGTTCAATCCCGCGTCCAGCCATCCTGATTTAGGTTTTCCGTGATTTCCCTAAATCACTCCAGGCAAATGCCGGGATGGTTCCTCTGAAAGGGCACGGCCGACTTCCTTCCCTATCCTTCCCTAATCCGATGAGACCAATGACCACGCTGTCTGGTCTCCTTCCCCAAAACCAACCAACCAACCAACCAACCAACTTATTGCTGAACCCACCTAAGAGCAACAAATATGCCTCTGCTCGCGCATTACTTACTGAACACCTCTCTCGTCTGCCGGCCGATACTATTCACAACATGATTTACGACGAGACTTTAGGCGACAGAACACCCTCACAGCTGTGGCGACGCTTGCGTGCACAGGTCGGTACCGAGATCCTGCCGAACTTAGCGCTCTGGGCATTGTGGTTGGTGAAGTTGCTGCAAGAACTACAGTTACATTTGCTTCCACATACCACAGCATCACTCATGGATAAACTACGGCTGGCGGATCAGGCATACGCCATTATTTGCCACAGCCACTTTCCCCCGCGCAGCACAGTGTCTAACACCGCCGAGGTTGGTAACCCTGTGTGTATACTTCCACCGTTGGGCGGTAGAGGTCGGGCGCGTGCGTATGGTGGACAGCACACGGAACAGCAGCCACCTAGCGGCCAAGACCGGGAACCACCAGTGGGTCAGCAACAGCCGCTTCCCACCCCAACCGGGCTAGCACCTGCCCGCCCCACCTTCCCCTCGCCTGACGCTTCACATGGCGGGACGAGTACAGCCGACTTACGCATATGCTGGTCTCACACCACTTTCAGGGACGCCGCTCGCAACTGGCGTCCGCCCTGCGCGTTCCCAAATGCCACACGTGGGCCGCAGTAGGCGCCACGGCCCGCGGATATAGGCAAGGGCACCCACAGACATTGCATTCTGTCAGATCCCCCACCCCACGAGGACGTCTGTACGCCTTGGATGTAGGTTCGCGCCGGTATTTTCTCATCGATACCGGAGCAGACGTTAGTGTCATACCTCCCACATTTTCTGTAAAGGACACGACACCAACCAAACTGTCCCTTCGAGCAGCAAATAAGTCGACACTTCGTGTCGAGGTTTTGGCCAAGTTACCTATTGAAGTCATACCTGGTAAACAGTTCACTTGGTCCATCTACGTGATGTCGAAGATCCAGTATTAGGCATCGACTTCCTTTTCCACTTCGGACTGTCTCCAGATCTTCAGTCAACCGCATTATTGCACCACACCTCGTCCACGCACATTGCATGTTCAGTCACCTCTTCGGCCCCCCCTCCCCCTCTGCTGCCCGACGACCTGGACACATCTCCCATTAAGTGCTCTTCATTGGCGGACAGCCTCACAATTTCCACCGCCCATCTCCAGCCCGAACGCCCTGCAGTCGACGATCTCCATGCTCACAACGTCGAACGGAACCATGCCAGATCATCGGCTACACAAGCCCTCACCGAGGCATGACGCCTTGTACAACGCCTGCAAACGCCGCCACCACCTGACACCAGAGATGCACCTCGTGGAACTTTGTCGACACCGAAGCAGACAGCTTCCCTGGCACATCAGGTTAGTGACTCTTGTGTGCTACCGATCCCCATTCACAACGGCCCCCAAATGAGTTCGCCAGCCAAGCTGAACGCTATCATGAATGGCACGACACACAAAATTGTCACGACAGATGGGCCTCCAGTGCGCCATAAAGTGCGCCGACTGCCACCACATAAACTACGCCTTGCTAAAGCCGCAGTGGAGGATCTTCTAAGGACAGGTATTGTTCGCCCATAGGACAGTAACTGGTCCTCCCCCACACATTTAGTTCCCGAAAAGGACGGCACTGTGCGCCTGTGCAGCTATCGTCACCTCAACGCGCGAACGGTATTAGACAATTACCCGATATCTTCAACTTTTGTGGTCCTGTCCTCCTCAGTTGCGCGTAATACTACAGACCACAGATACTTCAATAGTTACACTCATAAGTTTGGCAGTAATATTCGATCTTTGGCAAAAACATTTGACAGTCGGCAACAGAAACCAAAACATTGCATTAAAATAAGCGTTCAGTGCATAGTGCTGTGGAATGCGGAAAAAACAGCAAATTGGCGCTCATAGGAAGAAGAACAACACCAAAAATGCAACAGGAGCGTAATATGTAAGAAACTGTCTACGCAACCTGTAAGTACAGTTCAAAACATTACTACTTAATAGGAAATACCAACCACCAGAACTGTTTATAACCTATAGGCACAGTGACAAAAATGTAAATAAAATAGCTAACATATGTACATATTCCAGGCCACTGATGATGCCTTGCAGAAAATAAAGGCGAAACGTGTATGGCACTAAAATTGTGTTTTATTCAGTTGCTGTCAGACGGTCGATAAGTGAAAATTATCAATATACCGTAGAATTACCCGATACCTCACATACAAGACTTTGCGCAAGTACTTAGCGGAGCACGAATCTTCAGTGTCTAGGACTGCTGCAAGGCATATTTATAGATACCAATGGAACAGAGTGACATCCCAAAGACAGCAGTAATCATACCTTTTGGCCTGTATGAATTTTGTTACATGCCTTATGGTCTCAAAAATGCGGCCCAAACTTGGCAGCGTTTTATAGATTCACTTCTTTTTAACTGCACATATTGCTATGCATACCTTGATGACATACTAATTTTCTCCCCCTCTGACAGGGAACATGAACTCCACCTGGCCACGATACAGGACTTATTGACACATAATGGAGTCGAGATCAATAATGACAAGTCACAACTCCGCTGCACCGCTGCCACTTTTCTGGGGTACACAGTCTCCTCGGATGGTATATGCCCCCCGCAGGAGCGGGTTGACTGTATTCGTGAGCTACACTCCCAGTGTTGTTTCGCCAATTACACTAGTTTTTAGGAACTGTCAATTCCTACCGTCGTAACCTGCCGATGGCGGCAGCAATTCAAGCCCCCTTTGACTGATGCTTTGGCTGGGAAACAAACCTCAGGCAGTCGCCGAGTACCGTGGTCTGACAACATGGTGAGAGCTTTTGAAGACCTTAAATCAGCGTTAGCATGTGGTGTCACTCTCGCCCATCCTTTGCCAGATGCCAGCATCTCGATTACAGCGGATGCCAGTGATTTCGCAATCGGTGCAGTCCTACAACAGCATGTCAATGACACGACTCAACCACTCCGGTTTTTTTCCAAAAAATTATCTACAGCTCAACATAAATGGCCAGCATTCGACAGAGAATTGCTTGGAGTTTATGAAGCTGTAAAATATTTCTGCACAGACATTGAAGGAAGGAATATAACAATTTTCATGGACCACCGCCCCCTCGTGGAGGCTATCCGTAACCCTGCTACTGACCTTCCCCCACGTAGGTTCCGACAAATTGACTTAATTTGCCAATACACAACAGACATCCGTTACATTCGAGGGTCAGAAAATGTGGTGGCTGACTACCTATCACGTATCACTGCAATTTCATCCCCCATTAATTTCGATGAATTGGCCCACTTACAGGATAGTGACACCGAATTGCACAACCTCCGACAGGACCCAGATACTTCCCTTCAATCGTTTCGTGCAACCTACCGGACTCGGCCAGGCCACTGTGGTGTGATACATCCATGGGCATCGCTCAGCCTATTGTCCCCCCTGCGCTGCGTTGCCAAGTGTTCACTACTTTACATAACCTGGCATATCCTGGTGCTAAGGCTACTATGCACCTGGTTACAGAACACTTTGTGTGGCCTGGTGTGAAGAGGGATTGTCGTACTTGGGCTCGTGCTTGTTTACAGTGCCAGCACAGCAAAGTCAGCAGGCACACACAACCCAGTCTAGGTAAATTCAACATCCCGAAAGGCCGCTTCCGTCATGTACATGTGGATCTCGTAGGACCATTACCCGTTTCGGATGGTTTCAGGTATATCCTGTCCGGCATTGATCGCATTACACGTTAGGTGGAGGCAATCCCCCTGCAGGACATCACAGCGGATTCCATAGCACGCGCATTTGTATCCTCCTGGATAGCTCGATTTTGCTGTCCTACATCCATCACCACCGACCAGGGAAGACAGTTTGAATCCCTGCTGTTTAACAAACTCTGCATCTTCTGTGGGGTGGATAGATTCCGCACTATGGCTTACCATCCCCAGAGCAATGGACTGGTCGAGCGGTGGCACAGAACGCTGAAAGCGGCACTCATGTGCCACGGTGGTGAGTGGTGCGATGCCCTTCCCTGGGTTATGCTAGGAATACGCACGGCTTACAAGACAGACCTCCAGGCTTCACTTGCAGAGCTTCTGTATGGCGAGACCCTAGTCCTCCCCACAGAGTTCGTCAACGACGAAGCAATCGCTGACCTGTCCGACCTCCCCATGCTAGTTGAACGGGTCCGGACACACATAGCCACTATCCGCATGCCTCCTCCACAGCCACATACCCGCCCTCGCGTGTTCAGGCATGCGGCACTGGACTCTTGTGAGTTCGTTATGTTACGGGATGACACAGTCAAACCGGCATTACAACCACCCTACTCTGGCCCACATCGAGTAGTGGCTCGCAGGGACAATACTATGGACATTCTCGTCAGTGGTCGCTGACAGACAGATTCCCTCCAACGCGTGAAACCAGCCTGGACGATCGAAGAATCTGTAACACACCCCTCCCGAGTCGAGTGTTCTTCCATCAGATGGTGACGACCCCGATCCCACACAGACCACTCACCCTCCTGCGTCCCACCATGATCGTATGTGCACCGAGCCTACACCCGAGGGCAACTGAGCGGTTGCGTACGGTGATACTCTACCCTTGTTCCAAATAGGCACTGCGTGTGACAATCCACAACCTCAGGCTCAACCTCATGTTGCGTGTGACATTACACCGTCCCAAGCGCAATCAACGCCTCTGAGTGCCAATGCGACGAGCTTTCCTCGCAGCTCCACGAGGGATCCATCTTCATCCTCCGCATAGGGGATACTTCACGTGGGTCCACACCCACGTCACACATCACTATCCTGTGCACAGTCTCTATCCCAAATGGGGTGGATATGGCTGCCATAACCGCAACGTTAAGCACCGACGGGATGCTCAAGATTCGCATCCCCCTCTCCGCCGGTACTGCAACAATGTCTCCTGTGCCCGTCCAGTTCACGCGCGCAGGTCGACCAGTTTGCAACATACTAAAGTTAGGGATATTGGTCTGTAATTTTGTGAATCCATTCTTTTACCATTCTTATATAGCAGAGTCACCTGTGCTTTTGTCCAGTCACTTGGGACTTTGTGCTGAGTGATATACTCATGATAAAAGCAGGCTAGGCCTTGGAGTATGCTTTTTAAAACCAAATTGAGATTTCATCTGGACCTGGTGATTTATTAGCTTTCAACTCTTTCCATTGTTTCTCTATGCCAGGGATGCTTATTACTACATTGTCCATAGGGTAGTCTGTCTGATGGTTAAATGATGTTATGTTTTCATGATTCTCCTGTGTAAAAGGTTGCTTGAACATGAAATTTAAAATTTCGGCTTCTACAACTGCCACACCAGACTGGCCAATGAGGGACAGAATGGAAGCCTTAGACCTGCACAGCATTTTCATAGAATTGTCAGGAATGTCAGTGTGAGAAATATCAGTGTTGTAACACTATCTGAGGATCGACAACAATATTATGAAAAAGATAGATTGCTGCTCATCATAAAGATGACACACTGAGTTGCACAGAGACATGACTAAAAGACTGTTACAAACAAGCTGTTGCCCAAAGCCTTGTTCAGAAAAGAAAAACACACACACACACATTCACACAAGCAAGAACATCTCACACATTCTGGTTGGAGCAGCTGGAGAAAGCAGCTGTGTGTTTGGTGTGTGGCTGCTTCTGTAATGTGTACACATTTTTCTTTTCTGGAGAAGGTTTAAATGATTCAAATGGCTCTGAACACTATGGGACTTAACATCTGAGGTCATCAGTCCCCTTCTGAAGAAGGCTTTGGCTGGAAGCATAAATGTAGTAGTCATTTTGTCATGACTGTCTGCAACCCAGTGTCATCTTCATGGTGAGTAGCAATCTATCCCTTTCCTAATATTGTTGATATTCATATCTGGCCTTTTCATCTCATGAGGAATGATGTTGATCATTTCTGGAGTTGCAGTAATTGTACTGTTGCTATGTAATACTGGAAAAAGAGCAGGTTATCTTGAAACTTTGAGCTGACTTGACAGTATTGCAAGAGGAATTAGCAATTTTACATGCTGCAGCAATAATGTTAGGTCAAGAACAGAAGATTGAATTACAGTCAAATCTTCAAAATAAGGATAAGATCCTGAGATGTTGCAAGCCTGATTGCTTCAAAATGGTTGTTCCTAATAGCTTCAGTTCTTCGGGGAAAGAGGGGAGAAAGGCATTCAGACAACTCAAGAAGTTCAGAAGCAGTTTGGCAGTATAGTGCATTAGGCATAAGCTAGGTATGGCAAGAAAAGTTCCAAGAAGGCAAAGAAAGTCTTAATGCTCTTATTGCTGGATAGTAGTCATGGGAGGGTAATGTGAGACCTTGTTCAGAACTCTCTGGGAATTGATTGCCAGATATCTAATATTTTTGAGCCAAACACAGGGCCCAGTGATGCCACCTTTGGTTTAGGATCTTTGGGGAAGGATCTTGGGAAAAAACATGTAATAGTAATAGGATGTGCAGGTAACTGTAACTGTTTTGACTGTAACCTTCATCATGCAATTGAGAATGGCATCAATCACACTAGTGTAAGCAATTCTCTCACTAGTGTGAAGATTATGTATAATAAACCCCGAGCAAAGCCTTCTGTAGTAAACATTTATATAGAGCTTGGCAAATTGCTCAGAGGAAAAGAACATTCACAGATGGTTGTCACAAATCACCACTCACTTGATTGCATCATATATGGCATGGTCTGCATCACAATGATGCTGGTAAGAGATGTCTCACAGAGACTCATTCAGTTTTTCCAAATCAGTATCCAACCTACCCCAATAATTTCCAAGGTGTTCTCTAGATCTTTTTAGGATCAGATAAAGTGAAAGAGCTGCAGAAAAAATATATTTGCTACTAACACAACAAAATACTACTTCTTGGACAAAGCCAAGGGTATTAAAGACACTGAATTTAGTGTCTTCTGTCAAAATACCAGAAGTCTCATGGATAAAAAGGATCAACTTTTCATATTCATTCAGGAAAATAAAATGACAGATATAATTTCAGAAGACTTGTTGTTCATTTGAGCACATCACATGGAAGTCATTGAAATTGAACAGATTCATCATGATCGATATAAGCTGATTTCATAATGCTGTAGAACCAATAAGAAGGTAGGGGAAGTGGAGTTTAGTTCCAAGTCCTTCAGTTTAATGCATGTTGTGTTGAATAACTTTTTGAATATTGTGCTGTGATAATTGATCAGTAAAAACACAATCTTGTAACATCAACAGTTTACAGGCCACCAGCAGGCAGTATCTTAAGTTTCATAAAGCATCTAAAAACAGCTTTATTCAGGTTATGCAGAATTAACTGTAGAGTCATTACTTGTGAAGATTTTAATGCTGATTTTCTATCAGATAGTCTGATCAAGGACACCTGGAGTTATTAATTACAAACTTTATGTAGTTCTTCACAATAAAATTCCCCAAAATGAATCAAGGATTTAGTGCAACACCAACTATCAATTTGATTTTAGACCCAACAAGCTGCAGTAATTATGTGGAAAATTAATAACTATTACAATGCATACAGAACAATTATAGAAAGAATGGTACAGAAAAATTTATAAAGCAGACAGATTTGATGGAAAATTTAACTCTATCTTAAACTTATTGCCACTGCACGTAGTGTCCAGTTTTCCCCTAACACAAATAAAGGCAAATGTTCATAGAAGAAGTAATATAAAAGGGATAGCTCTTGAAATTAAAGTACCTTTTAGTAGAAAGAGATATATTTATACAATTCAGGAAACAATCTTGAAACTCAATTGCTACCAATATTGTAGAATCCTCCATTCTGTCATTAAAAAAGCAAAATTCATGTATTATGCTAAAAAGATTAAATTCTCCAAGAAAAACACAGAAACTGTTTGGAAAATTATTAAATAATAAACAAAAAAATTAGTGATCCAAATGAAATGTTCTGGCAGAAATGGTGACAAGTTCAAATCATACAGTACCAAATTCAATGATTACTTCCTCACATTGACAGCTAACATTGCATCCACTATAACAGCTTAGGCAGAGTATTGATTTATTCACTAAGTAATCCAGTCAGGTATTGAATTTATCTTCACATGCCGGGTACCAAAAGTTTCACTTGAAGTTTTCACACTCCATTTTAATCAAATATCCTTCTAATCAAAATTGAAAACTTTGAAACACTATCTGAAATACCTACAGTTATTCAAAGTCATAATACTCATACTACATTCCTATATTTATCAAAGAGATCAAAGTTTATTGACAAGCCATAATTAGAACCATGACTGAGATATACAGTAATCAAAAACCAGTAGATTGGAAATAATTTAAATAGCAGTAGCAGTCAGTCTAGTTTGATAATGATCACAGTGGTTTTGAGTAACTAAAATGCCATCTTAACATTTACAGGATATTAAAGAAATGTAAATTAATGTAATCTGCACATATGCTCATTTATTAACAGTAGTTACACTTTCAGATTTATAGGCCATCAGGAAGCTCAGGTGACAGAAGATACAGAATGCATTTTATTCTTTACCAACACCTTGATGGGGCTGTGAGGCAAATCAATGTGGGGTTAGGGATAGCTCTGAGGACAGCCAACATTACTCATGTTTCTCTGGTGCCCGTTGGGACTAGCAACAGATGGGGTTTCACTAAGCATGGCCTACACCTAAAAAGGACTGGGAAGTGAAGACTGGTACAGCTGATTCATGAAAGTATAGGAGGTGGATCTCAGGCCACACATGGTCAAATACCTGTTGTCATAGGTAAGAAAAGTAGGTCTTTTTTAGGATAAATCCAGACAACAGGTTTCCCTGCCTAAAGAGTATTTTCAGCACTTTAAAATATACTGAAACAATCACTCACAAGGCAGATTTTAACACCTCAAACATCACGTGCACCAGATGTCACAAAGAAAAACAAAGCATTGGAAAGAGTAACATGGGGCATTTCACAGACTTAACAATCCTCCATCAATCAAAAAATAAAATACAACTTTTAGAAGTTGAGCTCCAATCTTTGAACTACACAGTACTTTGTATTACTTAGCACTGGTGTAGAGACACATAAATCCAACATGTAGAATTATCATTGTATGAAAAGGCAAACTCTTACTGCAGAACTACTTCAAGGGGTGGAGGATTATGCATTTATATCAGAAAAGGAACACAGTTCAAATCAAGACTTGAACTCAGTACCATAAGTGAAGAGAAACACTTTGAAATATCAGCTATTGAATTAACAGGGCTTGATATCACCAAGAAATTAATCATTTTGTGTGTATATAGATCTCTCAGTGGTAGCGTGGAACACTTTTCAATAAGTTAACAGAAGTTCTAGATAAAGTCTCAAGTACAAAGGTCAGCATAATTCTGTGTGGGGACATTAACATCAACACTAACATAATAAATGAATCCAGCAACACCTTCATAAACATCCTTCAAAGTTTTGGCATGTCCGTATTGGACAATAGTGCTACAAGGGTTACTACAATGACTGGATCAGTAATTGACCATATGGGCACAAATATGGACAGGGAAAAATGTGATTAAGCTGTAAAAGATCTCAGACTATCACACCATCTCTGTCAAATAACAACAGTAAAGTCAGGCATAGAATCATTCTCTAAACTACGAGCCTACAAATGACATCTATCAGAAATAAAAATAAAAGGTTTTTCAAAAGAACTAGAAAAACAAAGCTGGGATGAGGAGTATAAGGAAACCAATGTGAATATGAAATTCTCTAAATTCTCCACATTGTTTAAATTGAACTTTGAAAAGGCATTTCCAAAAGTATGCGTGTCTGTGTCAACATTTCACAAAAACAAATGGATAGCAGCAGGTATTAAGAAGTCCTCCCAAACACTTGAACACCTTAGCTCCATGAAAGAGATTCACAATGATCTAGAATTCTTAAATTTCTATCGTAGATACAAAAAGATCTATAGGAGGGGTGCTGATTGTTGCCAAAAAGTAATTTAATGACAAAATAATATATAATGCAGAGAATAAAAGCAAAGCAGTCTGGGATGTTATAAAAAAGGAAATGAGGAGAGGCAAACAAACACAGAATAACACACTGCTAAGGGAGGGGGATAAAGTAATAAATGATCCACAGCACTTAGCAAACTACGTAAATGAGCATTTTTCAAGTATTGCAGAGCAGTTAGACCAAAAATTCCCCCAAACAAATATAACACCAGTAAATAATGTTGCATTAAATACGATGATGTTACTTCCAACCACAGACAATGAAGTCAGTAAAACAATTCAAAAACTAAAAAATAAAAATCATTAGGCTTAGATGAGGTACCAATGTGTGTACTGAAACAATGCATAGGGATTATAAAAGGCCCCTTAACAAATATAACAAATGAATCCTTCACATCAGGGACATTTCCAAAGCAGTTAAAACAGGCAAGAGTTGTACTTTTGCTTAGGAAAGGGATTGCCGAAGACATAGGAATTTAGCAGCTCATTTCCCTGGTGTCAGCATTCTCAAAAATAATAGAAACAATTATGAAAGACAGATTAATGAATTACCTGAATAAATACAATCAGTTAAGCAAATCACAGTTTGGTTTCCGAAGTGGCAAAAATATGGAGGCAGCCATAGTAGAACTCACAAATGTTGTACTTGATGCTCTTGATAAAGATGAGTGTGTCACAGGCATATTTTTGGATATTTCTAAGGTGTCTGAGACAGTCAACTACAAGGTTCTATTAAATAAATTAGAAGCATTAGGAATTAGAGGGGTAGCTAATGACTGGTTTTGATCATACCTAACAGGTAGGGTACAAAGAGTAGAGATAACATACTTCAAATAGATCTAAACATTTAGTAAAACACTTATCAGAACCAAAATACATTGATACAGGGGTTCCACAAGGTAGCATATTAGGACCAATACTGTTCCTGATATACATCAATGACTTTGCCAGTAGTGTTACTCATGGTGAAAAAAATCCTCTTCGCTGATGACAGCAATATTATAGTCACTGAGAAAACAAGAGAACTCCTTGCTGAGAAAGCAAATGAAACTCTCAAGGAAGTTTATGATTGATAAATAAGTAATAAAGTGACATTGCACATAAAGAAAACTAATGCCATGAATTTCAGTTTGAAGAGGAAAAATGACAATGTTAAATTAAATGTAGATGGTACCTCTATAGACTGTAACAAATACAAAATTTCTAGGAATGAATATTGATTCTCAGTTGAATTGGTGTGAAAACACAAAGGTAGTTGCAAACAGAATGTCATCAGCATGTTATGCCCTTAGAATTGTGCCATCAGTGTGAAACATGCAGTGTCTTTTAGTTACATATTATACAAATGTACACTCAATTCTTAGCTATGGAATTCTTTTTTGGGAAATAAATGCACAAAATATGAACACAGTTTTCAAACTTCAGAAAAGAGCCATAAGAGTATTAACCAAAAATATTAGTCAAGCTCATTGTAGAGATCTGTTCAGAGCACTGGGGATTTTAACTGCTCCTTGTGAATACATTTACCAGTCAGTTGTATACGTCAAAAATAACATTTGTAATTACTGCACAAACAGCTCTGTCCATGACCATGCAGCAAGATATAGACTCAACTTACATTTACCAAGATAAAGTAAACATAAAACTCAAAACATCATTTTCTACCAAGGAATAAAAGTGTACAATAAAATACTAAGAAGATTAAAGAAATTGCCAAAATACACTTATTTAAAAAGGCAGCTAAAAAGTACCTGTTATGCAATACATTTTATACATTGAAGGATTACTTAGCTAAAACAGAGTAGGGGTTTGATAAAAAATGTTATACAAATAAATAGTAATAATAATGATTATAAAATATCCAACATTCCACAAAGCACCTTCACTTAATGTTTTCTCCTTCTTTTTTTCCTTTTTATAAATACTTACCCCCAAGCTATGCGTAGCACAATACTAACACTTCTTCCTCTTTCTGAGTTCAACATCTCACTCATGGAGGGATGCTGACCCAGTTTTTCAGGATAGCAAATTGGAAGTTGCAGCACAGAAAATGGCCCAGAGGTCACCAGTCTGGTGTGTGTGTGTGTGTGTGTGTGTGTGTGTGTGTGTGTGTGTGTGTGTGTGTGTGTGTGTGTGTTTAGAGAGTGAAGTGTTATGAAACAATGTGTGTATAGTGTGTGCAGTGACTGATAGTGAGACATGAGTGAACAATGTGGCATTACATTATTTAATAAGTTATTTGTAAAGAAAGTATTGTATTCCAAGAGTAAATCTAACGATTGTCTCTAACTGGAAGTCTGTAAATATATGTGTATACAAATTAACTTATTTTAATTTGATCTAAACTTGTAAATACTTTGATATGTCCTATATCCTTGTAAAAAGAGATCTACTGATGAATAAAACTACTGCTACTACTACTACAATTATCCTGAATTGAGAATGACATCGGGCACACTAGTGTAAGCAGTCCTCTCAGTAGTGTGAAGATTATGTGTAATAAACCCTAAGTGAAGCCTTCTGTAAAACACATTTATATAGAGCTTGGAAAATTGCTCAGAGGAGAGGAACATTCACAGATGGGTGTTACAAATCACCATTCACTTGATTGTGTTTTTCTGAAATATGAAACATTTAAATTGTAAGACACTTAAAAATAAACCTGATTTGTGTTCTTGTTAGTACCAGAATTCAGTTTAGATTTTTAATTTAATAAACTTGGAAAGTCCCTCTCAAGAGAAAAGTGAACTTTAAAACATAATTTTGCCTAGCATTTTCAAAACAACTTTCTGGGTCAAATTACCTATACTGTTAACTCAACACCATAAATTGTGATTCCATAAATAATGTCCACTATGAAAACAAGAAATTTATTCATGAAAATCACTGTCATCTGATATAGTTTTATCATAATCATTGTGCCATTTTAATTGCCTTCATAAGGAGGTCAAAATGTAATTGTTTATTTGAAACTCATGGTGTGTCAGTCATGTTTTGGTGCTGAGGCACTGACTGGTTGCATTTTTTTATTGCTGTAACGCTGGGCAGGTGTTTCTTTATGTGCTCTCTTATGACAAGTGTCACACAGTCATGTCAGCCATTGTACAGTGTTTTGTTATGCTGATCTGGTATTACTCCACATGTTAATAAATGGAAGTTATTAACTAAAGTATATGGCCATAGGTTTATTTTTATTTCACAAGAACTTATTGAAGTACAATACCTGTACAAAGTGGAACCTGAGATCCAGAATGGTGCAGCTTCTACATGAAGATTGATGTAACAAAAGATAAGTATGTATTGTAGTTTCCTCACAAATTTGGTGTCAAGGGGAAAATCCAGATGGTCCATGTGTTGAAACAAGCACTGATGTCACGTGGTAGTATATGTTCTGCAGTAGGATATTGTGTGTACACCTTCACTCATTTCACACTCCTCAAGATTCTGCTTCTTGATGGGCTCTATGGAACATGGTGTATGAATGAATGAATGAATGAATGAGTCATTGTGTGAAGAAGGCTAACTATTCCTTGAGCCTCCTTCTATTCTTGATGTGTTGTATTAACCTCCTCCTACTGAATGATATTTAAATGGTATGTTTCATGTTGCAGAAAGTTACATTCTATACTATGATGATTATCAGATGAACATTCAACATCTTAATGCCATTTCAGTAGAGACAGTGTGAAGTGTCTGCCCAGGATTCAAATACAGTAATTTAGAGAATCATAATGATTAACATCAACTTCAATCCTGATCCATAGGAACTTGAATTTAGTGTACTAATGACTTTCGATCTTACTCAGCTATTGCATTTTATATCCCTGTGTCTACATTTTTGTACTAACCCATGCTGGAGTACCTACAGCTTCATTACAACAAACAATTAGAGAAGAAAGCAGAGCAGCAAGGATAGATCACCAAAATTACACATTAACAAAAGAATAGCAGTCAGTCAGAGACTAATAATAGGCAAAATTCATTATTTTGAAACCACAGAACAGTCCTTGGCACCAAGTTGAACCTACTCTGAGCATTGCCGACACAAGAAAGAATGAAGCTATGGTGTCAGAGTGTCACTGGGAGCACTTAGCTGATGGTAGCACTGGCAGTGAGTGCATCAAGGGCTCTCATTTTGATCTATTGTCAGGGGCACTAAATACAAATTGTGTAGATGTTGTGGAAGTATAAATGGGCATATCAAAACTTCCCTCATATCCTCTGAGTAACTGGCACTGCAGGTGTCACTGAAAGAAGGTGGAGGGCCATCCAGACAGGATTGCTGCTGGAGATGGGCTGGTATAGGTGAGGAGGCCATGGGGTGACCCAAGAGACTCTTTGGCAGTGGTGGTGGTGGTACCAGCATGAAGGAAGCTGTTTGTTGACAATGTTCATCTCCGTTGCTTCATCAGCATCCAAAGAGACATTGATGTTACTAGGTTTGACTATCAGTTGTCTTCAGCACACCGGGGCATATGGCTGGAAGTGGTGCAGGTGATGCATGAAGACCCCACATATGGTGACAGTGAGGAATTCTCACTACTTGGTGTGCACCAATGACAAAGTATTTCTGCACATGGGTGGCATTCAGGCAGCTGCTATCAAACATCAGTTGAGGGATCAGCGCAGCTGGTGGCAGCTGCTCAATGTCACCATGGTGAAAGACCCCATGGCATCTGGTCCTTGGTGCAAAACAGTGCCTCCATGCAGACACTCTGCGAGCATCTGCTGCTGAATGTGGACATGATAGGTCAGTGCCCCAGTGAGAGCACAGCTGTTGCTGACGATGGGAGCACAACAGCCTCCTAGTATCCATTGCTGGCACACATCCAGATCACCAACCAAAAGTATGTGACAGGGGGTTGCCCAGTGGATTTACGAAGGACACAAGTGCATTTCGGGCCATGGCAGAGGACAGAACAGGTGCAGCGGTGTCTGGGTCTATTGCCCATTGAAGATCTCTGCCAGGCTTCTGCCTTGCTGTGGCGTGGTCCTGTAGATGCTGAGACACTGAGGCAGTGACAAGTCTGCAGATGAGTCCACCACACACAATTTTTACTGCATTTTAAAGGTTTGCATCATATACTACTCCTCCCCATTCAGTGGCAGGTGATATGTTGGTGATGTGAGGTGGGTAACAGCATTTCAGGCCCAGAAAGCATGAAACAATGCCAAAGGGAACTGTGAGCCATTTTTGGAGATTATTACCTGGAGCAAGTTGTCAAGACCTGGGTGAGAGCTCAGTCAGCATTTCCACCTTGGCAGAAGCCAAGCACATGACATTCAGATAATCTGACAGTGCACTGACTGCCATCAACCACATGCAATTACAGAAGGAGCCCAAGAAGTTGATTGGGGTCCCACAGGTGATCCAACATGAGCTACAGAGCAAAGGCACATGGTGGAACTGCTTGTTGCTTAACACACTGCATTCATGAATAATCTTCCCAGTACCTGATTCAGTGTTGAACTGGAGTATATGGAGGGCTGGTGCCCTGTGTCTTCATACACTACTCTCACACATATGCCTCATGAGCAGGGTACCACCCCTGCCTTACCTCAGAAGACTGTTTTTCAACAGAAGAGTCACTGAGCTGTTTATTGCCAAGCCTCCTGCAGCTGCCAAGTGTCTGGTAGGATGCAAGCCACACAGATATGTTACATGCAGGTTGTGATAAACAGTGCTGAAGTTGCAGGCACCTGCTTGTGTCTCTATTATCACATGTCCATGTGAGAGTGCTCCTGTATTCCTTTGTGGATTGATACTTAGGTCACTGCTCAGCCCATTGAGAGCAAGTTCTGCCCTGGGACCCACCTTAACATCAGCTACCTCAAGCCTACCCTTCAGACCTCAACATCTGTTATTACTGCTACCCAAAAGATAACACTATCTCATGCTTTCACCAGGATCATAAGCTGCAGGACATCCATCAGTCACTCCTGCTTTATCTTACTTCAGTAGGTTCTTCATTTACATCTACATATATATACATACTGTGCAAGCCACTGTAAGGTGCTTGGCGGATGGTATCCTGTACCAGCACTAGTCATTTCCTTTCCTGTTCCACTTGAAAATAGAGCAAGTGAAAAATGGCTGTGTATATGCCTCCATAGGAGCTCTAATTTCTCTTTTCTTATCTTTGCAGTCATTATGCAAAATGTATGTTGGTGACAGTAGAATTGTTCTACAGTCAGCTTCAAATGCTGGTTCTTTAAATTTTCTCAATAGTGTTCCTTGAAAAGAACTCCACAGATACCCATTTGAGTTCCCAAGGCATCTCCATAATAACTGCATGTTGGTTCAAATCTGTCCGTAACAAATCTAGCTGCCCACCTCTAAATTGCTTCAGTATTTTCCTTCAATCCCACCTGGTGCAGATCCGAGACACTCAAGCAGTATTCAAGAATGGGCTCCACTAGTATCCTATATGGAGTGTGGTTTACAGATGTACCATAATTTCTTAAAATTCTCCAAATAAAGCGAAGTAATCCATACACCTTCCCTACTGCAATCCTCACATGCTTGTTCCTTTTCATGTTGTTTGGCAATGCTATGCCTAGATATTTAATTAAAGTGAACTGTGTCAAGCAGCACTCTACTAATGCCGTATTTGAACATTATGGGTTTATTTTTCCTATCCATTTGCATTAACTTACATGCTTCTACATTTAGTGCTAAATACCATTATCAAATCAACCAGAAATTCTGTCTAAATCATCTTGTACCCTTCTACAGTGACTCAACAATGACACCGTCTTGTGCACCACAGCATTATCGGCAAACAGCTGTAGATCGCTGCTCATCCTACCTGCCAGATCATTTACGTATATACAGAATAAGTGTGGTCCTATAACACTTCCTTGGAACACTCTTGACGATACCCTTGTCTCTGATGAAGACTCGCCATCTAGGATGACATACTGCGTTTTGTCACTTAAGAAGTCTTTGAGCCATTCACATATGTGGGAACCTATTCCAATTCTTGTTCAGTGGATTTGTATGTGGATAATTGCCAAAAACCAATTTTTGAATTTTTTGTCAAAAAAAAAAATTGTCTGTGGTTTCCTGAATGAGAAAAAGTTGACTCCCAGGAAAATGGACCACAAAAAGAACAAAAATTAGAGGAATTTAAAAGTGGCTGCATGCAGCATAACACCCCCATGGCGCACAGTCAGCTCTGTTAAAAATAAAGGTTTACTCTCATTTGCTTGATTTTTATGACTTTTTAGACTCTTAAGTTTACTAACCTACAAAGACTTTACAGTTGCTTATCTTTTGTTTATACAGAGAGTTTAGTCATTGTTTGCTGTTGTTTTGGTGTGAATGTTTTGTTTACAGTGAAGTAATTGTGTGTGTGAGTTTCTTATTGTGTGTATGAGTTTCTTATTCCACTTGAAAGCAATGAAAAGAATAAAGAAGTTCGGTGTTAAACAATGTAAATATTATGGAAATTGGTTCACCAAATGGATTAACTCTGCTGATACTGAAATAAAATCTGATGTAACACTTGAATCAGCTTCAACTACCCAGTGCTTCAAAGCTAAAACTGAAATATTTGGACAAAGAGCTTGACAGTATTCATGCTCGTAATGGAGAGATGCCAACTATTGATTCAGGTTGTGCTATTGTTAAGCTCTCTGTTCTATCAGAACTAGTAAATAAAGCTTTGCAGTGTAAGGACTGTGGCAATAGTGGTGTGAAGGTAGTTGAGGAGAAATGTGCTTGAAGAGATTGTGCATCAAAATTAACAATTGTTTGTAATTTTTATGATTTAAGTGAATGTGGTTATACATGTGGCATAACTAAACATAGAGTGTATAACACATATATTAAACTTGCATATGCTATGGGGCGTGTAGCCACAGGAGTGCACAAATTATCTGTGCTCTATTGGACTTACCTCCCCCTACAAGGTTTGACAGGTACAATAAAATTATTTTACAGACTTTAGAAGAAGTAGCAAATGACAGTATGAAAAATTCTGTTCAGGAAAGTGTAGACATGGATGACAGCAATACATGTATATCTGCAGTACTGGATGCATCCTGGCAATGAAGAGGCCATAGTTACCTAAATGGTGTAGTGACAGTTACTTCCTTGGACCATGGTAAAGTCATTGATGTGGAATGTATTACCAAGTACTGTCATGGCTGTACTAGTGGAACTGAAAATCATAAACGTTTGATTAATTTTAGTGGTTATGGTGGGAGGGGGGGGGGGTGGAATTTGAAGGTTTATGAAGATATTTCATAGGCCATTTGAAGAAATATGGTGTGATGATACATCTTACCTAGGAGAAGGAGACTCAAAAGGGCACCAAAACGTTTGTGAATCCAAACCTTATGCTGACACAAAAATTGAAAAAATGGAATGTGTTGGACATGTCCAGAAAAGATGAGGAACTTGAGGAATATGAAGGGAAAGAAATTAGGTGATGGTAAGTGCATTAGTGGATGTGGTCAGCTTACAGACGAAAATCTTGTGGGAGTAAAAAAGGCAATATGTGCTACATTCTTTCATAAATCCTCCACAGATGACAACCCATGTCATGCACCAGTGACAGTGATTCATGGTGTGGCTGTCACTAAAAGTGAGACCTACAACCATGAACATTCTTTGCTGTTTGGTATAATGTAAATTATAAAACCTATATATAGGGATCTCAGTGACACAAAATTAGTAGAGAAATGCTTACATGGTAGGACTAAAAATCCAAATGAATGTTTCAACAACTGTATATGGGAACATATACCAAAAACTGTTCTAGTAGGACTAAATATTTTGAAAATAGGTATGCTAGACGCTGTTCTATGTTTCAGTAATGGTGCAGTGTCAAGGCGTAATGTAATGGAACTGATAGGAGTGCCTGGTGGACTAAATATGCAGAGAGATCTAATAGTCATTGCCAAAAGGAGACTTTTCAAAGCAAAAAAATCAGTGTAGGAAGCCACCAGAGAAGCAAGAATGAGAAGGAATAAAAACATAGAAAACATGATGAATATGGACCTGGGTGCATTAGTGCTACGCAAATTTAATAGAAAAAGCAAGTCTTAACTTTAACTCGAATACCCCAAAAGTTAAATTATTTCATGTTTTGGTATAATTTGGGTAAAAATTATAAAAGATAGAGAGCTGAAATTTTGTATACTGTCTTAATGCATGATTAACTAAAATGTGGACTGCTCTTGTGACTTACCTCTGAAAATAAAATGCTTTTTTGAAGAAAAACCCTGAATTCATTTCCAAAATTTTTTATATTCATACTTAACATATGTTTGTACCACAATTTATGACAACACCATCTTCTCGATAGCCTGCTTTAAAGATAAAAGTGTAAAAAACTTACAGAAAAAATAAATCTTCTACTTTGCTTGTATTTTGAGTAATATGTACCTATGATGTACATAAAGAATTAGCATGTTTTATTAAAAAAAAGTGTGACAGCAAAAGCTGTGGTTCATACATAAAAATGTTCCCAAAAGATGTCTTAAAAGATGGTAAGCGTTTTATGAGATTACAAATCTTATTCTTCATGTTGCACTGTTTAGAAAAAGGACAATTTTTTTAGGTTTCCCCTGGTATTCATGGACCATTCCCCTTAATAATCTGCAGTGGGGCAATGTGTAGAATGCTTTTCAGAAATCTAGGAATATGGAATCCACTTGTTGCTCCTCATCCATAGTTTGCAGGACATCATGTGAGAGACCGAGTGAGGTGGTGCAGTGACTAGCACACTGGACTCACATTCGGGAGGATGATGGTTCAATCCCGCATCCGACCATCCTGATTTAGGTTTTCCGTGATTTCCCTAAATCACTCCAGACAAATGCCGGGATGGTTCCTTTGAAAGGGCAAAGCTGACTTCCTTCCCCGTCCTTCCCTAATCCATTGAGACTGATGACCTCGCTGTCTGGTTTCCTCCCCCAAACAACCCAACCCCAACATCATGTGAGAAAAGAGCAAACTGAGTTCCACATGAATGATGCTTTCTAAAACCATGCTGAATCATTGGTAAAAGCTTTTCCTTTTAAGGGAAATTCATTATATTTGAACGGAGAATATATTCAAGAATTATCAAGAAAACCTAAGTCGAGGATATTGGTGGGTAATTTTATGAGTCTGTTCTTTTACCCTTTTTATATACCGGAGTCACCTGTGTTTTTTTACAGTAGCTTTGGACTTTGTACTCGGTGAGAGATTCATGATAGATGCAAACTAAGTAAGGGGCCAATCCACTCTTTGTAAAACCAGAATGGGATTCCATCTGGACTTGAAACTTGCTTGCAGCTCTTTCTGTTGTTTCTCTGCACCAGGGATGCTTATTTCTATTTGCTCAATACTGGAGTCTTGTGTGATGATCAAAAGATGGTATATTTGTATGACTGTCTTGAGTGAACAATTTCTTATAAGCTGAAATTTAAAACTTCAGCATTCCTGTTCCTATCAACTACTACCATACCAAACTGCTTGTGGTGGTTATCGACTACAAGAGTCGACTGCCTCATCTTTGAGAATGAACTTATTTGAAAACTGTTGATCTCAGTGTGTTCTGAACTCTGTATTCAAGTGGATGTGTTTGTACCGACATGATCAAAATAAAGTTAATTCATTATAAACAAGCGAATACTTAATGTTGGGTTTGATATTACCGTATGTAATGTCTCAATCCCTATACTGGTGACCCTGACACTCACGAACACCGCTTACAACACCAGAAATGTGTACTGGAACATCACCATGGACAAACAATGCAGCAACCCTTTGTTGGATTTCTACGTCCATCGACTTTGCATCTTGTCGCATCTTGATGCAGTGTACAGGAAGTGTAATTAGTGTGTAAATTCCCGACTCTTATGTGAATCACACTTTTTGGTAACTTTCGTTACCTTCTCAGACATTGACAATACGACCAAGCTGCACACGTCATCTGTCGAAACCCGCTCAACGCGTCGGTAATTTCACTTCCGGACAGTGCAGTGCTCTTTTGCCAATTAATTTGGACAATTTTGACTTGCTTTTGTGTGATAATTATTATAGTGACATTCGTCAGTGCAGTGTTTCGACATCGGACAATCATGCCAAACAATGGACTGCAACAAACAGGGACTATGTTGTAAATCCCAGTTCGCGCGAACTCTGAACTACAGCTAAATCGCATGCCTGGTCGAATTCACAAATGCCCGTCATAGCTACCGCGTCTTCCACGCCATGTGGAAATTCGTTCGACCCGGTTTCCACACGGCCCGTCTTCCAGATTTCGAATGTTCGCACCAACTTTTCTGCCACTTCTTCGCGCTTGTCCCTCATTTGCAGCATTCAATTACCAACATTTCTCTCGGACCAACTTCCAATGTGGTTCATGGGCGTGGAGTATATATTTTCCTCCTATGGCATCACCGACAAAAGTTAAAAATACCTCGTACTCTTCAGGCACCTAAAGGAATATCATCATATAATTACGGACATTATCTGTGACACTTTGAGTAACAAGTACACCAGAGCAAAAGCCGCTTTAATTCAGCGCCTGTCACCAACATCACAGGAACAAATTCATCAAGGGCATCCTACCGATCAATGACAATGCACCAATTACACCGACGACAATGCTGGCTGTTCCTCAGTGCAACACCGGACGTGCCACGCCTTCCTCTACGCAGCACCCGAGCCGCACCAACTCTGCTCAACCACTACCAACAGTGACGTCACAGGCACCGCCTGCTGGCTCACTGACCTCGACTCAGTCAAAACAAACAGCTGCATGACATAGGATCCCGCCACGGCTACCACACCCGCATCTTGTCAACAACTCGCCGACACTACGCAAGCTTACCGCCCGGCCATTCACTACTCGATCGCGCCCGCAACTTGTTCACCCACCCCAGAAGATGATTTCAGCCATATCAATGCTTGATACAGCAGTGAACATGTTCTCACTCTGCCTCAGCAGAGTACTGAGTTTCACATTTGTGATCGCACACACGATCTCTTCTACTCGAACTGTTACGTCAATACTGTGCCTTCGACCTTGTCTTGTATGCCAGAGACAGAGACAGAGACAGATTCTGATTTTGACCCCATCTTACTCAGTGATACACAGCAGACTGCTTCACAACATACATTTCCGCATGAACAACTGCAACAGCTACGTGAGCAAATTGCGACATACAACTTGTTGCTACAAGATCAGTTACACACGCTGCAGCTGACACCGACTGAGCACGACATGCAACGAGATGCTCCTGTCATTATTCTGCCTCCAAATGCTGATGATCCTTCACCGTTGCTACCAGCTACAACTAATACCCTGACAATCACGCTACATGGATCTATGTCCAGATGTCACAACTGTCATCATCACGCCACCTCAAGTGGAAATTATATGTTACTGATGTGATACAACCAACTTATTTACACCGCTGACACCTTTCCTTGGTAGTTTCAGGCACTTCGTTTCTGTACCATGGCATAACCAGCCACATTCCAGTGACGCTTGCTTTGCCGCCCTCTTCACTACCTCTGCAATGTACGAGCAACACATCTGCCATTTCTGCTTCGACGAGTGAGCATCTTTCCACTCCGACAAACTACCGTGCATCAGTATCACGTGAACAGCTTGCACCCTTACGACTCGACCGCAGTGCTGACAGCGACAGCACACACGCAGCTCCAGTTCCATCGAATTGTGTTGCCTCTCTGCCATGGACCAGTAGTTCGTCCACCGATTCGACTTCTTCACATTCACATTACGTCTCATCGCCTTCCTGCTCCGACCATGGTTTCACTGACCACGTCCACCTTCTACCACCTCTCGCCGTTGCCATGCCTCATACACGGGGCTCACGGCCACACCCCCCAACCTTCGATCACGGCTGCTTCGCACATCAAAACACCGACACTGTCAACTCCACTCGGAACACCCTGCCATCTACCGCTGTAACACACTCATCATCCGTGGACTCTGAGGTGACACTTCCATCTACACCGAAGTCATCCGCCACCAAGGTCAGTCATGTGCAGCTTGCTGTTTTCTCCCCTGCTGCAACATCAAGCCCCTCTATAGCTCCGTCATTACCACAAGTGTTGCTCATCCGGCATCTCTTACGCAACCTGTTAAGCCACAGCATGCTTGCTCCTTTATGTCATATGGCCAATAAGAAACTGTTACCAGATACGTTCCACTTACTGCAGCACTAACTGGCAAACACTTAGGCAATACATCATATTGCATCTTCGATGCACTCTGCGCCTTTGATTGGATCAAAACCCCATTGCGCCGCACATCCTCGGCACGACAATGTTCTCCCCACCAATACTCCGCTGCCTTCTGCTTCCACCGTGCCATCAGCAGCATGGCACGGTCAACTTGTGAACTCCTTCCGCACCTCCTTCCCTCCGCTGGTCGCGCCTACCAAGACATTGAGAAACAGTCCGATCGCGCCTCGCACTAGCGCCTGCCACAACACGATCGGTCATGCGCACCTGCGCCATCAGCTGGCCGGGTGCACACACTCCTCATCATCCTTACCGTGCCCCGCACTATCGCCGGGGGTCTCTGTGGCGGTTATCGACTGCAAGAGTCGACCGCCTCATCTTTGAGAACGAATTTCTTTGAAAACTGTTGATCTCAGTGTGTTCTGAACTCTGTATTCGAGTGGATGTGTTTGTACCGACATGATCAAAATAAAGTTAATTCGTTATAAACTTGCGAATACTTAATGTTGGGTTTGATATTACCATACATAACATCTTAATCCCCATATGCTCAATGAATTATGGGATAGGAACCTTAGATCAGCTTAGCACTTTTATGTAGGACCAGAATTTTCTCAGTTTTTCGGCAAGTTCTTTTGCTAAGGTGTGACGGTGGTAGTTGTTGTATGCTTCATGTATAGATCTTTTTACAGATGCATAAATCACTGATAACCTTTACTTATCATCATTTGTATGTTACCTTTTGAACAGAGAGTGCAACAGCCTTTGCTTCTTCAGCATTTTCCAAATGATGATGTTACACCATGGTGGGTCTTTTCCATCCTTAATTCCCCTACTCAGCACATACTTCTCCAGAGCACAATTTACAATACATTTTAACTTTGTTCACAATTCCCCTATTTCCAGCATACTGGAATTAATTATGTTAATCCATCATCTAAGTTGGAATTTAAGAAATGCTTATCTTCTCCTTCTAGCAGGAATACTCTCCTAGCCTTCTAACTTTAGTCACTATGATGACATGATAATCACTAATCCCTGGCTCTGTATGGACACTGTTGATAAGGCCAGCCTTGTTTGTAGCTACAGGGTCTCAAATATTTCCATTGCATATGGACTGTATAGCTAGCTACTGAAGACAGTTTTTGGAAAACACGTTAAAAAGTACTTCACAAGGCTGTCTGTCTGTACTCCCTGCAATGAATCCATACATGTCCCAGTGTACACTCAGTGGTTCAAAGTCACCTCCAAATAATATCGCATGATCCAGTTTTTTTTTCACACTACTGACCGTAGACTTTCTTTGAATGACTCTATAACTGTCACAGCAGAATCAGGTGGCCAGTAAAAACATCCAACAATGAACTTACTCAACTACAACCTCAAAAGAGACAATATTTTTGTCAAGTTCAATGAACATTACTCCGCCTATGGCCTCTAATCCATCTTTCCAATATATGTTTGATGACTTGCTAAATATCTCAGAGCATTCCACTTTGGATTTCAACCAGTCACAAGAGTAATTTGAGTGTGACAACTTTCCTGGAAGACAGTAAATTCAGGAACTTTATTATGAATACTTTGACAATTTACTGATTAAATTGTGACAGTGGAAGTGTCTTTATTCTGAAAGCCATTTGACTTCCCTTTCTGCACATCGACTGGCGATTGTTCATCAGTATGCCTCAGGTACTCTGCTACCAGAGTAGCTGCTTCCTTTGTGTAGTGCACCACTGACCTATCAAGGTGAGTCCTAAAAGTCTTCACACGATAATGCAGCCAAGACTGTCAGAGTCGATGAAGCCTTTGGTTGAGATCGTCCACTTGGCTCCAAGCCAAAGGACCCTGATCAACTCTGGGAACAATGCTGCAAATTGCAAGCTCTGCTTGCAACCCACCTGCAAGTCCAGCAGGCTTCACCACCTCCACCAGCTGCCTGTATGAACAGAAGACCACTTCTGAACCCATGCAACAGGTATTGTTGGTGCCAACATGAGCCACAACATGCAGTGCCTGTACCCTGTATGCTCAATAGCCACAGGGGAGACTGCCTCCACATCTCAGATGAGGCCCCCCAGCAGAAATACCAAGTGCACATTGCTTTCGTTCCAGACTTGAACACTATCTTCTCAACATTGGAGCTCCAAGTAACTAGTAAACCCCTCCCACCACTGTGCCTGCTTGGACCCGGCTGAAGGACAGTCACCCATCCACTCACAGGTCAGATGGGCGAAACCAGGTGGCCAGTCTCCAGATTGACCCTCTGTGTCACTCAACCTGCTATGAGGGCAGATCCACTGCATTGGGTCCACTAGGAGGTGCCTTGCAAGCAAAGCCCATGGGCAAAACAAGCGACATCTGAGGTGTCCCATGCTATGTGCCAGATACTCTACCACCGCTACACCCTGAGGCAGCAGCCTGAAGGTGACTGACCATAGCCAAAAGCACATTTAGCGGTTTGTGAATTGTGGCCAGCTCCTACTGCGTCTGCATACAGCATCACATATCCTAGCCATCCTTGCAAGACTAACTGAATAAGTGGACTACAAAAGCAGACAACTGTAGATATGCAATGTGATACCCTCCTGATGGCTCTCCAATGCATGCTGATGCATTAATGAGCTATGTAGGTGGCTATTTAGCAAGCAACTATTGCACTACAGACTGAGTGAATTTACACTTACAAAAATGCAAGATTAAACCTCTTAAACAGATAAACAGGCACAAAATTTAATAAATATACTATTAGGAAAACACAGAAAAAGTTAAACACTTAACTTGCCACTCTGTTATTGTGCCAAGAGCTAGAGCCTGATTGACTGGCTTACAAAATGAAGGGACAGTTGCTTTCAAAACAAAACAAAAATTCCGCTTATCAGAAAGTTGGCATAAGTTTGTTTACAATGGACACAGATAAACCTGCACTTTGACTTAAATGCCAGAGGTCAGCTACCCATGCTTAATGGGACTGGCTTGCTTTCTTTTACCACAAGTGAAATTCATATGGGACGCAATAATGTGGGTTTTCTTGAGTTAATAAGCACTGATCAACTCAGAGATCTGAAAGAACATCATCGCTGCTGGGTCCATTAATGGAGCAAGTTTCTGAAACACCTGAAAAGTTTTGGGCTTGATACAAAACAAGAAAAAGGATTTTAGCAAAGCGGTGTCCACTATCTGAGATGCTGCAAAATGTTGCTGCAAATGCTACATGTATGAGTCCCATTATTCTTTCATGTCTTGGAATTGTGGAAAAGCTGGGGGCTTAGGTAGGTAGGTCGAGGGCAGCTGCATGAAAGATGGCATATAGCAACATGCTAATGGCCTTCAGCCTGGTGCCAGTCACCATGCAAATCAGTGAGTGAATGCGAGGTAGCATGTGACCCATGTGTGAGTGAATGTTGAGAGGAATTAGTTGTTTAAGATGTACACTGGCAATAGTCCTCATTTGTTCTGACCATTCTGCTCCATCCAGTTTATTCAAACACATTGTTTTGTAAGCCTTTTTGCTGGTATTGCACTACACCACCTTAACTTATTGTGCAAAACACACTGCACAAAATGTCTGATGTAAGTAAGGTGTTATGAAAGATATCAGGCCTTCTGGCTCCTACACAATATGTGGAAAAGCCATACAGTCTCTTCACATATCGAACTTTGATTTGCATTATGTGATCTGGTCAGTCTGATAGGGACATAGCAATGAACAGAGGCTCCAAATTTACATGTGAGGAGTCTATGTGTGCATGAATAGGAAAATCCATCTCTTGTCCACAAAAATATTTCTTATGGATCTGCTACAGAGCCAGAGAGATGAGATGGGCAGACTCAGAGCAGGTGGCTGCAGGTCGCATTACAAACATGCAGCTGCACCTGGCCTGACAATGGGCACCAGAACCTTAGTGTCAGCCATGTGGTGAAGGAACTGTGAACTCCCCCACCCATTGATGGTGTCTTTTGAAGACTCTGACACCCACAATACTAGCACCTCAAAAAATAGCTTTCCATTCACAGTGTAGATGCCATGAAACCATGGCTTGTGTTAAAGAACTGGAATAGGGAACGATGCTTCAGTTGGCGAGGCATAGTGATGCAAGTTCTAGGAAGTTGGTCTCACAACCACCAAGCTGTGCCTTTATTCGTGCCATGGTGTCACGCAGAACGTTCCAGAAAAGTGTCCCACAACTGCTTTTAGTCCAGGTCATGATTGGCTGTTGTGACTTACACATCAGTGCTATAATTGGGCAGCCAGTACAAAAAGTGGGAAGAGTTTCGATTGGCAGAAAATTTGTTGCAGAGCAACGATTGGCTCCTCTCTCGAAAAAAAGAGAGAATGTGCTTGCTGTGATGTGGAGAGTAGTTTTGGCAGCAGATCTCTTATGGCTGTTGCAGGAGAAAGTGTCATTTAGACAATAAATCATTGTTTATTAATGAATTATAGCATTTCTCCAATGTGCGTACGCTGTTCCCTGACACTTCCCACATGTCACCTTCTTTTTGGAGGTGTAATCAATTCGATAGGTAGGCAATAGGTAAATTAAATTAATCATACTTGTTGTGTTAAGTTATCCAGCTCACCCGGAGCTGCACTGGGGGGCTAGTTGACGGTCCAGATCACTGTGCACAAGACAGGTGCACTCCAACTGAATGTGGTATGTGGCCTGCAATAGTTAACTTACATAGGCAAGTGGCACCAGACCCCAGCCATAGGCTAACTTATGTACAGTTTCCTTAGAAATACACTGTACATATTTCTGATGTTTTTTTAAGTGTTAAAATTGAATACATACTGTTTGAGTTACCCCAAAATATGATTCCATATCTTATTACTGATTTGAAGTAGCTGTGACATACTACATTCTTACTTTTCATGCTGATTGCATTGTACCATTTCAGCATCACAAATTCCAGACTGTTTAATTTATTTTTGAGGTACTGTGTAAGCAAGTCTCCAAGCCCATAATAAATTTTTATCCTACAGCTTTCCCAAAAAAGTCACAAAGATAGCTTCGTGCAAAATGAGTTTTTCCATGTTTGATTTTAACCCACATAGATACAACCAATTATGTGATTTTCTGAAGGCATTTATGACAGTCTGAGGAATTATATCACTTAACAGTCATAGAAATACAATGACAACTCCCTCCTCTTATGTTAATCTATGCATTACCTTTGTGGTGACTATTGGTAGTTACAGCAGCAATAGTTCCTTGAACTTTAGCAGAGGCTCTTTGACTGGTTGCTAGTTTGTTCCATCTTTTTCTCATGTACTGTTTTGTCTCTTGCATTATTTTAGCTTGTAATAAAACCTCAAATTTACAATAAATTATTGAATCATTCTATTCTCCTGCGATTATGGTACCCAATTTCCACCAGTGGCGACCTCAATTTTACTGACTATGGATATTATTTTTATGTGTGATAGATAGGGCCAGATAATGTATTAGTTTTCTGTGAGCATCCTGGTGCCATCTTTCACTCCAGACGTCACCCACATTTCACAGGCGTATTTGTCGGTGCAGTTACCGACTCAGAATCATAAGGCCCTGTCACAAGATATGTTGGCACATGTACATAACCTGAATGGTCAGAAACAACATGCCAAGCCACCACCACACACCATGGCTTCTGCCAGAAGCTATGATCTTGTGGACATTTTGCCTCGGGGACAAATGCCATTTCAACATGAACATAGTGCATTCCTGGCTGCATTGATACATCCATCGCTGCCTTTAGCTATCCCATCACAGGTGGTGAGAGACTTATGTTCTGTACAAGAAATATGTCACCTCATTTTGTTTTAAGATTAGTTGCAGCCAAATGATTCGACTTGCTTCCCAACAGTTATGGCTGTTCCATTCGTGCTGATTGTATCTTCAATCATGCCTTCTGTGCCTTGTTCCTCATGTGCCATCTCCTGCCACACATCTGCACTGGGGCCTCAGGTAATGCTTCACTCAGACAATTGTTGCTGCACTTTGGATGTGTTCCAGATGCATCCAACACATTGATGTGACTGACAGGCACTCCGCCGCCACCCCATTCTACTCTAGGTTCCTTCTCAGTGGAATAATATCACATTGATGTTTTACCAAGCTACCTCAGCTGCTTAAAGACAGTCCCAAAGTAATGCTCACATTGATTGACAATACTGTGGCATAAATGATGTCTGCAACAACAATGCCAGATTCATGTGCCTAATAAGCCACCTACATGAATGAATAAACTTGATCAGTGGCTTGATTTTGATCGCTCCCTCCCCTCCAAAATATGCCAATGCTTGTGTGATTATCATTGAAAGATTGTCTTGTTCCCCTGAAGATGCTTTTGGCACATTATCCATGATGAGCACAGAGGAGACTAATCCACTTCACAGCTCTGGCAGAGGTTAAATGCTCTTGTGGACTTGCAGGTGATGCCTGATATTGTTCTATGGGCATTGTGGTTGGTCAGACTACTTCATGGCCTCCAGCTGCAGCTACTTTCACACGCTGTGCAGCTGTAGGACACTCAGCTCTGGCTCATTGATTGTGCTTATCAAATCATTTGTCATCATTGACTCCTGCCTGCAACAAGTCGCTCTCAGACAGAGAAGGTTGGTGGTAGTGTTTCAACTGCTGCCTCTCTCCATACCTGTATGGCAGAGGTTGTGCATGATCTTGCACAATGCCCGACAGTGTTGTGCTGTCATCTAGCTGCCAGCCCTTTGCACTACCATCTCTTGCTCCTCCTTGTATCCAGCTGCCGACACACACTCTGCCTCTACTAGTCACCATGATGGCCTGACAGATGGCGTCGGTGACACGCACCTTGCCCCACAACCCACCTCCTGCTATGCTAGTTGCACATGACATTTGACCATACTACAAGAAACTGTCAATCCCTGTGCATGCAGCACCCGAACTTGTCATGCAAGCCAGTTAAGGAGACTTGTCCTGCTTTGCTGCAACAGGGCGCTGTCTTCAGAGTCAGTCATGACTTTGTGTCTCCTTCCACCAGGAGATTGTATGTGCTTGAGTGAGCAAGTAATATGGAGGGCCTCATAAACATGAGTGTAGATTCAAGTGTCATCCCACCCTCCCTCACTCCTTCAAGCCTTCTTCCATCATCGACATTTCTTTGAGAGGCTAATAGCCCTGATAACACCATTCAAGGTGACACTGATCTCTGGCTTCAGCTTACGCCAGATCTTCAATTCTATTGGACCTTCAATGTGGTCGATGTGATGGGTGCTATTCTCAGGATCAATTTCTTAAACCATTTTGGTCTGTCTTTTGACCCACATCCTGCTGTCTTAGTCCACCGTACATTGGATGTGTGCATTCCTGATTCCTTCACCCCTTCGCGTCTCTCATCTGCAGTTCAGTGTGAACCCCTTGCTCAAGCTACCTCTGAGTGCTCTCATCTGCTTGCTAGCCTCAACGCACTGGCAGAGCTTGTGACTCAGCACTGAGACATTGATGCTCTCTGTGTCAACAGCATCTTCCATCAGCTGATCGCCACCATGTCAGCCAACCTGGCATATGCTTTCTGCATAGTTAATGACCTGTCTTCTGCTTGGTCAACTCCTGTTGAGGGTTCCGACTGTGCATTTGCTGCTCCCTCATTGCCACCTATGCTGCAGACACTTCAGGTCAGTGACTTAAAAACTATGAGAATTTCATAAGAAGATCACTTCCCATCTTCTGTAGCTGTATATACAGCACTCACATGTACTAGAAAGACCCACATTGTTGTGATATCTAATGTACTTACAAAAGGTTACCCATGGTGGCAGGTCATCCTGTCTGTTACAAAGTTAGGCATCTTGCAGCTAAAAAAATTAAAAGGCTGCCATGCAGGAACTTTTAGATGCAGCTATTGTGCATGTACCTGATAGCAATTGGTCTTCACCCATCCACCTGGATCTCTAGAAAGACAGTACCTTTAGGCTGTGTGGAGACCATCGCAAGCTCAGTGCAAGTGCTGTTATGGGCCACAAGAGGCACTTATCTCAGACATTTAAAAATTCCCTTGGCCAACAGCATAGAGATCAACCACAGTAAGTTACAAATTTGATGCTGTAGTGTTACCTTTCTTGGTCACATTCTCACTTACGAAGAAGTCCATCTAATGTTTGATCACATAGCTTTTATTAATGAACTGCCTCTACCAAAAACTTATCATGACCTCAGACAGTTCCTTGGTATGGCTTTTTTGACTATTCATGACCTGGTGAACACCAGCACTAAGGCTACCGCACTGCTTGTGTCTGAACATTTTATATAGCCTGGAATGAAAAGCGACTGTCATGCTTGGGCTGCCAATGAAGCAGAGTTGATCAACATGCTAAACCTCCTCTGTGACATTTTGAGACCTGTAAAGATCAGTTTCATCACGTGCATCTTGATCTCAGAGGTCCCCTCCTCACTTCTGCTGGTTTTGGTTACATTCTGTCCATGATTGACTCTGCCAGCTGATGGGTGGAAGCAGTGCCCCTGACTGACAGTTTGGCTGACTCAGCTGTATGAGCTTTCAACACATTGGCTCTTCCACTTTAGCTGCCCCTCCCCCATCACGACTGACCAGGGGATGCAATTTGAGCAATTAACTTTCTTCAAGCTGTGTGCCTTATGCGCTGCCAACAAATTCCACACAACTTCAACTTCATAACACCCTCAGAGCAATGGGTTGGTCAAGCACTGATACTGCACTTAGAAAGCTGCCATAAGTGTCACATAGATCCTGGTCTGAAGCACTACCTTGGGTGTCACTCAATGTATGTACCGCTTTCAAGGACAATCTCAATGCCTCATTGGCTGAGCTCCTGTATATAGTGAACCTCTTGTATTTCCAGCCAAGTGTGTTGAGCATTCTGCTTCCCTTCCTCTGTCCAGGCTTACAACACTAGTGGACATGTCTGCTATTACACTGCCCACATACAAACATACAACCCCCCCCCCCTTCCCCCCCCCCCCCCCCCCCCCTCTCCACATGCTCAGTCTATACCTTGTGTGTTTGTCCACGAGAAACTCAACTATTGTGAGTTAGTTATGCTTTGCAATGACAGATCAACTGGCTTTGCAGCCTCCATACTTAGGACTGAACAAAGTACTTTGTGGTACAGACAATATGATGGATGTTCACCTGAATGGGAAGCACAAAACTCTATCACTCAACAGAGTCTAACTAGCACGGACACTCAACAGCAAAACCCCTTTGGCCTCTTGTCTGGATGACCTTGTTCCTAGTTCCTCCTCCTCCAAGTGTCTCAGCCTGAAGCCACCCATGTGCGACTCACCATGTGTGTCCTCAATTTTGAGTGTTGCATCTGATGTGTTCCCTCCTAGCACTCTTACTTCCTGGTGTCTTACTCAAGAGGTTCCCCGACACTCTCACCATGTGTACCTACAGATACAAGTACTTCGTATGAAGTGCCTTCTCCCCTAGTGCCTTCTTCAACATCTTTACTTCTCACTCCACCCAGTTGTCCACCTTTTGTGTCAACATTTAGTCATACTGCATCAAGGACTTCACCCTCCAATTATGCAGTGGCATGCTCTTCACGATCTAGCACCCCTACACTCACTTGATGACCCAACCAGCACCCACATTATGCTCCTTCATTCTTATAAACTTGCACCAGATGCTGATGACAAGAAGATTTTGCCAGTGCTGATGCCAGTGGCCACCTTGTGGTCATCAAACCCTCATCCTGCACCATCAGCCTCCTTACAGCATGTGACCTTCCATCGGCTGCACTGATGCTTCTCATCTTTCCCAAGACACCGCATGGTTGAGGATGGGTGGAGGAGGGTGGGGGGGGCAGCTCTGTGGTGACTATTGGTAGTTACACCAATGACATTCTGTGAAGCTTTAGCCAAAGCTGTTTAACTGGGTGTTAGTGGGCTTCATCTTGTTCTAATTTACTGTTATTTATGTCTCTTGCATCAGTGTGTTGTGTGATAAAACCTCAATCTTATAATAAAATGGTGAATCATTCTGTTCTCCAGCGAGTATAGGATCTTATTTTCCACACATCTACACTTCTAATTTTGGTTTCTTCACCTAATTCAGCATCGTTCTACTAGCCTTGTTCTACTTTTGCTGATATTTGTTGTACAATCTCTTTTTAAGACATTGCATTTCTCATTCAATAAATCTTCATAGTTATAGCATTTATATTTTGTTGTTTGTGCCTTCATGTCTTCACATTTTATATCCTATTATGGGTGCTAAAATTGTCCTTTAGTTCAATACTGTCAATAATTTGGGTTTTTGAAAACCAGACAATTGTTTCTTTATTCATTAGTGCACTTTATTATGTTTTTCAGCTTTTATAATAACTATAAATTTCTCCAAATCACTGTTTACAGTTGTATTTAGGTCTTGTGCCACATCTCTCCTAACAGCTTAATCTTAACTCTTTACAAGCCTTCATTGCACAATATTAAAATAAGATGTCCATTCTGATTCATCATTCCAAATCAGATGAATTTGCACTAAATCACAGCTATATTCATTTGAGAACTGGAAAGGTAACTGTACACCAAGACTCATACATGGAGATAAAGTGATTGTGCTGCCAATTTGAGTGCATGAGTATGCAACAATTTTAGAGATTTTATCCACATTTGTTTGTTTTAATGATTGCAAGGGCAATGATAATCTTGTCGCTGACACACACACACACACACACACACACACACACACACACACATGTGGAGCTTGCTGTTACCCCATTATTATGTATCTGCCCTCAGTGCTGTTTTGGGTTTGATTTGAATGTCTGTGGGATTACATCTTTTGTGCAAATGAGAAATATAAAAGAAGCTAGTACATTACCTTTTCATATTTATATTTCAACCTCAATTTCATTAGCCATAATCCAACTTTAATTATAAAGTGTTGTTGTGAGTTCCACAACCTGAGTTATCTTTTCATTTTAGCATTGTATTAGCTAGCTTACATGGGTATTACAATTTCTTAATCCTGCTATAATTTACAAACAGTTCTGTTGTATATTTTCTCTATTTTGTATGAACCTCAATGTAGTTGCATCAAATGGAAATTCAACTGAGAAAAATAGTGAATTATGAGACAGAATTGCTGGTGAATTCTTACCTTCAGGAGGCAAAATAATCATGTTTTCTCAAGTAAGTGCATTGAAACTATTTTTTAGGTAGTATTATTTCCCTTCCTAGTATGAGCCAAACGGAACGCCCTATGTGTCTTGCTTCAACTACCATTCCATATTCAAAGTCTGTTAATTCCAGTCACGTGGCCATAATCACATTGGAAATCTTTTCAGATGAATCACCTGAATACAAATGACAGTTCTGCCATTAGACTGCCTTTTATAACTTGTGTGTGTGTGATACAACTAAAACGTCTGTACATACATATCACTATCCCATGACTTTTCTCACCTCAGTGTATGTACATGTAGACAAGGCATGCCCACCAAGACCTTCTTGAGCATCGTATTCATAACACAGATGATGAGCACTGCTTGCTGCTATTCATTGGTATCATCATTGTACTTATATTATAGACCACACCACTTTGTTGTCGAGACACCATTAACTTTAATTTCTGGTACTTGGATATGCTACAGTGTCATGTGCTGTGGTAAGCAGGCTGCAAGAGCCTTGTCACAGGCTGTACCTGATAGAACTGTTGCCAGATTTCAACTACAAAGTGGAAGTGGCTGCAGTGGAAACAACAATTGTCTTCAAGCTGCAAAAACACTGAGGCATGGTGTTATGCAATTATTTGAGACAGACATGTAGAGTAGTTGTGCCAAGCCCACAGCAACTGTCAGGCATTTTCTTTCACTGATTATGCTACAGTTATCTTTATTCACTAAATTGGGTTTGCCACAAAAATCAAATTTCACAGACTCAAGTTTTTTCAGTTTCTTTCCAAAAAAATAGGTTCCACTTACCTCTAATAGTTTTTTAATCTATTGTGTAAATAAGTCTTTAACATAATTTCCATTAAGTAATGGCATTCACACTAGAGATATGTGAAACTGAAAGTCATGAATTTTGGAGTATTTAATTAAAGACGGTAATTGTGTAGTAACTCCAGAAAACACTACTATTGGATCGGCTGTAGGGATAAGGTAATTCCACTGTCCAGTCACATTAATGTAGCTGGCACCCATGTTCATTGTCAACCAGCAATAATCACTTACAGACAGCAGATGGTAGCACTAGCAGTGGAGGGTATATAAAGCGAGTCAACAGGATGTGGAAAACAGTGCAATCATTGTCGTAATGCAGAAACAGAGTGATTTATCTGACATCTAAAGTGGTATGATCATTGGCTTTTGGGCCAAGGTTGGAAGTTTTTCTGAAATGTCTGAGTCTGTGATAGGTTTGCGTGCTGCTGTAGCTGAAGTATACCATGCAAGGCAAAATGGCACTATCCAAAACTGATGCTGAGGCATCTGTGGTGCACGATGTGTCATATATGACAGTGGTGAGCAACAGCTGCAGATATGTATATGGGTGAATAGAAGTGCAATGTTGACCAACTGAGTGCCCACATGAACCAAGGGGCTATTTTGCATTCTCTGGGTGATCTTGTCATTCTGGAAGCTACATTGGATCAATGTAAGTATGCAACTACCCTTGCAGACCATGTCCACTCCTACATGCAGTTTGTTTTTCCTCGGCATGATGGCAGCTACCAGAGGGACAATGCAGTGTGCCACACAGCTTGCAGTGTACATGTGTGGTTTGACGAGCACTAGAATGAGAGTACCATATTCCTCTGGCCAGCAAACTCCCTGGATTTAAACCCAATTCAGAATCTGGGGGACATCTTGATCAGGCTATTCATGCCGTGGGATCTCATCTGAGTACACATCTCACAGCAGTCTGGACTGCAAAGAGTGGATACTCAGGATTCTGGCAGGTAGTCATATTAATGTGACTGGACAGTATATAAGGTCTTGTAAGAATTTCTGCATTGAAACAAAATTGTCTGAAAACACATTTATTGTTACAATCTGTCTCACTGTAAGATAATTTGTCATGAAGTTATTGCATAGGGGTGTTCATGTGTGAACTCTTGAGAACTCTTTGGTGAAAGAATATCAGCATTACAGTAATCTGTAGGAAACAAATCTATGTTACCAATCAGTACCTGACTCACTTATACCACTTGCGCATAAGAAAAATGTGTGCTGCACAATACAATGAGTGTACAGTATGATAACCTCTCACTTCTTGTGGGGGCTGCAGGAGATGAGAAATCGCATGTCTGATGATTTCAGGCTAGTACTGACTTGCTTCCAAGCATCCCCAACCTTAATTATCAGACGATATAGTGTGCAGTGATGTTATAGTAGCCATCATGATTGCTGTTTCTTCTTCTGTTGAGTGTTATCTTTATTATGTATTGTTTTATTCAGAAATGAGTAATGGGGCATTTCATGATGCTTCACAAGAATGTAGGTACACTCTATTTTCGTTTTGTCTGTTAGTAATATAAGCCACCTACATTATGAAACAAAGATTAATGATGACGTGTTAGCCCATCTCCACTCTCCATGCCCTAGCTCAAATAAAAAACTATGAGTGCTGAGAATGCAGTGATGTGAAATGGGTGGAGGTGGGGGTGAGGTACAGTGTTGCCAGCTTGCAGCCATCCATGCTTTACAATGCTTGGCCTGTATGTATGAGGGGTATAAAGTTTTAGCTGTCACTTAGAAACAATGTACTTGTGAACACAAACCTTGACAGTGGTGATAGTCTTCTACATAACTACTCTTCAGTGTGACAAATGTTTCCCAATTATAGATGCCATTTCAGAGACCTTGGTTGGTAGAAATCTACATTTAGCTGTCAGGAAAAGTGCTACCCCAAACATCATCAACTCATCATTCTGGAAACACCTACCTACAAATGGTTTCATCATCTGAGGAAACAGGGAGGAACCATTCTGTGGCATTCATGAGCATGTAGGAGGTTAAGGCAAAATTTGATAGCCCAAAGAAGCAACATGTCAGTTTTCTCTGCAGAATGAGGTAGGGCTTTGGACAACTTTCCACAATACTTCATATTGACAGCCTCTCACAAACGTTGTCAGGAGATTTTGGTAGTGTTCTCCTGTGACAGTTTGTACCTTTTGAGCATAATCTGTTAGCACCATGCCATGGTGCTCCCAAAAAGCATACAGCATCACTTTTCCCAATGATGCTTGACCCTTCATGTATTTTGCTGGTGCAGAACAAGTGGCTAAAGAATTGGCCTTACAGAGCTGCAAAACTTCTGCTGCTGCCTTAGTTTTCCAATCATTTGGTATGAGTGTGATTGATCAGTCATGTTAACTAGTGGGTGACAGCCATTATTAAATTCAAAACATCGTGCACTGTACTAAAAATTGATCCATAACTGATCATCACATTTTCCACTATCGCTCCCACTAAAATATGCCAGCATCTGAGCACCAGGATGTCCGCTTCTCCTTTGATCTCCAGTTCTTCACAGAGAGATGTTTTGCCACATTGTTTCTCATCACTGAGGGTTGTTTGATCACACTGGAAGAGTTTGTAATACATACCTACTTGTCATTTGATGGTTGATTGTTACCTTCCAGCATCTCAGCAACAGTTGTTGCAGTGTTGTACCTATTCAAATGCGGAAAACAAATTACTGCACAATACTACACTTCATTGATGGGTTGTGTCGCTTTGCTGTTGCTTCTCTTGCAGTTTGTCACAGTACTGTGATGTGGGATTTCAATATGTACCATATTGTGGGCATGTACCTAGAAATAAACTAAAAACTAACTTGTAGCTCTGTTTCCTTAAAGTGATAATTATTACATAACGACTACCTTCACACAAAAAAGGTAACACAGTGATCTCACTGTGATTAAGAATGGCCGATAATTGGCTGGCAACTGTCTTCTACCATTCAACATGATCAAAAAATTATTTTAGTTCAACTATAGTCCATGTGCATGATGAGGATTGCCCCAGCAGTCCCTGCGAGACATGATAAGCTATGCTACTGCACTGCACTGAAGCTGTTTAATACAAATGCTAAGCAATCTCTCATCCACTGGATCAACTATTACACTCTCCTGTGCAGGAGAGCTATCACAGCTTTCTCATTCTCACAGTTACTCTACTGTGCTTTAATCTTGGCCCTACTGTAGGTCAATAAGGCGGACAGCTTCCACACAAGCAGACAGAGGACAGCAGAGGCACAGATGGCGATGAGAACGATGAATCCGATGACGTCGAGCAGCAGCAGTTGCCACCAGTACAGGTCGAGAGCTGCACTACGCAAGTGGGGCGCCCCCCGGTGGCGCATCACGTACTCGATCCACCAGACGGCACGCTCCACGGAGTCTGACTTGTGCTCCCTGAATATGCCCGACACACGCTTCATGTTCTCCCTGTACCTGCAACAATGACACTGCATACTCAGAACGAGAACATTCAGATACACTGCACTAGTAACATTTCAGTAGAGACAGGCTGTGGACCCTGGTCTACAGAAGACTCCTACAGATGTCAGGGTATCGTGATCCTATGAGGAGGTAGCTAATTCCGTCAGACGAAGTAAAGTAAAAGCTCGTTATATCTTCAAGTGTCACTTCCTTTGCACATCTGTAAGCTATTACTGCCTTTTCTTCCTTAATAAAAGAGAACCTGCTAAATTCTTGCTCGTGGCTTATGTGAAGTCTATAAGAAGTAATAATAATTTCCGCATTAGTAAATGACTATACATGTACAGAGTCTGTATAGAAAGAATCGGTAACAAATTTTTATTGATGCGACTGTACGACGCAGAGTGCTTACACCGTGCATGCTCGATGGTGGGGGATGTGATCTTCAACACGAGCGAAGCGCCAGACACTGGTGAGCATTCGTTCAGGCAAGAATGTGTTATTGGTGGAAGCCTGTCGAGTGACTCGGTCGGTGCAAGCGCAAATTGCAGCGAATGATAGAACAGCGGTACACTATCAAATTTTGTACTGGACTGGGGAAATCGGGTACGGAGACTTTGGCCATGATTCGCCAAGTGTTCAAGGATGAAAGCACGTCACAAACTGCAGTTTTTAAGTGGCTTCAACTCTTGAAAGATGGCCGAGAGAGTGTGAAAGACGCTGGCCGCTGTGGCCGAACCGTTCTAGGCGCTTCAGTCTGGAACCACGCTGCTGCTACGGTCGCAGGTTCGAATCCTTCCTCGGGCATGAATGTGTGTGATGTTCTTACGTTGGTTAGGTTTAAGTAGTTCTAAGTCTATGGGACTGATGACCTCAGATGTTAAGTCCCATAGGGTTTATAGCCATTTGATCCATTTGATGTGTGAAAGACGATCCCCACACTGGACGGACGTTGAAGTCAAGAACCACATTGAAGGCTAGAGTCAGAGCGGCTTAAGTATTTGCGTGGTCACAGATGCAACTGGTACTAATAAGACGACAGTGCACAGCATTATTACTGAAGATTTGGCGATCCGGAAGATCTGCGCTAAACTTGTCCTCAAGGTCTTGGTGGACGATCAAAAGCAGAAGCGAGTGTCTGCTAGTGACGATCTTCTCCAATGCATTGAAGAAGATCCACTTTTTGGACAATTTAATCAAGAGGCATGGAAGTTGGATATCCGAATACAAGCCGGAAACAAAATGACGAAGTTCTGAATGATACACTGCAGCATCATCTTGTCTAAAAAAGGATCAAATGAGAAAATTCTGAGTGAAAGTCATCCCCATCGTTTTCTTCGATACTGAATTTGTACGTGTGGGGTGGACAGAGAATGGTGCTTTTTTCCCTAGAAGTGCTAAGAAGACTGAAGAGAAGGGTCGGCTGCGTGAGGCCAGTCATAGATGGAAATTAGGAATTGCATCATGACAACGCACCCAGCCACATCTGCTCCAAAGTCACCGACTACCCAACGATAAGTGGCATCATGACGATTCCCCAACGCACTTACAGTCCCATCTTGGTACCAGCAGACTATTTTCAATTCCCAAAAGACGTCCTCCCTAGAAGGACCCCACCATAGGACTCTAAGTGCCATAAAAGAAGCTTCCACATGTACCCTTAACAACCTTCCAGAATCCGCCTACTATGGGACCTGGGACCTCTGAGTCATGGAAAAGCCGCTGGTAAAAGTGTGTTGACGCTCAAAGCCTGTACTTCGAAGAATTTTGAGGTATTGTAGCAATATCTCAAATAAAATAGTTTTCACAAACTTTTCCCATACTTTTTACACAAACCCGGTATGTCCAGTCAGTACATGTCAATTAATGTGGCTCAGTTGATACGTACTGGCATTCTAACTGAAAAGCCTTTGTTCAATTCTGCATTGATGGCGTGATGTTTCCATTTTCATTTATAGCTTTTTTCACCTGTGGCAATGATGTGTTAATGTGAAAAATGCTAAGTTGCACTGTGATACCGAGTCCATATCAACTTGGATATATAATAAAGAAATTCGCCAAATAGCCATGAAAGTTGAGAAGTTATTTTACTTCATTTTCGCTACCATTCTCGGCAATTCAATATGCCGTCTTCAGACCTCATATGCATCTCTCAAAAATTATTGATATTGGCATACTGAAGATGGCATGTTGAATTTCCGAAACGGGTAGCGAAAATAAAGTAAAATAATTTCTCAGTTTGCAAAGCTGTTTGGCGAATTTCTTTGTTTAATATTTGACCAGCCGCTGTCCCTCGTCCACAATGCATTAACAGACTTAACTTGAATAAGTCACTTATAAGATTTGGTTAGCATTCCTGTTAGTCCTGTTTGGTACAGGTCCCACACACTTGAGATATACTGAAAGATGGAATGCAGAAATGTTTAGGAAGCAGTCAATCTCTTTTTGTGGACGCTCTCTTCAACAGTTCTTGGAAAAGCTGCTTTACAAACCTAGAGTGAAATTACTTTTCAATTTGAATCTTCCATTTTTTTCCAAGGTTGCACTGTATAATCTCAAAGTTTCTGTCTCATAGTAATTCCGTGTTACACACAATTTTATGGAGTTTTTTCCTTATCTAACTTGCAACTGAGAACTGGGCACAATCCAGTTCTTCTCATGCACCAAAACACATGACGCCTCTAATCAAATAACTCATGAAAACTTTTAAGACAAACGAGCGACTAATCTGCTTTTCTTATAACATCATGAATATTAGCCAATCAAAACCACATGTGCAACACACAGCCTGTCTCTGATGAAGGGCAGGTCACTTCGTAAGGCGAAACAAGAACCTCAACAGCTGACAACGCAAATGGTAGCTGGAGCTTCCAAAGCTGAAAACAATAACCATCTATAGAGCTACGGCAACACTGAGGCTTTGCCACAGATATGAGAACGAAATGATGTTATGTGACTGACTATGGTAGAAGTGCGAAACAGTTGCACCCAGCCCATTACAGCTGTCAGGGTGCTTTTTTCGCCATACGAATATAACTTTTCATTCTAGAATGAATTGCTCACTCTGCAGCCTAGTGTGATTAATGAAACCATCAGATTTAAAAAGGTAAGAGAACTGAAACCATTTAAGTATTCAACTTGCTATTAACAACTACATAAAAAAACAGAAAGCTGATTCATGTCCACACCAAAGTTAGTATTTTACATTGTCACCATAAGGAATTAGTAGTAACACAATTAATAATGCAAAAGTATTTCTTATATGACACAGCATATTGTAAAATATTTTTTCTTAATTTGACTTTTCAATTTCCTGTTAAATCACTTATGCTGGTCGCATGATGTTACTACAACGTTTCAAGTCAATAAGCTATCTTCCAGATGCCACGGATCATAAGATGTCTCATACTTCTTGCAATATCTCGTTAAAGAATAACGAATACTGAAAATGGTTTACGCCATCTTCAAGAGCTCAAGAATATTCATCTGGGGAGATGAAGTAGAACTTTTAATGGAACAAATAGGCTTTCCGAGGAATCGAGCTCACTTCAAATGATGTAAGGCAAGTGCCCACACACTGAGGGTAACGTGAAAATGAACCACGATGTCTGTGTCGACATTTTCGGTGGCCAAGTGTTGCCTTTTCTTTTACAGCTTCGTGATAAGCATTCTGTGGACACTCCCATCTTTCTAGACGACAACAACCATGTTCGAGACCTGCACCCAGATGTTCCTGGTTTGACAAACACTCAGGCTCCTTATTGCACCTTGACTGTCTCGCTAAATCACCCGATCTTAAAATAATCCCTTAGAAAATGTCCGTGACTATTTGTCAAGGAGGGGCGGGGGGTACGTAACAAACGACAACAACACAGTTTAATAGCTCTACAGTATCTAATCACCAATAAATAGCTTCAAGTTAACAGGGTAGTTATAAAGTCCACGAAACATTTCTAAGAATCGATATACACTGAAGAGCTAAAGAAACTGGAACACCTGCCTAATATCGTGTAGCGCCCCCGTGAGCACGCAGAAGTGTCGCAACGTGACATGGCATGGACTCGACTAATGTCTGAAGTAGTGCTGGAGGGAACTGACACCATGAATCTTGCAGGGCTGTCAATAAATTTGTAAGAGTGAGAAGGGGTGGAGATCTCTTCTGAACAGCATGTTGCAAGGCATCCCAGATATACTCCATAACGTTCATGTCTGGGGAGTTCGGTGGCCAGCGGAATTGTTTAAACTCAAAACAGTGTTCCTGGGGCCAATCTGTAGCAATTCTGGACATGTAGGGTGTCGCATCGTCCCGCTGGAAGTGCCCAAGTCCGTCCGAATGCACAATGGACACGAATGGATGTAGGTGATCAGACAGGATGCTTACGTACGTGTCACATATCAGGGTAGTATCTAGACTTATCAGGGGTCCCATATCACTCCAACTGCACAGCCCCACATCATTACAGAGCCTCCACCAGCTTGAACAGTCGCCTGTTGACATGCAGGGTACATGATGGATTCATAAGGTTGTCTCCATACCCGTACAAGTCCATCTGCTCGATACAATGTGAAACGAGACTCATCCAACCAGACATGTTTCCAGATATCAACAGTCCAATGTCGGTGTTGACAGACCCAGGCGAGACGTAAAGCTTCGTGTCGTGCAGTCATCAAGGGTACATGAGTAGACCTTCTGCTCCGAAAGCCCATATCAATGATGTTTCGTTGAATGGTTCGCACGTTGACACTTGTTGATGGCCTGGCAGTGAAATCTGCAGCAATTTGCGAAAGGGTAGCACTTGTGGCACGTTGAACGGTTCTCCTCAGTCACCGTTGGTCCCATTCTTGCAAGATCTTTTTCCGGCCGCAGCGATGTCGGAGATCTGATGTTTTACCGGATTCCTGATATTTAAGGTACACTCTTGGAAAGATCGTACGGGATAATCCCCACTTCATCGCTACCTCGGAGATGCTGTGTCCTATCGCTCGTAAGCCGACTATAACAACTCATTCAAACTCATTTAAATCTTGATAACCTGCCAGTGCAGCAGCAGCAGTAACCGATCTACCAACTGTGCCCGACACTTGTCATCTTATATAATTGTTGTTGACCGCAGCGCCGTATTCTGCTTGTTTACACATCTCTGTATTTGAATACGCATGCCTATACCAGCTTCTTTGGCCCTTCAGTGCAGATAAATGGTCAATAGCAGTGTAACATATGATATAATATGTGAACGATAAAGTCTCAACGGCTTTTTTTTACAATGTACATAAATGCTGTATGTGTCCACCATTCGTCATGTGGGACACGTCTAATTGGTCTATTTGGTAGTCCAGTTCTGCCCATACTAGACACAGCATATCACGAGTGACGAAAGGAACAGTTACTTTGGTGCGGTGTTGCAAGTCTTTGAAACATAAATACTGTCCTTGATGTGCACCTTAAGAAAAAAATCGCAAAAGATCAAGTCCTGTGAGTCTAGTGGTTACCCAAATAGTGTTGGGTCAGCAGCCATAGTAAGGCCTTTCTAACATCACGGCAATGTCTGATTCAGGTAATTTAGTATACAATTGGGGAAATGTGGAGGGGCGCAATCATACTGAAAAGTTAAATCCCAGCTATCAGCTTCAAGTTGTGGCATGAACCACAACTGCAGCATGTTGAGATAGGTGATACCATTCTCAGTTCTCTCAGTGAAGAAGAAGGGTGCGTACACTGTGCCGTTCAATGCAGCATGGAACATGAAACTTGCCAGGAGAAGTGCTGTGACACTCACTACCGATTGGGAAAGTGCAAATTCTAGCACACAACATGTTTTCTCCTTCTGGTTCACTGCCATTTTCACCAACTATGGTCGATAGCGCCCCTGTCGACATCCTCCAAACTAACTTTCCTTGCACCCTGTTCAAACAAAGTTTGAGATTTTGTATTTCACGTACTGTCCCTTTTGTTACGTTATGTTTAGCCTTTACCTAAACTGATTTCATAAAATGTTTCATGTACTTTATAGTTAGCCTGTATATAACGTATCTGAAGTAATTTTCGAACTCTCTTCCTTTCCTAATCAAGGCCATTGTAAAAGCAGAATGTGGAGATACACGCTATAAGTGTGACGTCATCTTGGGGTGACCAGGGTCCAGATAAATACGGGCCACCAATGAAATAGTAATGCCACAGTAGTCACCTTGTCTGCCATACTTCACGAATCCTCAGCTCCATGCATGGTCCACAGGAAATCAGTACGTCACGAAAAGGTACCCCTAAATGTCTTAACTTTGATGTGTGCTGTCGAGAATTGCAAGCATTTACAAGTGCAGACAAGAATTATTAAACTCATCCGAAATAGTTATTCGGTCTCTGCCACAGACAGCTACTGGCTCTCATAAGACCTGCAGTGTCACATGGTGCGTTGTACGCCCTGCGGCCTGCCATTTTCATGGGCCTCGGGGGTGACTAATCCTTTGTCCCAGGTGCTTGCTTTTGAAGGCAACAGGAACCCCCTTCTTTCAGCACAACAACTATAGCTCACGCAGGGTACGGTGGCCGTTGTGCAATGACCAGTTTTCGTCCAAAGCCCTGGATGAGTTCATTAGTTTGTTCAGAAGGGGTGTCAGACTCGAGATGCACACTGTGCAATCTTTCTCGCACGATTTTACAGAAACTATTCAGTAAAAAAAATTCATGATCCTGCGCCCCTCATTTCGCTAATGGTCCTAGTTATTGTCATATTTACGTGAAAGTAAGACACTGCGCGAAATTTGGAAAAGTGTGCATTGAAAAATAGATGTCGCTATGATTTTGCATTTTGTGCATATTACATAATATGTTGTTGCATATGAAATGTAGCAAACGTATTGAATTTTTCTTTAGACTTGGGTAGAGGTATATATCCATCACCAGTCTCGAGAAAACTGATCTGATGTAGAACAGTAATCTGTGATCACACCTCACCAGCGATAAGGTCAGAGTGAAATATCCACAAAATTCCGCATATTTCGTAAACGATTTCATATATCGAAATGAGATTTTGAAAAATGATAGAACACAAAGATAGTATTTCACCATATCGTTATTATCTAAAACATCATTATCTACCGTGTTATTCCAATAACTGAAGACTTTTTTGGTGAAAGAATGTAATTTTTAAGGGCCATCAATAGCTCGTGGACCGAGAAATGCTATGGGTTCTGAAACAACGTATGTGAAGACATTACACTTTTTTTTGTACCAAGGGTGTGCTTTTTTATAAGCTTCTGACTTTACTTTTCGTCAGTTCCTCACTTAATAAGCTTAATAAACCATGGTTCCAGAGTTCTCTCGCAATTGTGTCTGCACAACAAGTTAGTGAGGTGAGACTGTGTAAATTCTGCAGTGGTGTGGCAAGAGAAGCAGATTTTGACATGGCAACTACAGAAATGTATAGGTTTTACTCAAAATTCGGTACTTGTGACACTTTTCTGAAAATTAAAAATAGCTAACAAGCAGGCGAAAATAGATCGCTGCATTTCGGTGGTATTCTTTTTAGATACTAATAAAAGAAAAGATGACAGTAGATCTTTTTGAATGGTCACGATGCAAATGTAGGGGTGAAGGGGCTCCACTTAATATTTACAAAAATGTGAGCGTAGACTTCAGTTTAGAATGGCACTTCCCCTCCAGTGCTCAGCATTTCCCCTACAACGCTCTGGACGAACCCCCATCACTGCCGCTCTCCCCATGCTTCCCCAGCCGACTGCGCATCTAGCGGCCACGGCATTCTGCGTGCACTACACCTCTGACTCATTTGTGTGAGGTTATACAGGTCACGCCTTGTTTCATACTTACTTGCTGTCGTTCAGCAATGATTTGAGGTTTCGCAGAGCCGTCTCCTTGCTGACCTCACTGTACTCGAGCCAGATGCCTATCTCGGCCTGCTTAATCTTGGCGGCGTTGTGCGCCTGATCAGAGAAGAAGGGCATAACCAGAAGCGGTACAGCATGGTACGTCGCCTCGTTCAGGCTCTGCAGACCTCCCTGCATGATGAACACCCGCACGTTTGGATGGGCTGTAAGAACATAAACAATAGTTAATGGTAGTACCAACTGTTTTCCTGGAAACAGCATTCCACAATACAGAGTGGTCCAAATTGTTTGACATCTTCAGAAACATAGGTATATTCTAAAGGGAAAGGCCGGTCACATGCAACGAGTACAAGAACCAAGATGTTACAATAAGAATACAAGACTCAAAGAGAATTTCTTGGATTAAAAAGTACATAGGGCGTGGATGCTGTCTTTCTCTTCTACTGCTCAGTTTCTATATCGAAGAAGCAGTTAAGGAAATGAAAGAAAACTTCAGGAGTGGAAATAGGATTCCGTGTGAAAGGGTATCAATGATAAGTATCATTGATGACAATGCAGTCCCCTGTGACACTGAGGGAGAATTTCACGACCTGTTGAAAGGAATGAATGGTCTACTGTGCACAGACTGTCGATTCAGTCTAATCCAAGCAAAGCATAATGTACTGCGAAATGGGATTAGCAACAAACATAGCGTAGAAATTGGAGACTATCTGCTACATGAAATGAAGGGATTCTGTAACTTTGGAAGTCATATAATGGATGGGGGCGAAACAAGGATAACAAAAGAATCAGACTAGCACAGGAAAGGAGCGCATTACTCGCCAAAAGAAGATACAAGTATCCCACATACACCAATGTGCTAGAATGATGTGATGATTAGTGGTTTAGGGCGCTAAACGGCGCGGTCATCAGCGCCCTTCCTTGAAAGAAGTAGAGACAAGGTGGTGAAAAATCTATTAAAAACTAACAATAAAATTTAAAACCAAGCTGTATCGCCAAACGCGTATTGTAAATATAGCCGTGGCGTAGTGAAATTTATAAAAGACTACCCACATATCAGGCAAAATACAGCAGTATTACTAGGGTAATATACCAGTATAGACACAGTAACAAGGAGACAGATGATTGTGGCTGGGTGACTACTTAGAAATAATGGCTCTCTGCGACACATAAAAATTGCACACCCAATATTTTGGGAAGAAATCCTGACATCACACAAAACCTGTTGTACGAACCGCACTTACCTCATTGACAGTTCAAATAAAGGGCAGGTCCTGGGGGAGATCCAGGTCTGCCCTCACGTCGTCAAATAAAACACACTCAATTTCTGACATTCCACAGAATCTACATATGGAAATATCGAAGTGACTCATGGACTGTAAGAAAACTGGAAAAAAAGTGAATAAGAGCGTTTGAAATGTGGTGAAGGATGCTGAGAACTAAGGGGGACTGATAGGATAATGAAATCTGGCGGTTCTACGCAGAATCGACGACGAAAGAAATGTGTCGGAAAAGGGACTGGATGCTCCCCTAGTGTTGAAGTATATGGGAACAACTTCCAGGGCAGTAGAGAGGGCCGTACAGGGCACTTATTGTAAGCAAAGGCAAAGATTTGAATATAAGCAGCAAGTAACTGAGGATGTTGGCCGTAAGAGTTACTGTGAAATGAAGAGATTGACACAGAATACGAAATCATGGCGGTCGTGACAAACCAGCTAGATGGCGTTGCGTATCACGGAGAGGTTCACTATTGAAATTCCAAGGGAATATTTTCCAGGAGAAGTAAAAATCATACATGCTAAACCAAAAAAGAAAAATTGGTCACAAACTGATATTCATACAGATATCGAAGGATGATACAAAACTACAAACTTTGTCGACCAATGGATGAATGTGTGATGTTGCAGCACAACTACATCGCGCAGCTGGCAAGGACAGTAAATGGGAAACATGTCGATAGCAGGGCATAAAGTCCTTACGAATTTAATTCCCTGTACTCAGCTGGACGAAAACTATATCTCTCAGACAGGTGCGTGAACAACGTACCCAGATGTCAGCATCTGAGAGAGGGTGTGTAGTTGGGCTCAGAGAAGTCGGCTGGAGTAATCGGTGAATTGTTGGTCATTTGAATAGGAGAGATGCCACTATTCAACGGTATTGACAGGAATAGGTGAACCATGGCCGAGCACAGCGTCAGGAAGGAAACGGGCGACCTAGAGAGACGTCAGAAGGTGAGGACAGAGGAACTGTCAGACAGGCACTCAAAAGCCCGTATTCATCATTATCATCGATCCGACGTGCAACTGGTGCTTCAGTGACCACAAAACCATTAATAGACGGCTCACAGAAAGAGGGCTGAGCTCACGGCACCCCTTGAGCCGTGTACCATTCACCTCTGTACACCAACAGGCCGTCTGCAGCGGTGTCGGGCTGGAGTGTTATTGGCTGGAATAGAACTGTCTTCAGTGATGAGTCCCACTTCGAACTGAGCCCCGATGACCAGAGAAGACGTGTCTGGAGACGCCCCAGACAGCAGTGCGATACCAACCTGACTGTTGTCGACTATACGGTCCGAGAACAGGAGTGATGGTCTGGGGTGCCATTTCATTTCACAGTGGCACGATTACAACACAGCAGTAAGTCGACGATAGTCTACGCCCAGTTCTGTTGCCCTTCGTGGCAAGCCATCTTCGACTAACATTTCAGCAAGATAACGCTCGCCCGTACACAGTGAGAGTTTCTACTGCTTCTCTTCATGCTTTCCAAACCCTACCTCGGCCAGCAACGTCGTAGATCTCTCCCCAACTGTTAGCGTTTGGAGCATTATGGGCAAGGCCCTCCAACCAGCTAGGGATTTTGACAATCTAACGCACCATTTGGACAGAATTTTGCGCGATATCCTCAGGACGATATCCAGCAACTCTGTCAACCAATGACAAGCCGAATAACTGCTTGCGTAATAGCCAGAGGTGGACCAGTGCATTACGTACTTGCCGAATTTGTGAAGCTCTTTCTCTTGAATGAATTATCCAGTTTTTCTGAAACTGCAATCATTTGTTTGTCTGTAATCTGTACATGTGTATCACATCTACCGATTTCCCATTCGGATAATTCCTTCGAGGTGCGTCTTCTTTTTCTTTTTTGGTTTTAGTGTATTACTGCTTCCCAATACGAGACCTCGCAAAATGACGACGGCGAGAAAATTCGAGAAATTTAAGTTAAAACAGAGGTTTCTCGAGAATCATTCTTTCTGTGCACCACTCGTGAGTGGAATCCGTTAGTGATACTAGAAGTACCCTTCGGCACACACCGTCAGGTGGCTTGTAGAATACTGATGTAGATATAAATTACTAATGAAACAAAATATGTAGCGTGATAATACTGCTTAAGACAATGGCTGTTCGCGTCCATACCGTACCATAAGCTACACGTGTCTCCCGGGTGGTGCTAAAGAACAGTCACTTTGATGTGGCCAAACAATCATCGATCTTGAAACTTCCAGGCAGATTAAAACTGTGTGCCGGATTGAGACTCAAACTCGCGACCTTTGCCTTTCGAGGGCAAGTGCTCTAGCATCTGAGCTACCCAATAAATAAAGCTGTGAGGATGGGGCGTGAGTCGTGCTTGGGTAGCCCAGTTGGTAGAGCACTTGCCCGAGAAAGGCAAAGGTCCCGAGTTTGAGTCTCAATCCGGCACACAATTTTAATCTGCCAGGAAGTTTCAAGATCGATGATTGCGCACACTTCGCTGCAGAGTGAAAATCTCATTCTGGAAATCATCGATCTTGATCGCTGATCTCCTGGCTAATTGTACATCGTATGTCACAGATATGAGTCAAATCATTATGACTGGCCATAGAAAAGGATCCTCTCAGAACCAACAGACGAGGCCCGTTGGACCTATCTTCAAGATTTGCCTTATCAATATACACTCCTGGAAATTGAAATAAGAACACCGTGAATTCATTGTCCCAGGAAGGGGAAACTTTATTGACACATTCCTGGGGTCAGATACATCACATGATCACACTGACAGAACCACAGGCACATAGACACAGGCAACAGATCATGCACAATGTCGGCACTAGTACAGTGTATATCCACCTTTCGCAGCAATTCAGGCTGCTATTCTCCCATGGAGACGATCGTAGAGATGCTGGATGTAGTCCTGTGGAACGGCTTGCCGTGCCATTTCCACCTGGCGCCTCAGTTGGACCAGCGTTCGTGCTGGACGTGCAGACCGCGTGAGACGACGCTTCATCCAGTCCCAAACATGCTCAATGGGGGACAGATCCGGAGATCTTGCTGGCCAGGGTAGTTGACTTACACCTTCTAGAGCACGTTGGGTGGCACGGGATACATGCGGACGTGCATTGTCCTGTTGGAACAGCAAGTTCCCTTGCCGGTCTAGGAATGGTAGAACGATGGGTTCGATGACGGTTTGGATGTACCGTGCACTATTCAGTGTCCCCTCGACGATCACCAGTGGTGTACGGCCAGTGTAGGAGATCGCTCCCCACACCAAGATGCCGGGTGTTGGCCCTGTGTGCCTCGGTCGTATGCAGTCCTGATTGTGGCGCTCACCTGCACGGCGACAAACACGCATACGACCATCATTGGCACCAAGGCAGAAGCGACTCTTATCGCTGAAGACGACACGTCTCCATTCGTCCCTCCATTCACGCCTGTCGCGACACCACTGGAGGCGGGCTGCACGATGTTGGGGCGTGAGCGGAAGACGGCCTAACGGTGTGCGGGACCGTAGCCCAGCTTCATGGAGACGGTTGCGAATGGTCCTCGCCGATACCCCAGGAGCAACAGTGTCCCTAATTTGCTGGGAAGTGGCGGTGCGGTACCCTACGGCACTGCGTAGGATCCTACGGTCTTGGCGTGCATCCGTGCGTCGCTGCGGTCCGGTCCCAGGTCGACGGGCACGTGCACCTCCCGCCGACCACTGGCGACAACATCGATGTACTGTGGAGACCTCACGCCCCACGTGTTGAGCAATTCGGCGGTACGTCCACCCGGCCTCCCGCATGCCCACTATACGCCCTCGCTCAAAGTCCGTCAACTGCACATACGGTTCACGTCCACGCTGTCGCGGCATGCTACCAGTGTTAAAGACTGCGATGGAGCTCCGTATGCCACGGCAAACTGGCTGACACTGACGGCGGCGGTGCACAAATGCTGCTCAGCTAGCGCCATTCGACGGCCAACACCGCGGTTCCTGGTGTGTCCGCTGTGCCGTGCGTGTGATCATTGCTTGTACAGCCCTCTCTCAGTGTCCGGAGCAAGTATGGTGGGTCTGACACACCGGTGTCAGTGTGTTCTTTTTTCCATTTCCAGGAGTGTAGAAGTAGTAAGCTGGGCTAAATGCCAAGTACTAAGTAAAATTTTATGTGATGACAACATTGATCTCGTTGCAGTTCAGAAAACTCACGTTGAAGACGAAGACCAACTTAAACTGAGAGGTATGATTCCAGGCTACAACTTAGTTGCCGCAACGTATCATCGTGCATATAGCGTGGCTGCGTATGTGCGATCATCGATTGGAGATGTCCACTTGTGCTCGGCAGCAGTCCATGGCGACATACATGAAGTTGTTGTTAAGATAGGAGATCTGTCAATGAGCAATGTGTACAAACCACCAACCATTCCCTGGCCTCTAGACGTCCTGCCATACCTGTCACACCCAGCAATATACGTGGAGGATTTTAATGGCTACCACCCTGTCTGGAAATATAGAACAGCTGATGGAAATGGCGAGGCTCTTACTAACTGGGCAGAGAGTAACAGCCTGTTCTTAGTTTTCGACCCAAAGGACCAAGGAACATTCAGGTCAGCGAATATAATTAGATTTCTGCTTTGTGACGGCTGGAAATAACCATACACCACTAAGAACTACAAGACGTGTATTAACAGACTTCCCTCATAGCCAACACCGCTCAGTCTTGATTGAAATTGGAATCAATATCCCACTAATAACAACCATACAACGCCCAAGGTCGAATTTCAGAAAGGCAAAGTGGGATATCTACGCGGAAAAATGGGATAAGTACTTGGGATGGATTCACCCAACAGCGAGTAATTATGACAGACTCATAGGTGCAATTAAAAGTGCAGCGAAAGCTGCTATTCGAAGGAGGTTTCGTAAACAATATGCACTAGGATGGGACAAAGAGTGCGAGAATAAGTATCAGAGATTCCTTGAGAGTGGAGATCCTGAGATTGCAGACGACCTGCTGCACAGCCTAGACAACACACGGTGAGAGAAATGGATTGAAACCGCTGATTTGTTTGATTTCAAGACATGTAGTAGACAGGCCTGGTCTCGCCTCCGAAAACTAGGTGGAACTAACACACTACATCATACCTCAACAGATATTTCCGCAAATAGGATTTCAGCTCATATACAGGCAACATCTCGAGTGCCAAAGGACAAGAATAATATGCCGTGAACTTAGTGTTCTTAAGAAAAACAGCAAACCTTTGGACCAGTATCCCTCGAAATTTACCACCAATGAAGTCAGAGAAGCGCTGAAGAGTGTCATAGAGGGAAAGGCACCTGGATTGGATGGAATACACCCAGAATTCCTTCTTCACTGTGAGGAATATGCCAAAAAATGGCTTGCAGAGATTTAATGGCAGCAGGGAACATACCACAGAAAATGAAGAACTCAAAGATCATTGCACTGCTTAAACCAGGGAAACCAACCGATCAGCTGAAGAGTTATAGGCCAATCTCATTGCTCAGTGCCATATACAAGCTGCTCGAGAGACTCCTGTATAACAGCCTGTGCCCGAAAATAATGGAATCAATTCCAGATGAACAATCAGGATTTCGACCTAATAGAATTTGCACTGATCAAGTATTTTCCCTGACAACACATATAGAGGCAGGCTACCAGAAAAAGCAAAAAAACATCAGTTACATTCATAGACCTGAGCGCAGCCTATGACACTGTCTGGAGACAAGGCCTGCTGTACAAACTCATACAAATAATTCCATGCGGCAACATTATCAGATTCGTCGATAACTTGTTTGCTGGGAGAGATTTTCAAGTTATTACTGGAGAACAGACGAGCTCTATCAAAATTATCAACAATGGGCAATCACAAGGCTCAGTCCTTGCTCTATTGTTCTTCAGTCTTTATACTTCTGACATCACAAACACACAATCCAGGAAGTTTGGCTATGCAGACGATTGGGCTGTAGCTGCGCAACATGAATCTTTCGAGGCTACTGAAGACACCTTGTGCCCCGATTTGAAGCTGCTGAGTGGCTATTTCCGAAAATGGAGACTGCAGCCGAATCCGACTAAGACTGAAGTATCATGCTTCCACCTTTGCATCCACTCAGCAAGAAGAGAGCTTAATGTGATCTTTGAAGGGAAACGCCTTAGCCATAACGAATACTCCAAACACCTAGGAGCCACATTGGACAGGACACTCTCTTACAAGGAGCACCTGACAAAGACTATAGATAAAATGAGGACAGGAAGCAACATCATCTATAAACTGGTATCAGTCTTCTTTTACTGGCGCCTTGTCCCGCGGTTTTGCAGGGTCGGGATGTTTAGAACGGATCTGGCAAGGTTAATTTTTAAGGGCTGGCCGGATGCCCTTCTTGCCGCTATCCCGTGCCCCCCCCCCCCCCCCCCCCCCCCGGGAGGAAGTACACCCCAGCTGTCTGCGCATAGTGTGATCCATGGAACTGTGTGAACGTGTCCAGATGTCTGTGAATCATGTGACTGAGGTGGAACACGCGGATCAGCCCATTATTCACCCAGTGGGATGTGGAAAACCACCTAAAAACCACATCCAGGCTAGCTGGCACACCAGCCGACGCTGGCAATCCGTCAGGTAGATTGGATCTGGGGCCGGCGCGCCTACCCGAGCCCATGAAGCAGTGCATTAGCGCTCCCGGCTAACCTGGCGGGCACCATGTGCATTATCAGTGGCACAATAAAATCTAAGCCCCCTGTATGGCTGCCAACCCTGAGCCACATACCACCCCCATAAATGCGGCGAGAGTGAATTCAACAAGATAACTAACAACCCACAGCTGCCCATACACAGCAACTTAGATGACTTGAAGCGCAGGAGACTTAAATCGAGAAGACCAGCATTACTCCCTGCTAAAGAGATGACGAACTGCAACTTTGATGTCGATAAGCTGTGGAAACAACACTGGAAAGAACACTGCCCACCAAAATGCCAAAGTTTCATCACAGCTGAGAAACCGCCCGGCGTCAGACAGTCACGCAAAGTGTGGACAACTCTAAACCGCATACGTACTGGCCACGGAAGATGTGCTGACACCATCTACTAATGGAGAACGATACTAACACCAAATTACGTACTGGCCACGGAAGATGTGCTGACACCATCTACTAATGGAGAACGATACTAACACCAAATTACGACTGCAGTGCTGAAAAACAATAGTGGAAGAATGCCCGGTTCGAGCCTACAAGGCAACCTTCAACGATTTCCTCGCTACAACAGAGGAGGTAACTGATTATATTAAATGTCTTGGTGTCAGTTTGTAATTAACCTATGTATAAAATGCATAAGTATTGTGATGTATGCCATACGATACACAAAATAATGCTACTTAAGTAATGCTAAATCTCTTACAAGGGATTTCAGAGGGTTTTAGATCATCTACAGAAATCAAAGAAATCATTATAATTGTATGATGTTTCTGACAAATGGAGTTGGCTTAAATTTATGACCTACGTATGAAAGTTGACACAGAGTATCACTCCTGGAGCATTATGCTCGTATATTAAATTTACGTGTGGAAATGGACTATAAGCCTCATCTTAAGACACAGAGAGTATCACTCCTGGAGCATTATGCTCGTATATTAAATTTACGTGTGGATATGGACTATAAGACACATCTTAAAGCTTTGAACACAATTCTACTACCCCGACGGATCTAGTCGTTATGTCTCAAAAGGTACGATTGGTAATTCTATGTGCTCTACGTGCTTACACTCAAACAGAACTTTTTTCCGTTTTTGCGTCCCTATTTACATCCTAGTTTGATTCACGGCACCCTCGCGATGCGCATTTTTTTCTCGCATCTGTGCCGTCATGCCGTTTATTACGAACACGCTGGCTGTGACCGAAAGTGAACGGCAGCGAATATTAAATTCAGGTTGAAATGTACATGCAGAGATAGGCTAGATGTCAATCTTGACGTATTTATTGCCGTAAAAAGCTCAATGGCATATAGTGAGGTTGTTACAGATTCAAAAGGTGAAATAGTGTGGCTGAATGTAAGCTTCAAAGATGGGTCAAACATGGTAATCGGGTGCTTTTATCGTCGTCCTACGGTAGGAGCTGTAGTAACAGAGCGTTCAGACAAAGTTTGGGGAACATCACGGGTAAGTTTCCTGACCATGATATTGTCTCGTCGAAACCACAATCAAGTCCAAATCTGAAGGCTTGGGTAGTCAGTGGAGTAAAGCACTTAGGACTGAAAGCACGTTTATTAATGACGACAACGTACAGACAGAACAGAACTGTACCTCTGTATGGAGGGTGCAGCTGTGTACAAAAAAACTTCGAATATTCGAGAGTGCCGGCAGCGGTGGTCTAGCGGTTCAGGCGCTCAGTCCAGAACTGCGGGACTGCTCCGGTCGCAGGTTCGAATCCTGCCTCGGGCATGGATGTGTGTGATGTCCTTAGGTTAGTTAGGTTTAAGTAGTTCTAAGTTCTAGGGGACTGATGACCAAGAAACGATAAATACCAAATAACACACAATTGCTGGGGGTTTAGTTTGAACTTGGGACCTGTAGAATGCTAAACAGCGATGCTAACCGCTACGCCGCAAGACACGCGCATTAGATCGCGGCAGTATTGTAGTGAGGGACGACTTCAACCTGACATCTGAAGAATGGGAGATCCAGCCAGTTAAATGCGGAGTCAGAGAAATGGATTTGTGTGAGATTGCTCTGAAAGCTGTCTCTGGAAATTACTTGTGGTAGATAGATAAAGGCCGGCCGAAGTGGCCGTGCGGTTAAAGGCGCTGCAGTCTGGAACCGCAAGACCGCTACGGTCGCAGGTTCGAATCCTGCCTGGGGCATGGATGTTTGTGATGTCCTTAGGTTAGTTAGGTTTAACTAGTTCTAAGTTCTAGGGGACTAAGGACCTCAGTAGTTGAGTCCCACAGTGCTCAGAGCCATTTGAACCATTTTGAACCAGATAGATAAAGAACCAATGTGTGAAGCATTGCCTTGGATCACGTAGTAACTAACAGACCCGAACTTCTTGAAATAGCTAGCGTCGAGGAGGGCCACAGCGATTACAAGAGTGCGAAAGCATCAGTGATTATGTGCATTAACAGGAATGTTAAAAAATGTAGGAAAATACATTGCTTGAGAAAAAAGTGAAACACCCGCAAGACATAGTCGAATGGCAATGTAACTTTGTATATATATGCACTGTCAACAGGTATGTAAATGATTAGAGCTGCAATTCTCTGTGAAAGGTAGAACAGCCACCAAAAAGCATCAGTATTGTTTGTGTTTAGCGTTGCTACCAGGCTTTTAGGGTATACAAGGGACGTGAACAGTGTCAAATCTTGGATCACTGTGAAGTACATAAAGGTACTACGAGACAGCTTTAGCAGCACCTGACAAAGTTTCAAAGAGGCCTCAATATAGATCTCCATTTGGCGGGCTCGTCGAATCGTGCAATATCCAGATTTATGCGACATTTGAAGGTGACAGTGGTCCGATGTTAGAACGCACGTGGTTTTAAGGATGGGCATACTTGTCGACATGGGTTCAGTAAACCACGTCTGATCATCACAAGGGAAAGTTGCTATATTATGCTTCAAGCACATCTATGCCTGCCATCCGAAAAAAATAATGGTCTTTCTCTAACTTTATGTGTAATCCCACACCTCTAGTCAGAGACTAGCAGCAGCCAGACTAGGAAATTACTGAGCCACATGTAGGCTATCGTCAAGGTTCCCATACACAGGTGGACCAGCAGCACAGTGGACTGGCAGCAGCCAGACTAGGGAATTACTGAGCCACATGTAGGCTATCGTCAAGGTTCCCACACACAGGTGGACCAGCAGCAAAGTGGATTAGCAGCAGCTGGACTAGGGAATTACTGAGTCACTTGTAGGCTATCGTCAACGTTCCCACACACAGGTGGACCAGCAGCACAGTGGACTAGCAGCAGCTGGACTAGGGAATTACTCAGTCACATGTAGGCTAATGTCAAGGTTCACATACACAGGTGGACCAGCAGCACAGTGGACTAGCAGCAGCCGGACTAGAGAATTACTGAGCCACATGTAGGCTATCGTCAAGGTTCCCAGACACATGTGTACCAGCAGCACAGTGAACTAGCAGCAGCTGGACTAGGGAATTACTGAGCCACATGTAGGCTATCGTCAAGGTTCCCATACGCAGGTGGACCAGCAGCACAGTGTACTAGCAGCAGCTGGACTAGGGAATTACTGAGCCACATGTAGGCTATCGTCAAGGTTCCCAGACACATGTGTACCAGCAGCACAGTGAACTAGCAGTAGCTGGACTAGGGAATTACTGAGCCACATGTAGGCTATCGTCAAGGTTCCCATACACAGGTGGACCAGCAGCACAGTGAACTAGCAGCAGCCAGACTAAGGAATTACTGAGCCACATGTAGGCTATCGTCAAGGTTCCCACACACAGGTGGACCAGCAGCACAGTGGACTAGCAGCAGCTGGACTAGGGAATTACTGAGTCACATGTAGGCTAATGTCAAGGTTCACATACACAGGTGGACCAGCAGCACAGTGGACTAGTAACAGCCGGACTAGGGAATTACTGAGTCACATGTAGGCTATCGTCAAGTTTCCCATACACAGGTGGACCAGTCGACTGACTCATCTGCCAAGAGAGTCGGCCCCAAACCATTCGCCTGTGTGTGTGGGCGATGTGTTTGTGGTCAGGTCTATGGTTCAGTTGTGTCTGTTAGACTGGCGAACCTCTACCTAATCTGCCATCTGCCAGCCCACACTACATCAGTGCAGGCAGGCAGGGTTCACCAAGCAGTCGCCGTTGCCCACAGACAGTCAGAAGAGTCGACGAGCGAATCGTCACACTGATTGGGCTGTGAATGGGCAACTTTAGCATCACAACACATGTGGCTGCCTCTGGAGCTGTATCGTGACCAAGAACCGTGGACTGCTGATGAATGGCGTTGCATTGTGCTCAGTGATGACTCACAGTTGTGCACTACACTGAATGAACACCATCAGCGAATATGGAGGCGACCTGTGGGTTGATTCCATTCTTTCAGTGTTGTGGAGAACACATCCGTGTTACTTATGGCTACGACTTCAGGTCTCAGTTGGTTGTGAGTGAAGGAAATCTTACAGCATAACAGTACGTCACAGTCAGCCAGCATGTGTTACCGCTCATGTGGCAATATCGTGGTGCCATTTTTGAACAGGGATGCGGTCGTTCACACATGGCGCATAACGCTATGAGAATTTTGTGTGATGTTGAGGTATTCCCGTGGCCAAAGAGAACCCCTGATCTGTCGTTGATAGACCATGTGAGGGACCAGCTACGACATCAGGTCTGTCGCATCGTCAGTATACACGATATCAAGGGCCAGTTACAGTAGTTGCGCGCGTCAGGAGAAGCTACAAGGGCTTTACGACACCCTTATAAACCGAATTAGTGCATGTATCAGTACCAGACGAGGATCAGCGTCATACTGGTAAATTGGTTCATACTTTCAACTGTTTTGTAAATCTGACTCGAGTTTTTAATCACCGATATGATGTCACATACCCTTTCAAGCCATGATGTTTCTTTTAGTTTCCTCCTTCTGTTCTGGTGAGTCACTCTTTTAGTTTGGCAGAATTTGGTTAGCAAGAGTGATGTTAGACAAATTGCAGAATATCTGAGAAGTCAAATATTCATCTTTGAAAACGAAGACGTGGAGACAAAATGTGTACTACTCAAAAGCACTGTACAATATGCCTTAGACACATTAAGTTCCGAAAGGTTGTGACGAATGGAAAAGACCCAATGTGTTCCAGTCTCCATGTTAGAAAGTAGCTGTGAAACCAAAGAGAGCTTCATCTCCGTCGTCCTAGCAGACAAACAAAACCTGAATAAAGCCAAAGCGAGGGTGAAGAGAGAAGTCTGAAAAGTATTCCATGAATTACAAAGTAAAATTTTCTCGAACGATCTCACTAAAAACCTAAGAAATTTTTGTCTAAGGTAAAGTCAATAAGGAGATCGAAATCACGTGTTCAATCACTCAGTGAGCATATTAATGCTGAAACAGATGATGACAGAGAGAAGGCATAAATACTGAATTTGACCTTCAAAATTGTTTCAGCGCTGAATATCGTAATACAGCTCCACATTTCAGTCATCATACGAAAGCCAACTTTCTGAATATAGCAACTTTCTGAATATAGCAGGTGAACTAAATAGAAACCTAGTCCCAACAGGGAATCATATAGCGCTCTTAGAAAAAAGTGTTCCGAGACTGTTACCTGAAATGCTCCTCCATGATACTGACAAGAGGGAGATTGAGTTAATAATTAAATCACTAAAGACCAAGAACTCTCATGGATATGACGGGCTATCTAGCAGAATACTGAAGTATTGTTCCACGTATGCTAGCTCAGTACTTAGCCATATCTGTAACTTTTCCTTTAGGAGTGGTCGGTTTCCTGACCGATTAAAGTACTCGGTAGTGAAGCCACTTTATAAAAAGGGAGACAGCGATAATGTTGACAATTATAGACCTATTTCTATGCCATCGGTGTTTGCTAAAGTTATCGAGAGGGTTGTATATACAAGGTTACTGCAGCATTTAAATTCACATAATTTGCTGTCAAATGTACAGTTTGGTTTTAGAAATGGCTTAACAACTGAAAATGCTATAGTCTCTTTTCTCTGTGAGGTTTTGGACGGATTAAATAAAAGGTTGCGAACGTTAGGTGTTTTCTTTGATTTAACGAAGGTTTTTGACTGTGTTGACCACAAAATATTACTGCAGAAGTTGGAACATTATGGAGTAAGGGGAGTAGCTTACAATTGGTTCGCCTCCTACTTTAAGAACAGAAAGCAGAAGGTAATCCTCCGCAATATTGAGAGTGGTAATGATGTTCAGTCCCAATGGGGCACTGTTAAATGGGGCGTTCCCCAAGGGTCGGTGCTGGGGCCACTGCTGTTTCTTATTTATGTAAATGATATGCCTTCTAGTATTACAGGTGATTCAAAAATATTTCTGTTTGCTGATGACACCACCTTGGTAGTGAAGGATCTTGTGTGTAATATTGAAACATTATCAAATAATGTAGTTCATGATATAAGTTCGTGGCTTGTGGAAAATAATTTGATGCTAAATCACAGTAAGACTCAGTTTTTACAGTTTCTAACCCACAATTCAACAAGAACTGACATTTTAATCAGACAGAATGGGCATGTTATAAGCGAGACGGAACAGTTCAAGTTCCTAGGCGTACGGATAGATAGTAAGCTGTTGTGGAAAGCCCATGTTCAGGATCTTGTTCAGAAACTAAATGCCGCTTTATTTACCATTAGAACAGTATCTGAAATAAGTGACATTTCAACACGAAAAGTAGTATACTTCGCATATTTTCATACGCTTATGTCATATGGTATTATTTTTTGGGGTAATTCTTCTGATTCAAAAAGGGTATTTTTGGCTCAAAAACGGGCTGTTCGAGCTTTGTATGGTGTAAGTTCGAAAACCTCTTGTCGACCCCTATTCAATAGTCTGGGAATTTTGACATTGCCCTCACAGTATGTATTTTCTTTAATGTCGTTTGTTGTTAGCAATATTAGCTTATTCCCAAGAGTTAGCAGCTTTCACTCAGTTAATACTAGGCAGAAATCAAATCTGCATGTGGAATGCACTTCCTTGACTCTTGTGCAGAAAGGAGTGCAGTATTCTGCTGCATCCATTTTCAATAAGCTACCACAAGAACTCAAAAATCTTAGCAGTAGCCCAAACACTTTTAAGTCTAAACTGAAGAGTTTCCTCATGGCTCACTCCTTTTATTCTGTCGAGGAGCTCCTGGAAGAGCTAAAAAATTAAGCAAATTCCAGTGTTACATTCTTGATTTTCTTTATTTAAACTAACGACTTGTCGCCTGAATATGTTTCTTATATTTCATTTTATCTGTTTCTACAATCGTGCTATAATTTCATGTATTGACTCGTTCCATGACCATGGAGACTTCTCCTAAATGTGGTCCCAAATGGCACATCGGGACCATCCGACGGCCGTGTCATCCTCAGATCAGAATGCGGATACGCAGGGCGTGTGGTCAGCACACCGCTCTCCCGGTCGTTATGATGGTTTTCTTTGACCGGAGCAGCTACTATTCGGTCCTCAATTGGCATCACGAGGCTGAGTGCACCCCGAAAAATGGCAGCAGTGCATGGCGGATCGGATGGTCACCCTTCCAAGTGCCGGCCACGCCCGACAGCGCTTATCTTCGGTGATCTGACGGGAACCGATGTATCCACTGCGGTAAGGCCGTTTCCACAAAGATATTATAAGAGATCATTAAATAGAAAATCAACTAATAATGGATGCTAGGCCACCAAGTCCTATAAAAAACAACCAAGACTGCTGAACAGTATTAACGCAACTGTACTGGATAACATACCTGTGATGATGAGTAACGACTGGTACCTAGCAAGTGGAAAGAAGTGCAGATCATTCCCGTTTCCAAGATGGAGCATCGGTTATACACGTAATTATAGGACGACGTCGCTGGCGTCAATCTATTTTAGAATTATGGAGCAGGTTTTAAGCTCATGCTTTATGGCGTTTTTTGAGAACGAAAATTTCCTCCATGAAAGTCGAAATATGGATTCGGAAACTCTGCTTGCACTGTTCGTCTATGAGATCTAGAGCATCGTAGGCGAAGGCACTCAAGCTGATGCCGCGTTTCTGGCCTTTTGGAAGATATTTGATACAATTCCTGACTGTCGTTTAGTGAAGAGAATACGAGCCTACAGAGTGTAAGATCAGCTTTGTGGCTGAACCAGGACTTCCTGAGAGACAACACTCAATATGTGATTCCTACCTGAGGCTAGGTCAGTGGGTGTAAAAGTAATTCCAGAAGTACACGAAAGGTGCGTTGTGTATGGCTGTTACTGTTTACGTATAAATGATCTGATGCATAACGGGGGTAGCTCCGTGGGGCCGCTGGCCGTTGATGCTGTTGTATATAAGAATGCTGCAACGCAGTGGCGATCAGTTGTCATGTTCTAATGTGCTACAGCACACTGTAAATATCACACTACAATTATATCATCTCTCTTTGAATGTGAGCTAGAAATCGCACTAAAATTGCACCATTTATCTTCAAACGCGAACTGGAAATTGCTCTGAAATTACACCGTTTCTCCTAGAATGTGCCCTGGTATGCATATAAAAAACGAACGAAAACATGTTTTGTAGTGCTCATCCCGCAGTAATTGGAAACAAGATAACACACATTCCCATGTCCGAGGGAGGACTCAAACCTCCGACGGGGATACCCGCGTGAACCGTGGCAAGACGCCTGAGACAGTTAGTTAGTTAGTTGGTTAGTTGGTTGCGTGTTCCATTGATCAATCACACGGTACGGCAGCCGTTATGATGTGGAACTTGTCAAATGCACATATGAAACAAGATTTTTGAATATATATATATATATATATTACAATACAGAATTAAATATTAATGTTTCAGTTATTTACCCCATTCCCTTAAAAGGCACAAAGTGCATATATTATATTTATAGATTTATTTATTCCTATTCAAGAATTCATCTATGGTATAGAAGGAGGTGTCAAGGAGATATGATTTCAATTTATTTTTGAAGCTATTACTGCTGTCAGACATTTTATTTCATCTGGTAATTTATCGAAAATTTTTATAGAAGCATATTTTACCCCTTTCTGTGCCATAGGTAGGTTGAGTAAAGAATAGTGTAAGTCTTTCTTGTTTCTTGTATTATAATCATGAACGTCACAGTTGTTCTTAAACTGGTCCATGCTGTTGAGAACAAATTTCATTAGTGAGTAAATCTACTGTGCGGCTGTTGTAAGAATTCCCAATCTTTTAAAAAGATGCCTACAAGATGTGCGACTATGAACCGCACACATTATTCTAACAACTTTCTTTTGAGCAGTGAATACTTTTTGTCGAAATGTTGAGTTACCCCAAAATATTATTCCATATGTATGTTAGCTTACTAATTTCTATATCCACAAAATTAGCACTCATTCTAATTGCAAAAGTTGCTGCACCTAGTCACCTTAGATCTAAAATATGAATTTGCCAATAAAGATTCTCATCTGTATTTACACCCAAAAACTTAGTATGCTCTACCGCGTCTACTGACTTCTGTTGATATTTATTGAAGGAATTGTACTTTTAGCAGCAGAAAATTAGATGTACTGTATTTTTGCAAAGTTTAGAGCAACCCCATTTGCAGAAAAGCAATTAATGACTTTTCTAAAGACCTTATTTGTACCATTTTCAACTGGAGTTTCTTTTACTGGGTTAATGATTATGCTTGTATCGTCAGCAAACAGTGTCAGTTCAGCTTCTTGTTTCACATAAGCAGGGAGGTCGTTCACATATATCAGGAACAGAAGCGGACACATGATTGAACCCTGTGGATCACCTAATGTAATTTAACCCCAGTTAAATGAAGTGGCAAAGTTATTTAAATCACTTGACCCATATAGGGAAACTTTTTGCTTCCTGTTCTGTAGGTATGACTTAAACCACTCATATGCTATTCCATTTATACCATAGAATTGTAATTTCGGTAACGTAATGTCATGGTTCACACAATCAAATGCTTTGGACAAGTCACAGAAAATTCCTATTGGTGACATTTTACTATTTAAAGACTCCATTATGTGGACAGTGAAACTGTATATTGTGTCTCAGTGGATAACCATTTTCGAAATCGGAACTGTGATTTAATAAGTATCCCATTACTGTTGAAAAGCCTAACCACTCTTCAGTACATTACCTTCTCGAAGATTTTTGAAACTGCTGTAAGCCACCCCACGTGGCGAGAATTTTAGGAAAGTGTGGTTCATCTGTAAAGGAGATCGCATATAGGAGACAGTGCGACCCATTGTTGAGTACTGTTCGAGTGCTTGGGATCCGAACCAGGTCTGATTAAAAGGAAGGTATCGAAGCAATTCAGAGGTGGGTTGCTAGATTTGTCACCGGTTGGTTCGGACAACACGCAAATATTACGGAGATGTTACGGGAACTCAAATGAGATCATTGGAGGGAAGGCGACGTTCTTTTGGAGAAGCACTATTGAGACAACTTAGGGGGCCAGCATTTGAAGCTGACTGTGGAGCGATTCTACTGCCACTGAGGTACATTTCGTGAAAGGACCATGAGGATAAGATTAGAGAGATTAGGGCTCGTACGGAAACAGATAGAGGTTTTCCCCTCGCTCTGTTTGCGAGAGGAACAGAAAACGGAACGACTAGTATTGGTACATACAGTGGCTTGCGGAGTGTGTATGTAGATGTAGATGTAGACTGGTCCACGTTCGATGCCAATGAGCTCTGCTGTCCGACCCGTTCCGCTGTTACTGACAATACAGCACTCCCCGCCTCCTTTTATACCGGCAGGCCCGCGTTCCGCGACGTTTAGTGGCCAGGTCTGCATTACAACGAGGTGTGCGGATACTTTTGGTAGGTAGCTTAGGAGGAGATACCCCGGTATTATTCGATTACACAATTTCCGAGCAGTTACTGAAACAGCCCCTACCTTTAGGTCCTAAATATCTAGGACTATGCATACAGGGCGATTCTGAGCAATCGCAGAGTGGGCAGACGTCAGTGTGAGATAGATAGGAAGAACCCTAAGGAAATTTGATTCAATCAGAAAAAAAGAAGATGCAAAAGAATCGTTTGACCGATTCTAGAATACTTCTCATCAGCCTGGGGGCCTTACTACGTAGTATTAGAAAAAAGATAGAGTAGATTCAAAGAAGTGCGGCACATTTTGTCTCGGGTTCCTTTAATAAGCTCGTATGTTTCACGGAGATATGATGAAACTCCAGCGACGCCGTATGTACAGGGTGTTTCAAAAATGACCGGTATATTTGAAATGGCAATAAAAACTAAACGAGCAGCGATAGAAATACACCGTTTGTTGCAATATGCTTGGGACAACAGTACATTTTCAGGCGGACAAACTTTCGAAATTACAGTAGTTACAATTTTCAACAACAGATGGCGCTGCAAGTGATGTGAAAGATATAGAAGACAACGCAGTCTGTGGGTGCGCCATTCTGTACGTCGTCTTTCTGCTGTAAGTGTGTGCTGTTCACAACGTGCAAGTGTGCTGTAGACAACATGGTTTATTCCTTAGAACAGAGGATTTTTCTGGTGTTGGAATTCCACCGCCTAGAACACAGTGTTGTTGCAACAAGACGAAGTTTTCAACGGAGGTTTAATGTAACCAAAGGACCGAAAAGCGATACAATAAGGGATCTGTTTGAAAAATTTCAACGGACTGGGAACGTGGCGGATGAACGTGCTGGAAAGGTAGGGCGACCGCGTACGGCAACCACAGAGGGCAACGTGCAGCTAGTGCAGCAGGTGATCCAACAGCGGCCTCGGGTTTCCGTTCGCCGTGTTGCAGCTGCGGTCCAAATGACGCCAACGTCCACGTATCGTCTCATGCGCCAGAGTTTACACCTCTATCCATACAAAATTCAAACGCGGCAACCCCTCAGCGCCGCTACCATTGCTGCACGAGAGACATTCGCTAACGATATAGTGCACAGGATTGATGACGGCGATATGCATGTGGGCAGCATTTGGTTTACTGACGAAGCTTATTTTTACCTGGACGGCTTCGTCAATAAACAGAACTGGCGCATATGGGGAACCGAAAAGCCCCATGTTGCAGTCCCATCGTCCCTGCATCCTCAAAAAGTACTGGTCTGGGCCGCCATTTCTTCCAAAGGAATCATTGGCCCATTTTTCAGATCCGAAACGATTACTGCATCACGCTATCTGGACATTCTTCGTGAATTTGTGGCGGTAAAAACTGCCTTAGACGACACTGCGAACACCTCGTGGTTTATGCAAGATGGTGCCCGGCCACATCGCACGGTCGACGTCTTTAATTTCCTGAATGAATATTTCGATGATCGTGTGATTGCTTTGGGCTATCCGAAACATACAGGAGGCGGCGTGGATTGGCCGCCCTATTCGCCAGACATGAACCCCTGTGACTTCTTTCTGTGGGGACACTTGAAAGACCAGGTGTACAGCCAGAATCCAGAAACAATTGAACAGCTGAAGCAGTACATCTCATCTGCATGTGAAGCCATTCCGCCAGACACGTTGTCAAAGGTTTCGGGTAATTTCATTCAGAGACTACGCCATATTATTGCTACGCATGGTGGATGTGTGGAAAATATCGTACTATAGAGTTTCCCAGACCGCAGCGCCATCTGTTGTTAAAAATTGTAACTGCTGTAATTTCGAAAGTTTGTCTGTCTGAAAATGTACTGCTGTCCCAAGCATATTGCAACAAACGGTGTATTTCTATCGCTGCTCGTTTAGTTTTTATTGCCGTTTCAAATATACCGGTTATTTTTGAATCTCCCTGTATATGAATACATTAGTACAGACAAATGACAGGAAGTGCATTTAGGGGCGCAGTGTGATTACATGTTTAACACTTATTCACAAACACTTTCGACAAATATGTTTAAGTGCAGGGAAACAACACTGAAACAGCTTATGTTTTCGCTTCAGAAGCGAGAATAATTTATCGCAGAAATACAAAACAGCACTAACTAATGATCCTTTGCAATAATGTATATTTTTTTAGGTTCATAGATCGCTTCCAGCCTTCTGGAAAGTGAAAGCCGACGAGAATATAAACAATATTCTTTCTGTGTCTCGAAGGTGAAAAGAAGTACACCACTTCGTTGAAAGGTTCCTTGTACATCCTTAAAAAATCCCGATAGTCATCTGCCTATGCTGCAAGTTCTCTTTGGCATGTTAGTGCGGAAGTATGGTGAACGTCTTCCAAGCTAATTTTTCGCCCTTCGCAGCTTCCTCTTGGTAACCTGATCGCAGCACGAAGCGACTGCAATGGCAGTGCTGCGAGATCTGAATCATCTGGCGCTGATAAGTTCGCTACTAAGGCAGAGTTCTGACTCACGCGTGCCTGGAATTAATATTACGCAATAATGCCGTGCCGTTCGTGCTCTTGCACTTTCGCGTAATATACTGACACAATACTATTGCGCAATAAATATTGAACAATGGACACATCACAGTAGCAACCTGGAATGTCAGAGGAATTCCAAAAAAAGGGACAGAACTAGAACTAATACTAAAAGGCATGAATGTCGATACTGTGGAAATCACAGAAACAAAAATGAAAGTGAGAGATGATAAATATGCAGGTGATAACGTTCTATAGCGGAGTAGAACAAAACGAAGAAGCAAACAAAGGTGGCACACCTTTGTTTGCTTCTTCGTTACTCCTCCATATGAAATGGGAAAAAGAAATCAATAATTGCACGTACATAGGTGAAAGAATACTCACGATCACACTGAAACTGAGAAGAGGCAATGCCACGTTTATACGTTTGTATGCACCAGAAGAAAGAAAAAAAGGATGAGTCTAGAACCTTCTATGAAGAACCACAGAAGACTCTGAATAAAGACAGAGCTACTGATAAGATTGTTATAATGGGTGATTTCAATTCCAGAATAGGAAACATCCCAGTAACGAATATTATAGAGTTTTTTGGACAACCGATGTATAATGAATACAGAAAAATACTGAGAAGTTTGCCACTTACAATAATCTAAAAATAACAAACTTACTTTTTGAGAAAGGAGATATACGTAAATATAGCTGAGTCAGTAGGGGTCTTGATCAATAATTGACTGCATTTTGGTAAATGATAAGCTAGCCGGTCAAGTAAGGGATATAAGAAATATAAGAATTTATAGAGGACGGGATATAGGATCAGTTCATTGTCTAGTAATCAGAATAGACATTTTTGCGAAATGAAAGAAAATGACAAAACAAATAAGTAACTAACACGATAAAACAGTTTATAAAGTATACCTGCTTGAAGAGGGCAGTATCAAATATCTTTCCCAAAGCAGATTGAATAAAGAGCTAGCAATCTTGCAAACTAAGGATAGTATAGAAGAAGAATGCCAAAATCTAAAGAATCTGATATATAGAGTAGCAGGAGAAACTCTCGGTAAAATGGAAAAAATAAGGAAAAGAAAGGGCCTAAAAATTTAGAATGAGGATGTAATGAAGTCTGTTAATGAAAAACGTGATGCCTATATGAAATACTTTAGACACCCCACGGCTGAGAGACGCAATCCTATGAGGGGAGATGAAATATTGCTAAATGTGTTGTAAGAAATGCACACCAAGAACACAGGGATAGATTTACTTCTAGTATCGAGAGTGGTGTTCACGGGAGGCAATAAATGGCCTACGAAGTTTTAAAAACATTAAACTCAACAGAAAAATAGGAGGTAGAAATAAACAACAATGGGTTAATTATTGCAAAGGATAATGGTATGATGATACAGCACAAGAAATTGAAATTGAACCAGTAGATGAGAAGGAATGATGTGTGCCACACTCTTAAACGAATGTTGGAAGAGCAAGAGTATCCCCAAAGACTGGAAGATTACTAGAGTGACATCAGTTTTTTTAAAAAAAAAAAGGAAATAAAAGCCTACGCAGCAACTACAGAGGAATATGTTTACTAAACGGAGCATACACGATGGATACTAAGATTTAAGCACAAGACTTAAAACCATAACGAAAGCAGTAGCAGTACTGCATGAGAAACAAATGCGTTTTAAGAAAGGACGCTCTACGATAAATGCAGTTTTTATTTTACAGCAGATGATAGGAAAAAGCAGAGAATATAATAAAGCAATACGCGTTGCTTTTATCGATTTTAAAACAACTTTTGACAATGTCAATAGACAGAAACTTTGGGAGCCAGTGACGAATCGCGAATATCGGAAACTCTAGATCTCAGTGGGAAAATGACTAATGATATATCAACCAACCGAGCAGTACGACAAGGCTGTTGTATCTCCTCAACTTGGTTTAAAATTTACCTACGTGAAAGGAGTGGTCCTAGCGCATAAAGAAGAAGAGGCCTTGCAAAGGAATTTAGTTACCGAAACAAATAAATGCTGAATTTGACATGGAGAGCTGAACACAAAAAACTAAGACAATGGCCTTTATGGGGAAAGAACACATGACAACCAAAACAGTGGTAGATCAGAACATTTTAGAGCAAGTAAATCACTTCAGTTATTTAGGGTGTGAGGTGACATATAGCTACAGCAAAGACACAGGAGTGAAGCTAAGTAAATTTAGCCGGGTATGAGGACAAATTGACAGCAAACTTAAAAACAAAACTCGAGAAGACACTCAAATTAAATTCTACAGAGCAATTGAAGTCCTCAGACTGGTCTTTGGAAGGGAGACCTGGTTGATTAGCAAAAAGCAAGGAAGCCGTATTCAGGTACGAGAAAAGAAATTCCTGAAACGAGCTAAACGCTGCACAATAGAAGACAGACTAAGGAATAAAGATATTAGAGAAGAACTAAAAATTTATGCTCTAAATAATAAAATTCTAGATTATAGGAGAAAATGGAACGAACAACTAGAAAGAATTGAGAGTAACAGATACCCCTAAGAGGTTAGAAATAAGTTCCAAGGAAGAAGAGACAGAGGAAAACCCCAGTAACAATGGGTACCGTAACAGGGAACTTCGTCTAATACCTGCACAGAAGAAGAAGAAGAAGAAGAAGATGCAGAAGCAGAAGAAGAAGAAATATTGAGCTCCTGAGGGCACTTTAAAGACGCTCACATGCATTGAAGCTGCGCTGAGAAGCGGGCGAGTGGTCGTTCAGTGACGAAATGCCTTCCATCGGTTAAGCGACGGGAAGCAACAGTCGGCAAGTGTTCACGAAATAGCTAAAGTGGAAACGTTTGTAGGAGTCGAAAGGCGAACCGTACTCTGGTTTTCTGGAACATTCAGTGCAGCGCGAGTCGATACCATCAGGGGTGTTATCGTGCTTTTAACTTAGAAGGTAAAGGGCAAAGCATTAGAAAAAGCAACAGGCACAATACTTGGAGGAGAAAAAATATAGTTAAGTATGTGTACGTTCAAGCACTGTCGGCTGAGACAGATGATCGTAAAACTGCAAAAGAGTATGGAAAGTAGACAAACATTAGAAATACCAAAGTGATGAGAACCAGCAAACATGAAGCTTACACTTATTTCATTTTACTTGTGCTAGAAGTCTACCTTTACACGACACACATTTATACGAGGGTCGCCCAGAAAGTAGTGCACCGAAGTCTCCTGACTGAGCGCGCCAAGTTTTCGTTACTTCCGACCCGATAGCGTAGCTGCAGGACAGTTTCTAAATGGCTTCTGTAGATGATGTACCTTACAAGCAACGTGAGCCATTGACTTTCTCACTGCAGAGAAAGGTCCGCCCCCGGTAGCTGAGTGGCCAGCGCGACAGAATGTCAATCCTAAGGGCCCCGGATCGTTTCCCGGCTGGGTCGGAGATTTTCTCCGCTCAGGGACTTGGTGTTGTGTTGTCCTAATCATCATCATTTCGTCCCCATCGACACGCAAGTCGCCGAAGTGGCGTCAATTCGAAAGACTTTCACCCGGCGAACTGTCTACCCGATGGGATGCTCTAGTCACACGACACTGCAGAGAAAGAAACTGTGGGGAATATTCACAAACACTTGAGCTATGTCTATGGAGCATCTATTGTCGACAGAAGTTAGTCCCTGGGCACGGAGGGTGAGGTCATCAGAAGGCGGTTCGGCGGAGCTCCACGATTTGCAGCGGTCGGGGAGACCATCCACGGCTGTCACTCCTGACAACCCTGACCTGGTCCCCTCGGACTTGCACTTGTTTGGGTCATTAAAGGATGCCATTCGTGGAAGACATTTTGAAGATAATGAGGAGGTGATTCACACAGTTCAGTCCGGAACCGTGCGACTGCTACGGTCGCAGGTTCGAATCCTGCCTCGGGCATGGATGTGTGTGATGTCCTTAAGTTAGTTAATGTTAAGTTCCATAGTGCTCAGAGCCATTTGATTCTCACAGTGAAGCTCTGGCTCCGCCACCAGGACAAGGATTGGTACCGACAGGGCACACATGCCCTTGTTTCTCGGTGGAGGAAGGACATAGAAGGGGATGGAGATTACGTTGAAATATAGGGTATGCAGATGAAACACCATTCTTTCGTGTGCGTAATTTTCATTACGTTCAGTAAAGAATTGTTATAGAAAAAAGGCGGTACAATACTTTCTGGGCAACCCTCGTACATAGTATATATATATATTTGTAAAATAAAATAACATAGAGAAATATCATCTACCAGATTTGCAAATCGGATGATATTTGTCCAAAATTGAGCACACCTAGGGAAATATCGTTTACAAGCACAACGTCCTGAAACGTCCTCTTAGAAAAATTATAAAAGACTGTGCTAGTAAACCTCTTACGTTATTCGATTTTCAAACAGCCGAGCAAAACTGAACGTACTCAGACATTTCTCTCTTTACTTATTCTGATCATCACAATATTTTTTTAGCGCAGCGCAATCTGACTTTCAATAATTCCTACAAAAGAATGGCCCTGACTAACAATAACCTATACCTTTCATGAATCACTTACCTCACAAAAATCTTCGTTACTCGAACTACTGCAATACAGACAGCTCCAATATTGCCAGCTGAATAAAAGATTCTAACTACTGAAGGCACTAACTACTGATAGGCATAGTTAGCAAATGAAAGATTTTGATAGCGTGCAAACGATGTATTTACCTTAATAGTGTTCAAAAGTCATTATATATCCAAATTTCCTTTTTCTGACGGACACACGTCCAAATCGGATGCTCTCAAACTTCTGCTCTCTCTCTCCTCACATCCACCACTGCTGGCGGATCACCTCCAACTGCGCAACGCTACGCGCTGTTCACATCCAAATGCCCAACACTACAATAGCGAATATTTTAACAATGCCAACCAGCAAAAGACTGCACGCAGCACAGTCAGTGATTTTCATAGAGATCTATGTGGCGTTACCAGCATAAAAACCTAAAGAGCCTACTTAAATAGGCCCCAAGCTCCCCACAAAAAATTTTACAAATTGTTTTGGGCAGTGCCCAATGATTATTTGTTAATTTTTTATATTACCAGTAACAAATATGTCAAATGCACACACTTATTGATAGAATTTTGGTCAAAAGCAAAAATTGTTCTCATAAAGTCAGTCCTGATCGTTCATCACATTAGTAATTGCAGTTTTTTTTCTCAAAGTCTGAGCAGTAAAAGAAAATGCACACGGAAGTAGTGGATTTCCATGCAGTCTTGAAAAAGTAGTCTTGGCCTTCCAACGGAAAGACAGTGCTGACTCTTGACATGCAGACAGGTAATGGACCACAACAGAGCAAACCCGCAGCAGAATTCGTCGAAGTTTTGAAAAATATAAGTAGGTAGGTCATCACAGAGCAGACCCACTGTAGTACTGGTAGAGATTATAGAGATTATGGTATTGGTGGGCCACCAGAGGTGCAGACCCACTGCAGCCTTTGTAGAAATAGTGGTATTGGTGGGCCATCAAAGGTGTAGACCCACTGTAGTCCTTGTAGAGATGGCCAGCAGCCATCTGTTGCGACTGTGCGGGTGCACAATCACCACCGAAGAGTCTTGCGGACAATATAGCAAGTCCGTAAGCCACCACTTGTGCACTCACAAACTTTTTGGAATGTCCTTAGAACCAGCATTGCTGTTAACCGGTCCCTTGCTGAATTATCAACACACGTGCAAACGCTAACAGTCCACATTTTTTAACTTCTCACATGTTATGCATATACTATGACCAACAGAAACGTGTGCAGTGAAATGAAACTTAATTTGAAGAACTGGTGTCTATACAATTACAAATTTAAGGCATAAGAATAATATTATACAGATACAGAATACATTAGAATAAGTAAAGAGAGAAATGTCTAAGTACGTTCAGTTTTGCTCAGCTGTTTGAAAATCAAATAACGTAAGAGGTTTACTAGCACAGACATTTATAATTTTCCATGGGGGACGTTAAAGTCCTGCGTTGAACAGGTAAATGGACAAAGAGGCCAATGACACAGGTGTTGCACAGTTAGTTCTTCTCCACTTTCGCACTTGCTATCCTGCGACGTGAAACCTCGTAGTTTAACACCATCTAAATACGCTAGTGGTTGCTGTGAAATGAGCTTTGGTACACATCAAATGGTTCAAATGGCTCTGAGCACTGTGGGACTTAACATCTGTGGTCATCAGTCCCCTAGAACTTAGAACTACTTAAACCTAACTAATCTAAGGACATCACACACATCCATGCCCGAGGCAGGATTCGAACCTGCGACCGTAGCGGTCACGCGGTTCCAGACTGAAGCGCATAGAACCGCATGGCCACACCGGCCGGCGGTACACATCAGCGATTATGACTGATTTACGTATCAGCTAATATGATTGTTGGGTATGCTAGACCTCAAGTCTTCTAAGTCTAGAGAACATGACACTTTTTAAAATACTGTAAACTTCCATTTCTTTTTTCTGTTACGTAGCACACAACACTCACCTTTTTGTGATTTTTTTTTTTCCTTCTCAGTTGCGTGAATATGTATCAAGAAAACAGCTCATTTTTTCCCCCTGAAGTCTCATAACGTCGGAAGTTCTAAGAGGCTTTTTGCGGATGAAGGTGTTGTACGCAGAGAAGTCGCAACGGGAGAAATTTGTAGCGAAATGCAGGGAGACGTGCAGAGGATCGAGTCGTGGTGCAGCGAGTGCCAGTTGACCGTCAACATAAACTAATGTAACGGACTGCGAATACATAGACACAAATACCCTTTATTGTATGATTACCCAATTTCAGAACAACCACTGGAAGCAGTTGCTTCAATAAAATATCTAGCAGCATGCATACAGAACGATTTGAAATGGGACGACCACATAAAATTAATCGGCATTAAGGCAGATGCCACACTGAGATTCATTGGAAGAATCCTCAGGCAATGTAGTCCGTCAACAAAGAAAGTAGGTTACGAAAACTCGTTCGACCAATACTAGAATATTGCTCCTGAATGTGGGATTCGTTCCAGATAGAACTGATAGAGGATATAGAGAAGATCCATAGAAGAACAGAGCGTTGCGTTACACCTTCATTTAGTAAGCAAAAAAGCGCCACAGAGATAATAAACGAAATCAAGAGACAGAAGTTGCGGTTCCGAGAGCGTATGTTCCTGGAGGAGTCAACAAATATACAGGTTGAATTACCTAATATTATCACTGGAAACACTTCCGAAACCACAACAACACGGAATAACCAATTCCGCATACAGAAAGTGAGGACAGGGGCTGGTGTAATTGGTTAATACAAACCATTGACAAATGCACGGAAGTATGATTTTCAACATATACTTATTCTTTTTTTAAAAATGGAAACCTGTTCATATTTTTAGCAGAACTGAAAATAGAAAAAAATAATTAATCAATGCCGTTTCTTACAGTGCAAAATGTTAATTACATCTTGAGTAATTTTTAACGTAAAGTTGACGCTTGAGTAACTACTCCTCAATCGTGTGTATTGGAGAGAACCGAATTAATTAGGGATACAAAAGAACAGTGATGTAACGTAGGTGCAGAAGAGACTAGAACAGCACATTACGTCCAGATGCTAACATTTTTATCAGTCTTTTTCTCTGAAGGATACTGTACGGCACTGATTTGTTAGAAGAAAATGTACATTTACATGAGAATGTAGTTAAACTTACAATTTTCTTTTTTCAATTAGAAAGTGTAAAAGAGTGTGTCCTGGCATTTCAGGCCAATAAATGTTCAAAGTGATGCCCATCATTTGCTGCACACACTTGCGATCCACCGTATAATGAATGTCTTACACGACGCAGTACATCTGGTGTAATGATGCCACAGGCTGACTCAATACGATGTTTCGTATCCTCTCGGGTTGTAGGCACATCACGGGACACGTTCTCCTTTAAAGTACCCCACAGAAAGAAGTCTAAGGGTGTAAGATCAAGAGAACAGGTTGGCCAATTTATGCGTCTGCGATGTCCTATGAAACGCCCGTCGAACATTCTCTCAAGGGTCACCCTAGTGTCCATTGCAGAATGTGCAGGGGCACCATCCTGTTGATACCACATACGTATACGCGTTTCCAGCGGGACATTTTCTAACAATTTTGGCAGATCATTTTGTAGAAACTCGATGTATTTTGCAGCTGTTTGAGTTCTTTCAATGAAGTGAGGACTAATGAGATGGTCGCCAATGATTCCGCACCATAAATTTGCATTCCACGGTAACTGTCGCTCTACCTGTCGAAGCCAGCGAGGATTGTCCACGGATCAGTAATGCATGTTTCGTAAATGCACTGCACCGTGGTTTGTGAAACCTTCATCGGTAAGCAGGTAGAACTGCAACGCATTCTCCGTTAATGCCCAATGACAGAAATTCACTCAGTTATTACAGTCATCTCCATGTAATTGCTGATACAGCGACACATAATACGGGTGAAATCTGTGACGATCAAGTATGCGCATTACACTACTTTGACTCTTTGCACTGCCTTTAGTGATGTCACGTGAACTCATGTGTAAGTTCACGGCAACAGCAGCTAACACACCAACTGCACCTGATTCTCCTGTGATGGGTTTGTTACGGACCCGTTTGCGTGTTGCAGCCATACCTGTTGCATACAATTGTTTGTAGATGTTTTCAAATGTGCGGCGCGTTGGATGATCTCTGTCCGGGTACCTTTCTGCATACAACCTGCAGGGTGCAGCTGCATTTTGTCTACAATCGCCATAGATGAGTATCATCTCTGCCTTTTCGGAGTTAGAATAAACCGTTTTCACAGTTCTCACGACACTTTTCACATTGTTGTACTTTCGACCTTCTCAAGTTCCTGCTGTGCGGACTTCTGTTCTTACGTGACGGCCGCTGTCTCCGAGCGGTTCTACTCGCTTCAGTCCGGAACCGCGCGACTGCTACGATCGCAGGTTCGAATCCTGCCTCGGGCATGGATGTGTGTGATGTCCTTAAGTTAGTTAGGTTTAAGTAGTTCTAAGTTCTAGGGGACTGATGACCTCAGATGTTAAGTCTCATAGTGCTCAGAGCCATTTGAAATATTTTTGAACCGTTCTTACTTGCGTACAGGACACTATCACAGACGTCCGGTAACACAGTGTACTACTGTTGTTCTGAGTACAAGGACTAATTCAGCAAGGGCAACATGCAGACACTGAGACAGCCAAACTCGTAAACATCGTAGTCTTCGTAAACATACTCCTACAGATCTTGTTTGTTACAATAAGCGACTGAACGTCTGAGGTTTCAAGCATCAACTTTACATTACATATTACTCTGGATGTACTTAACATTTTACAATGTAACAAACGGCACTGATTAAGTATTTGTTTCTATTTTCATTTGTGTTAAAAGTAACAACAGGTTTCCATTAAAAAATATATGTATTGAAAATCAGACTTCCGTGGATTTCTCAATGGTTTGTATTAACTAATTACAACAGCCTCTCTTCTTACTTTCGGTCAGCGGAATTGGCTATTGAGTGTTACATCTCTAAGTACAGATCTGTTTTGTTTCGAAGATGCGCACATTGTGACATCGAAGTGCAAAAACGGAAAGTGATAGCGGAAAATGCTGTCGCAGGCAGTTTCTACGTCTTGATCTTGACGTATTTAGATTTATTGACGATGAGAAGGTGAAAGAAGTGATAGTATAGCAGGAAAAGGTGATGGGAATTGGAAAGACACGTTTAAGCTTAGTAAGTTGACAGTGTGCAAATTACGGCAGACGGGACACGGTACCGAGGAAATTCAAAAATCCGTCCCAAAGAAGAAAAAAAGTCAACATTGTAAACATCTTACTGATGATACAGATAGATGTGTTAGTAGGCAACAATTTATGCGATATTATGAACAATAAAAAGAAATGCCAACTTTCGTCGCGCAGATCCGAACTTCAAGGCTGACAAGGAAAGTCTGAGGAAAATTTGTTGTGGCTAGGCGATTTGCTTTTAAAAAAATGTCAGACAAAGCCTATCATCATGTGCAGATGAGACGACATAATTTCAGAAAAAGGCATATCACATAACTTTTAAGAAAAGTGATGCTTGCTGCTGCCTGGTATTCCACCAACGTTCAGCGCACATGGTGTGAGGACAACATTGTTTCAAATAGAATGTTTGACAACCACACAGACTGAATCACTTGGCCTTTGAATTTTAAAGTTAGGACGACTCGTCTATAGTTTGACAGCCAGCAGATTTCGCATCATTTTAAATTTAGGATAACTGGATTTTCTCGTCGTTTAGATCTTATGGTAATTGGTATGGTGGGGTGAACTGTTTAAACTATAATGTCAGAGGGAGTGTGGGGATTGTTTAAGTATAACACAAATGGACTTTTTTGGGGGGGAGGGGTGATCTAATTCAGTGTGTAGTAGTATAGATACTCGTGGACGGCAGGAATGAGGAGTGGTGACGTAGGGTAGTGGGAGCGTCGCGAGATCATGAGTGGTGTTGTGGGGATGGTGTGAGGGCGGAGAGCCCGTTCCTCTATCCCCCCCCCCCCTTTGTTGTTAAAAAAAAGACTCAAGTCGAGAGATCCAAACTTAGTTGTAGGAGAAACAGTGATGATACACCTCTGACTGAATAGCTGCTTGGTGAGGAAAAAGAAGCCAAATAGGTCAGCAGACAGGCGTGGTCTTGCCCACACATTCTTCGTCCTAGAAATGACTGTACCAGCATTCCAGAATTTGGATTCTGACGTAACAGAACCAGCCCTAGTATATCAAGTCTCGGCCAGTATGTCGGAGTTCTACACTGTTATAAGCAGCCCAACACATCTGAGCTGGATTGTGACATCATAGAGCCAGAGACAGTATTCGAGATCTGGGGTAGTACATCAGAATTCTACGACGTTATAAATAGCCCAATAGGTGTGAACTGGATTGTCATCATATTCTAGGTCAGCCACCGTGACAATACACTATTCTGATTTGCCGCCAATTTATACTTAGGACGAGAAATCTGTCTGCATTGGAAACACACTAGCGCCATTGGGCTACTTTTTGAAATTCTCCCATATTTAGAATTTCCCGGCATTTTATATGTAGGGCAATTGGCCTTTGTCAAATGGGTTTAGGGTAGAGGAAGTTGAAAGGTGGCTACACTGAGCCACAGCGCCAGAGATTGCGCCAAAGAGTATTATTCAGCCGCCTCCACTGGCAGTGCTTGGGGAGAGCTCGTAGTGGTCAGTGCTCGTTGAGATGTGCTAGTGAAAAGTGCTGGTCGAGAACTCGTAGTAGGCAGTGCTTGCTAAGATGTGATACAGAAAAGTTCTTGTTGAGATGTGATAGTAACGAGTCGGTGTGGAAATATTGTAATGATTAGAGTGCTTTTCGTCAATATATGAAGGTAAAAGAAAAAAAAAATTTTCCTTTTCTTTTTATTATCTCAATGTCTTAAATAATGCACCATTACAGGTTCAGTCAACAAAGCATCTGGCTTGTGTTCTTGTATTAGAGTGTAATTCTGCTTTCCTTACGCAATTATAGTATTTCTATTTTTTAGTTACTTCAGTATAAATGCTATTTAAAATTTTTGGTCTTGTTGAAGAAGAACCGTGCCAGATGTGTACATTGAGTCACACTCCCACACACAGAACAATTACACTTGTGCTTTGGTTTCGTAGGTTTTATAGTTGCTGGGGACTTAATTAATTAATTGTGTTAACGAAAATTTTCATTTCATTCTTTGTTGTTGTTCTATGCAGTCAGATTGCGTAATAATACTAGTCAGGGCCAACCGTTTACGAGACACAGCGTAATCGGACATACAGCTACGAAAAATAAAAAAATGATTTTCAAATTTCATAATAATTAAGCCCCCATGCACGTGGCGACCCTGCCAGGATCGTAATTGCTTCCTACGTCACGCGCCTACAGCTGATCGAGCGCTCAGTGCGAATGCACTGACAGCCATAAACAAATACACAGTCTAATTTCTCCGACTAAATTCAGTATAAAGCTATAGTGACTTGATGAATTATGTTATTAACATTCAGTATTTTTCAGGATACGGTTCTATAAAATATTTAAGAACTTCAGGTAAATTCTGTGTGTCTCTGACGTTAAGAGGACTTGCTATCGAGAAAATTTCAGAAAGAATGTAATTTCCAAGAAGAAACTAATAAACTAAAAAGGTAACTATTAATTGAGTTCATTTTTTCATGTAACATATTTCAACTTAGGTACATACTTTAGACATAATTTGCTGCTCGCGATTACGTGATTTATACTTTGTGCTGAATTTCATGTTCTATGAATTTACTTGTGATGCGACGTGCTTGTTCTAATGGTATTTCATGATTTAATTTTGTTGCCTTGTCTACAGGTTTGATAATTTAGTGCAATTATTTCAATTGTTCGTTAATCGTGTTTGAGGGAAACATCTTGTGTGAATGGTATTGTTGGAGATGAGGAGTCATTGTGTGTAATTTTCGTACAGTGACGAATTTTTTATGTTTTGTAAATGATTACGCGGTCAATGAAACAGGCAAAAATGATGAATAGTCAGAATAACGAAATTGTTGACATGGTGAACTCGCCAACACAGGACAACAGTATGATGAATAACGGTGTTGAAAACAATTTAATAAATAGGGAAAATAGTCCGGAAACAGTTCAAAATTTTTCACAATCGAAAAATTCTCAGATTACGTGGTTAACGACAGAAGAAATGGAGCAGTTAATGAGTGCAATATTAAATGTCGGATCACAGTTGGAATCAGAATTAAAAACAGTGGGACCTGAATTAAGAGCAATGACAACACGGTTAAGCTCAAAAATAGGAACAATTGAAACAGAAATAGGAACAATTATAACCGAGATGAAAGCAGTGGGATCACAGTTACGATCTGAATTAGAAACTGATATGGGAACAATGGAAACACAGTTAGGCTCACGAACGGGGACATGTTTCAAAAACATGAAAGATGAATTAAAGAGGGAAGTTAGAGAGGAGGCGCAACCGATTTTTAATTCTCACAATAATAGATTAATTGCAGTAGAGATTAGACAAAGGGAACAGGATAGAGAACAGGAAGAAAGAGATCGTGTGGTAGTGCAGAAATTTTCAGAGTTGAATTTACAACGTGCGCACGATAAGGAGGAGATGTTTGAGAGAATCGAGGAATCCGTAGCAAATGACAGATTAAATAACCTAACACAACAATATGAACAGTTAACTACTAAATGTGACAACACCGAAACCCGAGTCGCGACATTTACAGAAGACGTAAATAAACAGAAGGAACAATTAAGTGACTCATCGGAAAGAGTTGAGGAGATTTCAGATAAATTGACAAGTGTTAGTTTAGCAGAAGGATTTGAAGAAAATAATTTGTTTCATTTACGGGATGCAACAAGAGAGCGCCAGGCACGCGAACTTGACAATAATCGACATTGGGACAGGGACAGTCGCAGTAGGTCTTTGTCGCCACGAGGAGAAAACTTTGACTATAAACACTCTTTGACTGTTCGGAAATTTAAGATCTTTCGTAATTCTAAGAATGACATACATCCATGTTCATGGTTAGATCAATTTACGTACGCACTTCCGCCAAATTTGCCACTAAGTCACAAACTGGAAATTATGTGCAGCTATTAAAGTCCTCAGGGGATTCACTACTCTAAGTGAATATGTGCCGTAGCGAGCATAGGGACCCGAGCTGTAGTGGTGCTATTTCCCTTTTAGTTTTCTGCACCACTGCTTACTCTTTTACTATTCTTTGCATCTGTCAAAACAACTCTTCGACTATCAATCTATCTAGACAGTAGATAAACAATAACCGGATTGACTATTTTACCTAAAAGTGATTTCGGAAATTACCGTTTGGACTTACTGTATCTTCATCAGCATTCATTCGTAGCTTAAATGAAATTTTACCTGTTTATCTTCGTGACAATATTACTTCATATGTTGACGATATTATTATTGCTAAACGTTCTTGGAGTGAGCACAACAAAATTTTGGATTCATTGTTACGTATCTTTGCAAGAGTTGGCATTACTGTGAACTTGGAGAAATCTGAATTTGGTCGTTCTCAGGTGAAATCTATCGGTCACATTATTTCTACAGAAGGTATTCTTCCTGATCCAGAGAAAGTAGACGCTATTTGTAATTATGCTGTTCCTACCACAAAACGTGATATTCGTAGTTTCCTTGGTGTCTGTAATTTTCTTAGACGCTTTGTTAGATTGGACAATTTCGCAACACCTCGTTTTTGCGAACTATCTGGAAAGTTCTTTTTAAATGAAAATCGGTTGACAACTCTGTTTGGTTAGTTTGTATTCCTGATGAGTGGGTTAATAAGCTGATTTGGTATACGCATTTCAGTTATGCACACTTTGGTCCCAGAAAATGTTTTCGTAAATTACGGGAAAATTGCTACTTCAGTAATATGGAAAAACTTATTCGATCTGTTCTGGCCAAATGCAAATTATGTCAAAAGGCTAAGCCGCCAACAATTTCTCACAGAGCGCCGTTGTTTCCTATCATTCCAGCGAAATTAAAGGAGATAGCTGCAATTGATTTGTTCGGTCCAGTGTTTCGTTCTACTAATGGTTTTGCGTACATTTTCGTAGCAGTGGAGTTGACATCAAAATATGTGTGTTTTACACCTTTACGCAAAGCAACAGCTCGTTCAGTATCTAATGTTTTCATCAAACATTTTCTTAAAGAAGTGGGTCATGTTGATAAGGTTATATCAGATAATGGATCACAGTTTCGTTCTAAAATTTGGCTTCGTACTCTACGGCGTCGTAAAATTAAACCAATCTTCATTTCACTTTTTCACCCTCAATCTAACGCTTCAGAGAGATGGATGAAGGATATCAATAAATTGTGTCGACTTTATTGTCATCAGAATCACAGAACTTGGGATCAGTATCTTCATATTTTTCAAAACATTCTGAATGAACTCCCTAATGATTCAACTTCTTTACCGCCTATACTGATATTAAAAAAACAAAGCACCGACAAATCGCATATCTGAAATCGTTCCTTTTCCGCCTTCATGGAAACTGCGGCATTCTGAAGTTGTGAACCTGGCTCTGCAAAATATTGCATCTGCGACTGCTAGAAGAGAGAAATCAGCTAAACATCCTGGTCGTTTAAAAACCTTGTCAGTTGGTCAAAAGGTGTTAATTAAGTCTCATCGTTTGTCTCACAAAGGAAAAGGCTTGTGTCGCAAATTTTTTCTGCTTTATAACGGTCCATATAGAATTCGCAAAATTATTCACGATAACACTGTTGAAGTAGAAACTCTTAAATCACGACGCTCTAAGGGAATACATCACATATCTAACGTAAAAATTTTTGTGGAATGATATACTTTTGAGAAACTAACAGCTAGATGTAAACATGCAGAGAATACAAGGATACCCCGCTGTGTTTTGGCGGCGGCATATACTCAAAGCAACAGTCAAGTCTGCGCGCCGCACAAGTCGTTGATCGCAAACAATTGCTTCCTACGTCACGCGCCTACAGCTGGTCGAGCGCTCAGTGCGAATGCACTGACAGCCGTAAACAAATACACATTTTAATTTCTCCGATTAAATTCAGTATCAAGCTATAGTGACTTGATGAATTATGTTATTAACATTCAGTATTTTTCAGGATACGGTTCTATAAAATATTTAAGAACTTCAGGTAAATTCTGTGCGTGTCCGACGTTAAGACGACTTGCTATCGAGAAATTTTCAGGAAGAATGTAATTTCGAAGAAGAAACTAATAAACTAAAAAAGGTAACTATTAATTGAGTTCATTTTTTTCGGGTAACATATTTCCACTTAGGTACGTACTTTAGACGTAATTTGCTGCTCGCGATTACGTGATTCATACTTTGTGCTAATTTCATGTTCTATGAATTTACTTGTGAAGCGACGTGCTTGCGTACATTTGCTGATTTTTGTCAATGTTTTATTAATGAACAGGGTTGTTATTTGTATATATTATGCATCGCTTGGCTGCACTGCTTTTTCACTGATGTCATATTTTTTTAATTATGTGCCTGCTGTGCTTATTTATTTAAATTATAATTGTAACCTGATTAATTGTGCTGATGTGGTTAGGTATGTAAGTTATACTTTGTGATTTATCTGCTTGCGCCTTCGTGTTTACTTATTAAGATTACATATGAACATTTATTTGCTTATGCTGATATGATGCTAATGACCTGTTTATTATGTTAGATAACATATTTGCTGCCTTGCTTATGGATTGCATATTTACACATTTCTGTTTTGTCGTCATAACTACTCTTTAATTTGGTATATAGAAATGCTGATATACTGTGAATAAACATAGAGTTTAGGTGACACCATTGTATTAATTATAGATTGTTCGCTTGGCAGAGCCTCGTTGTAAGAATTGTGCTGCATCCACTTGTTGACATTCTGTTCTCTACTGGTATATTTACTCGCTATTGCTTGTTTTGCTTACGCTCAGTGCCTTATATTTTTAAGATACGAAAATGAACTGCTATAATTCGACGAACGACATTAGTACAAGAAACTTCATAGAAGTCACATGAGCTGGAGATTTTATGAAAGCTGTGTAAATGTATGCTAATAGGAAGGAAGCTAACGACATGACATACCAAAACTAGGTTTAGACCATTGACAGTCATTACACTGCATTTTTCGTGAGCAATTGAAATAAGAAGTGACACTTGACACAAGAAATACTCCACATGTTTGCTTCTGTTTGCCATAATTCTTCAAGTGGTGTACACACTGTGAAATATTATGATCATTCATACTCCGTAATCGTACTTAATTACTGAGAGTTATTCGAATTAAGTCTGTTAGAGGTCATCTGTGCATTTCTTTGTTTATAATTCATAATGAGTAGAAGATTTGGCTCAGATGGATTACACAGAGGTTGTGTGTTGACAGTGTGTCTTCGGATTGTATGGGATGATGAGGTTTGCATTAGGATTTTATCTGTACTTGTTCGAGGAGACTGACTAGAGGAAAGAGTTGTTATGGAATTGAAATGATATTTGTAATAAGGTTTATATGTGTCGACGTATTGAAGAGGTATTATTGAGATTATGTGAAGTTGATGATTATTGGAATTTTGGTGGACAAGAGGTAAGGTAAATGCTATTAATGATAAGGTTTATATGTATCGACGTAAGAGGTATTATTGAAGTATTGAGATTATGTGATGCTGATGATTATTGGAGTTTTGGTGTATAAGAGGTAAAGTAAGTGAGGAGCATATTTTTTTTGTTGGTCTATATGGAACAAGGAGGATGAGGATAGCAGACTAGAACACTAAAGTAGAAGGAAGATAGTCTATACACACACTTTGTTAGATCACTAAGCAGTATATACTTTTTTTTTGGAGAGAGGAAGTAATTGCATATCTTGGCTCACTGACAGTTGTTCAACAACCGTACATTTTGATCTGGCTTGGCAAACATTGGTCTGGACATGATGACTATGACGTTGACTAACTATTATTGACTGTTATACATTGCTGCCACTCCTACTTGATACACATGTCGAACATCAAATCTTGGACAGAGTTATATTTACACAGTTAACACTATTCAATTACACAGTAGTACTTAATGCGGATGAAAGATGAGTGAGTGTGTTTTGTGTGTTTTCCTTTCCTAATCCCAAATAATTAGTCCCAATCTATTTCCTTTTTTGTTTGTAGTGGCTTGCACTGACACCCATAAATATTATAGGTTTACTGATATTTAAATATTTGTAATAGTTAATATGACAATTATCTGATATCATTTGTGTGTTTATTAGAATTTATATGTTTAGTGTGTAAAAGCATTTGTATGTGGATTAAAACTATTGTTCATGCCTGAACTGTCTGATTAGTGATGGTGAATATTATGAACTGTTACCTGCACTTGTTCAACATTGATGTGTGACACTTAGAAATGTTTAATTTCTGCTGATGAACTGTGTGATTAGTGATGGTGAATATTATGGACTGTTACCTGCACTTTTTCAACATAATGGGTGCCACTTAGAAATGATTAATTTCTGCTGATGAACTGTGTGATTAGGATAGTGAATATTATGGACTGTTACTTGTACCTTTTCTACATGATTGGTGCCACTAGGACATGTTTAATTTCTGCTTATAAACTCTGATGAACAGTGTGATTAGTGATAGTGAATATTATGGACTGCTGTCTGGACCTGTTCATCATTGCTAGGTGCAATGACAAAGACCTACTGCGACTGTCCCTGTCCCAATGTCGATTATTGTCAAGTTCGCGTGCCTGGCGCTCTCTTGTTGCATCCCGTAAATGAAACAAATTATTTTCTTCAAATCCTTCTGCTAAACTAACACTTGTCAATTTATCTGAAATCTCCTCAACTCTTTCCGATGAGTCACTTAATTGATCTTTCTGTTTATTTACGTCTTCTGTAAATGTCGCGACTCGGGTTTCGGTGTTGTCACATTTAGTAGTTAACTGTTCATATTGTTGTGTTAGGTTATTTAATCTGTCATTTGCTACGGATTCCTCGATTCTGTGTGCACCTGTTCAACATTGCTGGGTGCCACTGATGGACTGCTTCTACTGAAATAATGTCACTTGTTGGTGTCTGCACCTGTCAACATTACTGGGTGCCACTGATGAACTGCTTCTACTGAGATAATGTCACTTGTTGGTGTCTCGGTGTTGTCACATTTAGTAGTTAACTGTTCATATTGTTGTGTTAGGTTATTTAATCTGTCATTTGCTACGGATTCCTCGATTCTGTGTGCACCTGTTCAACATTGCTGGGTGCCACTGATGGACTGCTTCTACTGAAATAATGTCACTTGTTGGTGTCTGCACCTGTCAACATTACTGGGTGCCACTGATGAACTGCTTCTACTGAGATAATGTCACTTGTTGGTGTCTGCACCTGTTCAACATTGCTGGGTGCAACTGATGGAACTGCTTTTATTGAAATGATGTCACTGGTTGCTGTCTGCACCTGCTCAACATTACTGGGTGCCACTGATGGACTGCTTCTACTGAAATGATGTCACTTGTCGGTGTCTGCACCTACTCAACATTGCTGGGTGCCACTGTTGGAACTGTTTCTACTGAAATGATGTTACTTCTTGCTGTCTGCACCTACTCAACATTGCTGGGTGCCACTGTTGGAACTGTTTCTATTGAAATGATGTTACTTCTTGCTGTCTGCACCTGCTCAACATTACTGGGTGCCACTAATGAACTACTTCTACTGACATAATGTCACTTGTTGGTGTCTGCACCTGTTCAACATTGCTGGGTGCCACTAATGGAACTGCTTCTGCTGAATGATGTCACTTGTTGGTGTCTGCACCTGTTCAACATTGCTGGGTGCCACTGATGGACTGCTTCTACTAAAATGATGTCACTTGTTGGTATTTGTACCTGTTGACCATTGCTGGGTGCTACTGCTGGAACTATCAACTACTTGTTTTTTTTAATCATTCAAAGCATTTTATGTGAACATTTGTATAAACTGATTTTTTGTGTATTGTGTAAACTATTATGTAAAGTCACATGTATGAAAAGAAGTTGTATTGCTTACTGTATCTTATATATTAGGTTATTGAAAGGTCAGTGCAAAGCCAAAATTTTAACTAATTATGTGATATTTAGGAATTAATATTATCTTTTATTTTTGTCTGTATTTTTGTGGACGAATTTGGTGGTATTTTCACCACCAATGCTAGCAAAAATACCATCGAATTCTGGCCCGTGGAGGAGGGGCATATGAAAGGTGGCTACACTGAGCCACAGCGTCAGAGATTGCGCCAAAGAGTATTATTCAGCCGCCTCCACTGGCAGTGCTTGGGGAGAACTCGTAGTGGTCAGTGCTTGTTGAGATGTGCTAGTGAAAAGTGCTGGTCGAGAACTCGTAGTAGGCGGTGCTTGCTGAGATGTGATACTGAAAAGTTCTTGTTGAGATGTGATAGTAACGAGTCGATGTGGAAATATGTTAATGATTAGAGTGCTTTTCGTCAATATATGAAAGTAAAAGAAAACAAAATTTTTCCTTTTCTTTTTATTATCTCAATGTCTTAAATAATGCACCATTACAGGTTCAGTCAACAAAGCATCTGGCTTGTGTTCTTGTATTAGAGTGTAATTCTGCTTTCCTTACGCAATTATAGTATTTCTATTTTTTAGTTACTTCATTATAAATGGATTTAAAATTCCTTGTCTTGTTGAAGAAGAACCGTGCCAGATGTGTACGTTGAGTCACACTCCCACACACAGAAAAATTACACTTGTGCTTTGGTTTCGTAGGTTTTATAGTTGCTGGGGACTTAATTAATTAATTGTGTTAACGAAAATTTTCATTTCATTCTTTGTTGTTGTTCTATGCAGTCAGATTGCGTAATAATACTAGTCAGGGCCAACCGTTTACGAGACACAGCGTAACGGACATACAGCTACGAAAAATAAAAAAAATGATTTTCAAATTTAATAATAATTAAGCCCCCATGCAAAGTCCGTGACATCATTGATGACGTCATCAGTGACACACACTGTCCAAGAACCGGATATGTGTGGCTACTCGCATACAAGGAAAATTTAAGTCAGATTTGGGAGCACTGTCTCTCCAAGGGACAAAGCATGAGTTAGAGTGGCACCAAGTCACCAAAAAAAGGCATCACATGCTGGCATCGTGTTTTAGAAGAATCTGTAGACATACAGCTCAGGAAATTGAAGAAACGACTACAGCGTGTTTGTTGTCACAAAAATGCAAACGAACTTTTCCTTCTCCACGATAACGCAAGTCCTCACACCACTCTGTACACCCGAAGAAGCTCGCAGAACTTCAAATAACGATGGCGGTTTCCATTCGAGTAAGGCTTGAGACACAGCCTTGAGTGTGCTCAAAGCACAACGAAAGATTTTGGGAAGATCCACTCACGCCACGTCAGCTGAAGAGCTTAGATCGCCAGGGCTCATTTAAGGCCCAAGCGACAGAAGTTTCCGCCTGCGGGACTCCAGTCTGAGAGGGGCACCCAAGTGCAAGATTTGAGTACAGTGCGTACCACAATTAGTGGCGAAAACTGACATGGCTGGAAGTCAATAACGGAAAGGTAGGCGTGTGGGAGGGGCTTCATTTGATGTGCCGCTTGTATGGAAAGTGTTTTCGAACTGGGCCTGTAGATCACGCGATAGAGATGTGCCTCCTCTGCATCATCTGTGTCCTGGCCACAATGGAGGTGGCACAGAGACTGAATACAGAGAACATTTCAAAATCAGTTATTCTACTGATCAAATAGCACAGCTCGTCTACTACTTACAGGGTCTCATTTACTAATACGAGGGACGTTCAATAAATAATGCAGCCCACTTTTTTTCCCGGCCAATTTCGGTTGAGAAAATGGCGAATAGGGACATCATGGAATATGACTGTCTCAGGCCCAACAATTTCATGAAGTCCTAATAGATGACAGTGCTATACGTAATGTTCAAAATGGCGTCTGTAACGGAGGGCGTTCCAATCAGAGAACTGTCATTGAGTTTTTTGGCGGAAAATCAAATCATCGTAGACATTCATAAGCGCTTGCAGAATGTTCATGGAGACCTGGCAGTGAACAAAAGCACAGTGAGCCGTTCGGCGAGGCGTCTGTCATCATCACAAAAAGGTGGCAGAAATCCGTCCGAGCTCCCGCGTGCCAACCGGCCCTGAACAGCTGTGACTCCTGAAGTGCTGGAACGTGCGGATATTCCCGTCCGAGGTGATCGCTGGATGAGAGGGAAACAGTTCGCTACCCAACTGGACATCTCTGCTGGTAGTGCTGACACATTCGTCCACCGATGGTGATACTCAAAGCTGTGTGCCCACTGGTTTCCTCGCCGACTAACGGAAGACCATAAATAGCAACGAAAGGTCATCCGTGCCGAATTGCTTGCGCTTTACGAGGATGATCGTGTCAATTTTTGTCAAGCACCATCACAGGTGATGAACATGGGTTCGTCACTTCAAACCAGAAACAAAATGGCATTCCATGGAGGGGTGCCATACAACCTCTCTCCCGAAGGTAAATTTCAAAGCCACACCTTCAGCGGGTAGAGTCATAGTGACGGTCTTCTAGGACTCTGAAGGGGTTATTACGCTCGATGGCACTGATCAACAGTGAAGTGCACTGTACTACCCTCAGGAAATCGAAGAAACGACTTCATCGTGTTCTCCGCGACAACGCACGTCATCACACAACTCCGCACACGCGAAGGAGCTGACAGAGCTTCATTCGACTGTTCTTCCTCATCCACCCTACAGCAGGAATCTCTCACCTTCCGACTTCTATCTGCTTGGCCCAATGACGGATGCACTCGACGGGGAGATTACTGATGCAGCAAGACGTTGCCTCCGACATCGACGAGTAGAGAGGTATAATGCAGACACACAAACCCTCCCAATAAGGTGGCGTAAAGATTATGCTAAAAAAGGTTCTTTAGCCAAAAGAGTGGAAAATAATGTGGTGGATTGGAATCCTGAATAAAACTAACCTGCTTTCAAAATGAAAATGTGTTGTATTACTTATTGTCCGCTCTACGTATTTACAGTCCTCCAACTTGAAATGCAAGAATGTATGATGCAAACCTAGTATATCCTGTTGAGGGAGCCATTTCCTGACCATCAGGTTGGTGGGCTGGTTGGGCAGCGAATCGCTCTCCCACTTCCAGAGTACCCTCTGGGGCAGCTCCCGGAAAGCCTCGATGAACGCTCTCTGCTTGTCCTCCGCCATCTGGTCGCTGCGGACGTTGGAGCCCAGGCTGAAGTAGATGACGCCGTTCTCTGCTCCGTCCAGGAACTTCTGCACCTCCTGCGGGCACCAAAACGCATCGCGTCTTTAATGCAGTTGCCTCCTGCGGGCACCAAAACGCATTACGTCTTTAATGCAGCTGACAGTAACCAGACTAATATACGAGAGGTAATCGTACGCTTTTAATCATTACCTCGGAAACATCAAATTACGCAATTAATTTTTTGTTTTGTTACAGATGCAAGTGTCATCCAAATAATTCGAAGTCATATTAGGACTCATTCTAATGAAAATAATCAGTCGTGATCGCAAATGACACTATTTCATTATCAGTGACCGGGGTTATTCTTAGACCAGTGGGTGACACCATTGTCGATGACTGGTGCCTCCCAGTACATATTCGTACAACACCTCCGTCGACTGTCTGTGTCTGTCACCAATGGTATCATCCACTGGTAAGAAGATGGTCTACTAAGACTGAAACTGGTTACCAGTAATGAAGTAAAGTGTCATTTGCGATTACGACTGAACATTGTCATTAGATTTCGACTATTTCTTCTTTTGTCATCATCAGGCGCGAACCTCATTACTGATGCTTTTCTGTTACTTTGTCTCCTACTGTGATGGTACATTCTAAGGGAAAAAAAGACACAGCATGAAGAAATTATCTGAATGGGATGTAAATAGAAAGATGTGACTTACAAACAAATGATTAAAATTTCATAAAATGTGGATGATTTATTCAAGAGAAAGAGCTTTACGAGCTGTGCAAGCCAATAGCGCATTGGGCCACGTCTGGCCCCTATGCAAGCAGTTATTCGGCTTGGCTTTGATCGACAGAGCTTTTGAATGTCCTCCTGAGGGATATCGTGACAAATTATGTCCAACTGGCGAGTTACATTATCCTGAGCTTGATGGAGACTCCTGCCCTCAATGCCCCAAACATTCTCAGTTGGGGAGGGACCCGACAACCTTGCTGCCCTAGATAGGGTTTGGCAAGCATGAAGACACGTAGCTGAAGTTCTCGTCGTGTGCAGAATGGCATTACTTTGCTAAAATTAAAGCCCAGGATGGCTTTCCATGAGGGCCAACAAAACGTGGCGTTTGAATATTGCCAACGTACCATCGGCTGTAAGGGTGCCGTGGATGACATCCAAAGGGCTCATGCTATGAAAAGAAATGTCATCTCAGACCATCACTCTTGGCTGTCGGGCCGTATGGCGGGCGACAGTCGGGTTGGTAACCCACTGCTGTCCCGGGCGTCTCTAGCCACTTCTTCGCTAGCCATCTGGGCTCACTGCGAAGCCGAACTCGTCACTGAAGACATTTCTGTTCCAGTCAGTGAGATTCCCGGCCACCACGACCAGCGAAGACATGTCTGGAGACTGCCCAGACAGCAGTGGGATACCAACCTGTCAGCAGCTGTACATCTCGACAGCCAAGAGCAATGGTTTGGGGTGCCATTTCATTTCGTAGCAGGACCTCTTTGGTTGTCATCCGCCGCACAGTTACAGCACACCGGTATGTCGATGATACTCTGCTCCCCGTTTTGTTGCCCGTCTTGGAAAGCCATTCTGGGTTTACATTTAAGTATAATAGTGCCCGCCTGCACACGGAAAGAGTTTCTATTGTTGGTCTTGGTGCTTGCCAGACCATGCCTAGGCCAGCAAGGTCGCCAGATCTCTCCCCAGTTGAGAAAGTTTGGAGCGTTATGGGCACGACCCTCTAACCAGCTCGGGATTTTGACGATATAATGCGGCAATTGGTCAGAATTTGGCATGAAAGCCATCGGGAGGACATCCAACAACTCTGTCAATTAATGCCAAGGCTCAGAGGCGGACCAGTGCGTTACTGACTTGCTCAATTTGTGAAGCTCTTTCTGTTGCATAAATAATTCATTTTTTTTCTAAAATTGTAATAATTTGTTTGTTTTGGCACGTGCGGCATATCTACTGATTACCATCGCATTCGGATAATTCTTTCATGGTGCTTCGCTTTTTTTTCTCAGAGTGTATTTCACATGTAACAGTCGACAAAATTGCCCGGTGGCAACGTCATGCGAAAGGCAAAAGATTTTCATAGTTTAACAAAGGCTATGTCGATGTCTGCGATCGAACATCTACATCTAAATCTACGTGATTACTATGCTATTCACAATAAAGTGCCTGGCAGAGGGTTAAATGAACCACCTTCATGCCGTCTCTCTAACGTTCCACTCTCGAACGGCACGCGGGTAAAACTAGCACTTAAGTTTTTCTGTGCGAGCCCTGATTTCTCTTATTTTATCGTGATGATCATTTCTCCCTATGTAGGTGGGTGCCAACAGAATGTTTTGGCAATAGGAGGAGAAAACAGGTGACTGAAATTTCATGAGAAGATCCCGTCGCAACGAAAAACGCCTTTGTTTTAATGATTGCCACTCCAATTCACGTATCATGTCTGTGGCACTATCTCCCCTACCTCGCGATAATACAAAACGAACCGCCCATCTTTGTACTTTTGCGATGTCATCCGTCAGTCCCATCTGATGCGTATCCCACACCGCACAGCAATACTCCAAAATTGGGCGGACTGGCGCGGTGTAAGCAGTCTCTGTACTAGGCCTGTTGCACCTTCTAAGTGTTTTGCCAATGAATCGCAGTCTTTGGTTGGCTCTATCCACATTATTATCTGTGTGATCGTTCCAATTTAGGGTATTTGTAAGTATTTAGTTGAATTTAAAGATGTCAGATTTGAGTGACTTGTCGCGTAATCGAAATTAAGCGGATTTCTTTTAGTACTCATGTGAATAACGTCACACTTCCCTTTATTCAGGGTCAACTGCCACTTTTCGCACCATACAGACATCTTATCTAAATCATTTTGCAAGTCGTTTTGATCATCTGGTGACTTTACAAAACGGTAAATGACAGCATCATCTGCAAGCAATCTAAGACGGCTACTGAGATTGTCTCCTATGTAGTTAATAGAGATCAGGAACAATAGAGGGCCGATAACACTTCCTTGGGGAACGCTGGATATTATTTCTATTTTACTCGATGACTTTCCGTCTATTACTACGAACTGTGACCTTCCTGACAGGAAATCACGAATCCAGTCGCACAACTAAGGCGATATTCCATAGGCACGCAGTGTGGTTAGAAGACGCTTGTGAGGAACGGTGTCGAAAGCCTTCTGGAAATCTAAAAATATGGAATCTATTTGACATCCCCTATCCATAGCACTCGTTAATTCACGAGTATAAAGAGCTAGTTGTGTTTCGCAAGAACGATGTTTTATGAATCCATTCTGACTACGTGTCAATAAATCGTTTTCTTCGAGGTACTTCATAATGTTCGAATACAGTATATGTTCCAAAACCCTACTGCAAATCGACGTCAGTGATATGGTCCTGTAATTCAACGGATTACTCCTACTTCCCTTTTTCGGTATTGGTGTGACTTGACTTCCAGTCTTTAGGTACGGATCCTTCTGTGAGCGAACGGTTGTATGTAATTGCTAAATATGGGGCCATTTTATCAGCATACTCTGAGAGGCACCTGACTGGTATACAGTCTGGACCGGATTTAAGCTGCTTCGTGACACCGAGGATGTCTATCGAAGAAGGAAGGGGAGAAAATCAGGGTTTCATGTTCCGTCATTAAAGCTGGGACACAAACTCAGATTAGGGCATGATATGGAAGGGAATCGGCCCCTTTCAGAAGTAACATCCCGATCTAAGGAAACCATGAGCTACATAAATCTGAGTGGACAGACAGGAGCCGGAATCACCGTCCATCTGACTTACACTACTGGCCATTAAAATTGCTACACCAAGAAGAAATGCAGATGATAAACGGGTATTCATTGGACAAATCTATTATACTAGAACTGACATGTGATTACATTTTCACGCAATTTCGGTGCATAGATCCTGAGAAATCAGTACCCAAGACAACCACCTCTGGCCGTAATATCGTCCTTGACACTCCTGGGCATTGAGTCAAACAGAGCTTGGATGGCGTGTACAGGTACAGCTGCCCATGCAGCTTCAACACGATACCACAGTTCATCAAGAGTAGTGGCTGGCGTATTGTGACGAACCATTGACCAGATGTTTTCTGTTGGTGAGAGATCTGGAGAATGTGCTGGCCAGGGCAGCAGTCGAACATTTCTTGTATCCAGAAATGCCCGTACAGGACCTGCAACATGCGGTCGTGAATTATCCTGATGAAATGTAGGGTTTCGCAAGGATCGAATGAAGGGTAGAGCCTCGGGTCGTAACGTAACTGAAATGTAACGTCCACTGTTCAAAGTGTCGTCAATGCGAATAACAGGTGACCGAGACGTGTACCCAATGGCACCCCATACCATCACGCCTGGCGATACGCCAGTATGGCGATGACGAATACACGCGATGTCGCCAAACACGGATGCGAACATTATGATGCTGCAAACAGAACCTGGATTCATCCGAAAAAATGACGTTTTGCCATTCGTGTACCCAGGTTCGTCGTTGGGTACACCATCGCAGGCGCTCCTGTCTGTGATGGAGCGACAAGGGTCTCCGAGCTGATAGTCCATGCTGCTGCAAACGTCGTCGAACTGTTCATGCAGATGGCTGTTGTCTTGCAAACGTCCCCATCTGTTCACTCAGGGATCGAGACGTGGCTGCACGATCCGTTACAGCCATGCGGATAAGATGCCTCTCATCTCGACTGCTAGTGATACGAGGCCGTTGGGATCCAGCACGGCGTTCCGTATTACCCTTCTGAACCCACCGATTCCATATTCTGCTAACAGTCATTGGATCTCGACCAACGCGAGCAGCAGTGCCGCGGTACGATAAACCGCAATCGCGATAGGCTACAATCCGACCTTTATCAAAGTCGGAAACGTGATGGTGCGCGTTTCTCCTCCTTACACGAGGTATCTCAAGAACGTTTCACCAAGCAACGGCGGTCAACTGCTGTTTGTGTATGAGAAATCGGTTGGAAACTTTCCTCATGTCAGCACGTTGTAGGTGTCGCCACCGGCGCCAATCTTGTGTGAATGCTCTGAAAAGCTAATCATTTGCATATCACAGCATCATCTTCCTGTCGGTTAAATTTCGCGTCTGTAGCACGTCATCTTCGTGGTGTACAATTTTAATGGCCAGTAGTGTAGATCCCAGTGTCGTACCACTGAGCCGCCTCACTCCTTGCCTGCGATGGAAGGGTGTTAGTTGAGCCATAGTCCTCCGCAGCCTGTCTGCACTGAAACATCCGCGTCCATGCAAAACTAAAGGTGAAGCTTCTGATCTGATTAAAACTGTTGCTGCGATATTTGATCGTAACGATTCCTGGATTGCATAATCCCAGAACATCACTGTGTCAGTTGAGGCTTTGCAAGTAAAACTTGAAATGTGTCCACTTGATCTCCAGATACCAAAAAAAGCGGCGACGTGTTGGCCGAAGAAAATACAGTGTTACGGAATGCTTAACTTAATAGGAACACTGGCCACAAGCAAGCAGCAAATTTAAAATCAATCCTGCACCTATGGAGGAAACGATGAAAGGATGCCGAAACAATGAGAGGACTTACTGTTTAAGCCAAATATGAAACAGAGACTAGTATAGAAGCACCTAAAAGCCTCAAGAGGCCTGACACGGATCCTGACTAGTCATGTGCTCTACGACGCCTACTGGGAAGCGAACTGGTAGAAGACAGACCTCCGAGTATGCCAGTAGTCAAAAGTGTACACCAGAACATAGTACCCGGGGATGTTTACTTATACCGATGCTGCTGATACTGATCGGCAGCAAGTGAATCGGCACGGAAGACACGGTGTCAAGAAGATATTGCGTTGCGAGACAGAGTAACAGATCTTGGACAACACTGCCGATGCTGTTTCAAGAAAGGCTTGGGCGGCGCTTTATCTTGTCAGTCAACCCCCCGTCTACTGCATTACGAGAGGTTGCGGCAGAAGATGGCAAAGCAACGCTGCCAAGGCAGCTGAGGTCAACAATAGCGGCAAAAGAACTGCCATCACCGTAAGTGCAGCCATCATAACAACACCAGAGAGAAACGCAGCAGTGGGCCATGTCCCGCCACACACGGAACAAGAACCGATGTGACGTAAATCGGATTGCGGCTGCACACCTTACCAGTAACAACAATGCTCTCTTGGAGCAGGGCAATCCTTCCCTGCAACCAGTGAGCCAGCAAACAGTGTAAGAGGCAGATACAACCAAAACGCCCTCCACAGCACCCAAGGAACCGGTAGGGCCTATCTGTGGACCGGGGGAGCAATGGAGCGATTGTGGAATGTGACAGGCAAAAATTGTAGTTATTGTAAAGTAGTAGACACAGATCTGGTAGTAGGTGCAGTTTTTTGCAAAATAGGATTTTTTAGATTATTTTTGACTATTGTTATTATTATTATTAATGGTAGAAATCGTTTTGGTGATGGGAGGTAGTATTGTGTAGGATAATATTAAGTATTAATGTATACTGGACAATTTGTGTAAGAATCAGTACAGCCTGTGTTTAAATTATAAGTAACAATCTACAATGGAATGGAATAAATAAATAAAAATAAAAACGTAAGTCCTAGAAGATGGACGAATGGGACAACATTTTTGTCTCATCAGACGTAATTCTATAGTTGTTTGTGCAGTAGTGGTTGATAATTAACCAGTATATCTTGCTACCGCCTATGCCGACGTTCAGGTTGCCAGATAGCCCTCAGAATTAAATCTCTCTCTAGACCACCACGAGATGAACAACGTACACACAAAATTAAAAAAAAGGAAGTTTAACAAACTAAATAAAGATGCACTGCTTAACATACAATTTCCTGCCTCTTACCAGTAAAGAATTACCAAATGCTCTAAGTGACATGAAAAAAAGAGCGAAACAACAGGCTTTTATAGAGAGCAACCTGAGTTTCTTTTCTTGCCCAACACAAAGAATATGAAGGCACCGAGACCACTTTTAACAGAAGGTTTGCCCACTCCGACAGAGTACTTCAAGAAATGGGTCTTACATCAAATATAAACAAGACTGAAACAAGTTGCTTTCATCTAAATAACATATATGAAAATCGTCAGCGTGTACTTTATTTTAATAAAAACCGCTCAGACACAAAAAAAAAACCATAAATATCTACGAGTGACTTCAGACTTTCAAACAAAGCTCCAAGAAAAGAACCCTTAGTAACATTATTCAGAAGTTTAGTAACACTACATATGGAGCATCAGCAAACACATTACAGACTTCAGCACTGAGGCCGGTTACTCCGTAGCTGAATGCTCTGTACCAATTCGGTTGAATAGCACTTACTCTAAAACGGTACACGTCCAGTTAAATACAGGTTTCCCACTCAAATCAAGATCCAGGAAAAAAAAAGCACAGTAGATACGACAATGAAAAATGCACCACATTGTAGAGCACCCCAAAGAATTTATTTATTTATCATCAATACACCACTACATGTAAACCATCTGTAGCATGAAGAATATTGAGTCTATATTCAGTTTCCTGCCAAGTTCTTTGTAACATTTGCTCTGTTATTGTTGCAATCGCATTAGTGATACGATGTCGCAACGTAGGAATGTCTACCACTTTGGTCACATACACAAATCCCCACATAAATAAATCAAGCGGCGTAAATTCGGGTGAACGTGGTGGCCAGGCAATGGGTCCTCCGTGTACGATCCAACGATTGGAAATTTCCGATCAAGGAAATTGCGAACAGCCGTTGACCAATGCGCCGGAGCTCCATGTTGTTGAAAAATGATGTTGGGTTGCAAGTCTCATATCTGAGGATACACAGACTACTCCAACGTGTCCAGATACACTGACCCATTCACTGATTGTTCCGCAAAGAAGAACGGTCCAAGAGTCCTGACGTGCATTATCCCACATCAGACGTTTAGTTTAGGGCTATCACGAACATGATCAATGACAATGTGCGGATTTTGCGAACCCCAAATCCGAACATTATGCCTATTAACCCTTCCTCATAGGTGAAGAAGGTTGCCTAATCTGAGAATAAACATCTTTCCAGGAAGCTGGCATCCATATCAATAGCTGCAGCATATCCGCAGCAAATTGTTGTCGGCGTGGTTTGTCGTTCGGCGTCAGATGTTGCAGAACTTGCACTTTGTAAGCACACATACGAAGACGCTGGTGAACTACACGATGCAATGCTGATCGAAGTACATCAAGTTGCCTTAACGCTTGACCAATTGACTTACGTGCGCTTCTGAGAAACGTTTGTCTGATATCCTCCACTGTCTCTTCTGAAACTCCGTAACGAGCACTGCCAGAATGTTTCAGAACACTTCCTGTTGCCAGAAGCTTCCTATACCATTCCTTAATTGTTTTCACATCAGGTGGATCACATTCATACGCACGACGATAATTTCTTTGCACAGTAATCGGCGATTTTGTTTCTGCAAACCACACTACTGCTTGCGCACGCTGCCGTGGAGTCGTCATTCTCACTTCGTGAGACCATGCTGCACTCTGGCGACGATACTTGGCACTTCTGACGCGGGAATATAAATTCTTTGAGATGCTCTACAATGGGGTGCATTTATCATGGTCGTATATACTATGGTTTTTATCTCCTGGGTCCTTGAAATCAGGGAGGTTTCAGTGGGACACCCCACTGAGGATGGTTACTGGGTGCACCAGGCCTATCTACTCCACTCTACTGGTTTGCAGCACTCAGCCACATAGCTCCGTTCCTTCTGTACAGACAGGGAGAACTCATAAAGAAATAAAATCATCAATTATCCCTAACTGTTCCTTCCACCAGATCATACCCAGCTGGCAGAAAATTGGTCACTGCCCCAAAAGCTACGATAGCGCTTTGCTGTACAGCTGGTTAGCGACAGACTCAGTTGGGTTGGGTTGTTTTTGGGGGAGGAGACCAGACAGCGAGGTCATCGGTCTCGTCGGATTAGGGAACGAAGAGGAAGGAAGTCGGCGGTGCCCTTTCAAAGGAAGCATCCCGGCATTTGCCTGGAGCGATTTGGGGAAAACATGGAAAACCTAAATCAGGATGGCCGGACGCGGGATTGAACCGTCGTCCTCCCGAATGCGAGTCCAGTGTGCTGGCCACTGCGCCACCTCGCTCGGTCCACAGACTCAGTCTCAGTACCAAATGGTTAGAACTGTCGCATGAAAACGCTCTTTGCTATCTACGTGATCATATAGATCCGCCAGAAATAACCGGTGGTTTTGAACTCTATCGTCATATATGGCAAAGTTTAAACAGAATTCGCACAGGGCACGTATTTTTTGCAGATAACCTACAGGAATGGGTAAAACATCCAACACTAGAACTGCGACTGTCGATCTCCAAGGCCATCAGTCACCTTGTTGAAGAATGTGAGCTAAGAGCATAAGCTGGTGATCCAATGGAGTTCTTCGTTCCAACACCTGTGTGCCTTGAATGAATAGCTGCAACTTCTCTTTTTCCTCAACACGGCGTCCCAGGAGGAATGGTCAATATTAGGTGATGTGACAGGAACAATCATTTGAAGCAAAAACTTTCATATGAACATATGCCCTGTTCCGAATATCTCTCAGATAGAACACGTTTAATGTGCATTTTTATTCTTTTCGGTAGTATTCAATACATTGTCAGGTTTACATATGTTAGTAAACACACAACATGAAGGTGAAGTATAAACTGAAAAATACGTATTTTTAACACATTCACCTATAAGTATTATCGTATACGTCGTACTACAAAGGTTGCCAGCAGCTCGTAGTCTAGTGGCTAGCGTTGCTGCCTCTGGATCACGGTGCCCTGGGTTCGATTCCCGGCCGGATTGGGGATATTTCTCTGCCCGGGGACTGAGTGTTTGTGTTGTCATCATCATCTCATCATCATCATTACCATTCGTGACTGTGACTAGATTGGATTTGTAAAACTTGGACTGCGTAAAAATTGCTATTTCGTATGGGCGTTGATGACGGCGCAATTGAGTGCTCCTCGAACCAAACGTCGTATTACAACTGTTTTACAGTTAACGATAAGTGTTAGAATATCTCACCTTCAACTTAAACGCATTTGTGTGCTCTTGGTGGAACATATTGTATTGTTCTGATTGCCTCTACACGTTCGCTAATGATCGCAGCATCGTCCATGACGCTACCAAATAGTTCCTCTCGCGTACTGATTTCCGTTTGTGCACCTCATACTTCATCCAGCCCCATAAACAGAAATCTAATGGCTTAAGGTCTTGAGATCTTGGCTGTCAGCTAATTGTACTACCACGAGAAAGACAATCATTAGGTAAGTGCAGTTGAGGTGTTCCCTACCACGTCTGGTAAAATGTAGAGTTGCTTCGTAATGCTGAAAGTAATGCCTGGCCAATGGAACGTCCTCAAGATGTTCAACAAACGAATTTTTCAGAGAAGGCAAGTAATTCTGTCCCGTCGTTCGTTCTTCTAAAATTGCTGGACCTATCAACTTATTCGGATCAACACTGATCGAAGAACGATCTTGTAAGTTGGTCTCCACTGTAGCGTGTGGATTTTCCTGCCACCATAGAGGATTATTACCTGTGTTGTTTATTCCATTCTGTGTAAACGTGGCTTCATCTCTAAATATTATTAACGGAAGCGAAGTACGATTGTCATTTAACCAGTGACAGAATTCAAGCCGAGTGGCACTGTCGACAATGTGAAGATCATGGATGCGCTCTGTGTGAAATGAGCACAAATTTTCCGCATGTAATGTTCTCCCATACACGTGTTCGTGGGGCACTGACACGTGCAGAAAGTCGCCGTGTGCTGATAGTGGGATTACATCGCACGATTTCAAAAATGAGTTGCTGTTCCTGCACAGGTTGTTGAATCACACGTTGTGAAGAAACATGGGAACTTGGAAGAATACCTGTTTCACACAGTGTGCTGAAAACTCTGGTAAACACTCTGCGGTCAGGAATACGACGTTTCGGAAAGCGCCGACTGTGGTTTTCAACAGCAGGAGGAGCACTACCGTCGCAGAAGCCGTAAAAATAGCGCCATATCTGCATATTCTTCATTAGTGTACATGTGTGGCATTTTAGCTAAGGCATATACTCGTACAAACACTTTTAACCGATTCTTCTCCTTGTTACTCCCTCAACACCTCACATTATGTCATTCACAAGACACCGTGGACTACTGCACTTCCAACGGGCTAATTTAATGGTAGAAAGACATCCCGAGCGAAGAGGTGTCAAGCAACGATGTAGGTTGGACTAGAAAAAACGTCAGATAGGTTAGGTGGTTAACACACTTACGTCCTCACCACTAGTCCAAAACAAATGTAGATTAAATGCGTTCTACCTTGGAAACTATTCGGAACAATACGTATGTCCCTATGAAGATTTTTGCTATAAAGGTTCCTGTCATATCCCTGAATACTGACAGTTCCTCCTGGGACACCCTGTTTATCTTGTAAGTACTATGCGTGCTAAACTTTAGATAAATACAAATTTTCTTTAGAGCTAGAAAAAAGGCATCAGTCACAAAATCAAATGACAAAATATAAGCAATAACTCTCTGATTAGCTAGCCACCAAAACAATAACGAACCTAGCCGCACGGGATTAGCCGAGCGGTCTTAGGCGCTGCAGTCATGGACTGTGCGGCTGGTCCCGGCGGGGGTTCGAGTCCTCCCTCGGGCATGGGTGTGTGTGTTTGTCCTTAGGACAATTTAGGTTAAGTAGTGTGTAAGCTTAGGGACTGATGACCATAGCAGTTAAGTCCCATATGATTAAAAAAAATAACAAACCGAAATGTAACCAGGATATAATTAATGATTCTCCTTCTCCCATGTCTCCCTCTCCCCCCTCCCCCCCCCCCACACAGACATAAACACACACACACAACAGATGACAAAAAAAATCAAACCACAACAAAAACAAAAGAAAGACAAAGACACAACACCGTTGGCAACACACACACACACACACAGAAAACACACATATGTTGATCACAAAATCGAAAGTACAAGTGATATATGCAGTGGGTGAAAGAACGCCAGAAATCGGCCAGCTGGAATATGGAAAATGACGAATACATCTCCAAGACCACACACATGAGTTAACAGCGCAGGAAATCGTAACACCGAACGGTAAGTTCACATTACGAACTTTGTGCTACAAAAGTTAATTTTAACCTAAAAAAACAAGAGAAAGGCACAACAAAATGTAATATACCAGCATATTATATCTACTACATAATACGTTTATTGTATGTAAAAAAAAGGCAACATGTATTACAGGCCACTGACGATGCTTCCCAAACAAATGAAGCGAAACGCTTATGGCAGCAAACTAACTGCCTTCAACTGGTTGCATAGACGATACGTAAGGTACCTCCAAGAACAAAATTTTAAGAAAAAATCAAATGGCTCTGAGCACTAAGAGACTTAACATCTGAGGTCATCAGTCCCCTAGAACTTAGAACTACTTAAACCTAAGTAACCTAAGGACAGGATTCGAACCTGCGACCGTAGCAGTCTCGCGGTTCCACACTGAGCCAAAATTTTAAGACTCTGTAATGTGCCTACCTGTGGCAATGGCTTTTGTTCAGTAGCGACATGAATGCCTGTCAGTTCGATGATATTCGGAAGGTGAGGCCGAGGATAGTTCATGATGAAGTGGTTGTTGATGAGCAGGAGACTAAAATTCTTGTCCGTCTCGTGGACTGGCGGGGGATCCGGACCGACGTATTTTCGCATGATCACCTCCTGCATGGGAGCTATTTCAAAGAACCACTGGTACATCAGCCTCAGGTAGAAGTAGGTGTTGTACAGCCGCTGCCAGAAGTCCATGTGGTCGGAGAAGCCGAGCCACATGTCGGGCATGTAGGCCGGGTTGACGGGGTTGCCGTGGCTGTGGTACACCGACAACGGCGGCGACAGGGTCAGCACACCCACCAGTGGTGGGGACCCCACCTTGTGCACTAGACCAAAGTAGGCGAAGTAGCCCAGGCGCTCCACCACCACCAAGTCGAACTTCTCACCAGATCTGAAATCCAGCCACCAGTTGTTCAAAATCAGTACCACAACAAACTCACGACTGAATGTACACTCGACAAAAAACTAGTCACCTCTATGAGACATCACGCTAATACGGTGCAACAGTCCTCTAGCCATTATTGAATGGCCTCAATTCGTTGAGGAAGAGAGTCCACAAGTTTCTTCAGGTATGTCATGCCCATCTGAAGGAACTCATTGAAGATTAGATCCCATAGAGCAGCCAAACTATATGGATATTGATACATTTCACCCACTGTTACAAATAGTCACAGGAATCATTCCATGAAATTTCGGACGAACTGCCAGATGTCATCAGTGCGAGGGGCATTCAATAAGTAATGCAGTACATTTTTTTCTGAAAGCCGGTTGGTTTTATTCTGGATTCCAATACACCACATTATTTCCATCTGTTTTAGCTACAAAATCCTATTTTTCAACATAATTCCCATTCAATGCGACGTCCCTACCCCACCTTACTGGGAGAGCCTGTATGCCCACAAGCTACCAACCTGCTGGTCGACGTCGGAGCCAACGTCTTGCTGCACCAACAACGTCCCCATCATCCACGTATTGCTTCCAGCAGATTGGATCCTTCATTGGGCCAACTAGATGGAAGTCGGAAAGAGTGAGATCCAGGCTGTGGGGTGGATGAGGAAGAATAGTCCAATGAAGTTTTGTGAACTCCTCTCGGGGTGTGTGCAGACTTGTGTGAGGCCTTGCGTTATCATGGAGAAAAATGGTTCAAATCGCTCTGAGCACTATGGGTCTGAGGTCATCAGTCCCATAGACTTAGAACTACTTAAACCTAACTAACCTACGGACATCACACACATCCATGCCCAAGGCAGGATTCGAACCTGCGACCGTAGCAGCAGCGCGGTTCCGGACTGAAGCGCCTAGAACCGCTCGGCCACAACGGCAGGCTATCATGAAGAAGAAAAGTACATTTGCATTAATTTTGTGGCACCTCGAATGAGAGTGTCCGCACGTCCCAACATTGCAGGAGTCACAGCAGAGTGCGGCCGGCCGGCATCCTGGGGATCGGACAGGTTTGTGCGATCTTATTGCGATGATGACAGATGCCTCGTCCAACGACTGACCAAGTTTTATTCAGTGTTAGCTCTACGTAGACGTTCTGCGAGCTCTAGTGAATACCGGCGATGCTCTGATTTGGTACCAAAATCAGCTCAATGACAGCTCCCTGCTTACAGTTGACATTTTGAAGGTTAAATATGCGCCGCCACCCAATGGAACTTCGTGAAACTATAAAGTCGAAGCGGGAATATTCCACGCTGCCCACAGCAAATTCCACATTTCTTTCAACCAAAACTGGCCGAGAAAAATGTGTTGCATTTCTTACTGAACACCCCTCGTAGGTTTGAAAGATTACCGTCAAACCTCCTTGCCTAGGGACGCCAGATGAAAGTTGATGTCGTCAAGTGCTGAATGAAAATTTAGCAACGGATAACTTGGGAGGGGAGCTTGAGAGCGCTACCTAGAGGACGTGCCCTTTCTGTTCGATACTAGGTAAGGGGCTCGAGGGCTCACACGCTGATGTGTGGATCCCTGCATTCTATATCTTTTATTTTAAATGAATTTCTTTAACTTGACTCCTATGTGATTTTTGGGGTATGTTAAAGATTGATGACAATTGATTACCTATTTATTTTAAACATTATCACTCGACTTTACAGCGATTGCAGCAATTGTTGTGGTTAAAGATATTATAATTTTACAACTTATAGCTCGGGTATATTATATACTAATCTGCACGCACATTTCTACGGGAATGACGGAATTGCATTGGCCAAATGTATACCACCAAAGTCTCCCAATACTTTACATGGGACATCCACTATGTGATGAGGATAATGGGCAAACTGGGGACCAGATACATTAACACAGGGGGTCAAATTTCCGAAATTAAACGAGAACATTCGTTTCCTTAGACAATCCGAAGCTGGAAATAAAAGAATTATTACAAATATTCAAACACCTCTCTTCCACGCGTGAACATCGAGACAAACGCACTGAGGGCATGTCTGCTCACTTACCCATCTTCTGTAACACTCCCAGAATATCGCGGGCACCCACAGGTCTTCCTGGGCACCGGTGGAGGGGATGGTCGAACCACTTGGCCGTGACCAACCTCTCCACCCCAAATCTTGTGACACTGGAACGTCTTTGACTTTGACGTGCCTGTGCTGTCTCTCTGAACCCCTGCCCAGGAGTAAGGTTGGCACTACTATACTATGGAACTACTTCCCAACTAAGATTTGGCCACGCTTTATGGAAAGGTGTGAGGAGGATTAGGAAAGTTCATGTCCAGATTCACATTCACGTACAAGAAATGCATAATACACGACACATATAAATACGTATTGTGAAGCCTGACACATTTCTTTCCACCCGTCCACATGGGTTCTGTTGCACCCGTTTGTATTTCCCGGTGCGAGTGAGCAGCGAAACCTGCTGCTTATGGAGCGGAAACTACTGTACCGTTTCAGATTCTGTGGGCGCTACGGCTGTTTGATGAAAAAGTTTCAGTGCAGATGCACAACCAACGTCTGAGGTTCTACAGGAATCATAAATTTGAACGGGAGGTTGGGACTTTTGGGTCTGACGGAAGCCCTGTCCCGATGGCGCAGGCGGTTACGGCAGCCGGTCTAGAGTAGCGGGGCATCCACGGTCAATTCCCGGTTCGGCACAAATTTTCTACTCTCGCCGTTGCAGGCCTCAAGGCCCCGTGCGGCTGGAAGTCTTATTTCCTTCCTTTCTCTCTCCTATTCCATTTCCTTTCCATTCATTTCACTCCAGTTATTCAGAGATGTCAGTAACTCGCTGTCACAATGTTTCGGCGTAGAGTCTTCTGGCCATCTTAAGGTGTATACTGGCGAAAGCTCACTGAGCTCTCTTGTTTAATATTCCACAGGCAAATGCGTGGTGTACCAAGTTGTCACTGCACATGCGTTTCTTAAGCGCATATGCTTCTGCTGTAATTCTGTCCACTGCTCTGAGTGCCCTCTGTGGTGAAAGTTCACTCTTTCGATAACACACCAATCGTCTTCACACGATAAAATCACTGAACGATGCCGTCTACGCAGAGTACTAAGGTTTCCTGTAACTGGATTCCATGCATTATGTAACTGGCAACTGCCGGCCGGGTTGATCATGGCCTAAGACAGTCGTATTTCGAGTGATTCATATATACAGGGTGTCCCAGGAGGAATTGGCCAATATCCAGGGGTATTACAGGAACGAAACTTTGAAGCAAAAACGTCTAGCAAACATGAGCTCCAAAATGCAGATCTTAAGAACAATGAGCACTATTTCATCTTCAAAATCACGAAACAAATTTCTTCTTCAGCAGTCTCGTCCTTTCCATGTACTGAAAGGCGGTAGTATGATCCAAAACAAGATAAAAATTGTGACGTGACAGTCACATATCGCTGTGAGATATCTGATTATTTTTGCGCTTATTTCTTGGCTGTTTTTCAGGAGAGTATAACGCTTTCCAACTCAGGAAGAAGGTTTCGCGTTATCTTGTTAGAAACGACTGGCCTCGGGTATGGTGTACTGTGATCTGACTCGACCACTGGAGGTTAGTCACACTGCTTTAGAGAAGGGATATGGTCCCCAGGGCACTGCAGTTTGCAAAAGTCGGGTGCGATAAGCCCCTGCTCCACACTTTCGTCAGCAAATGCCAATGGATTGCCCGTTTGAAGGCAGTCTGCCGCTAAGGCACTGAAAGACTCTAGTGTATCAACGAGCGTGACGATTCACCTCCCTCTACGCATATTTAAGAACGGACCGCCGTGGCTCTGCTCATCCGGTGTGAGAAAATTCGTTGCCTTTCACTCCAGATTTTGTTATCCAGTTAAATGTGCCTTGTTCGCCACCATGTTTTGCCGACAAGGTGTGGTACAATAAGAGGAACATGCCCAGCAGTCGGTACCAACCTCTAGCATGTTAAGATTCGTTCTGTAAGTCAAGAATGAAAAATTTGTGCAGGTTTCCCCTGTATTCAAATACATGAAGCGAATATTCTCACTGGTCACTTTGGCAATGGTTGCGAGTCCTCTCTGCCACGTAGAATTTTTCAAGAAGTGGGGAGTCAGTGGGGAGTCAGATTTGATGAAGGATAACTTGACGTACTTGTTTTACAAGAACAATATTACAGAATGAGATTTTCACTCTGCAGCGGAGTGTGCGCTGATATGAAACTTCCTGACAGATTAAAACTGTGTGCCGAACAGAGAGTCGAAATCGGGACCGTTGCATGTCGCGGGCAAGAGCTCTACACTATATCACTTGCCCGCGAAAGGCAAAGATCCCGAGTTCGAGTCTCGGTCCAGCACACAGTTTTAATCTGCCAGGAAGTTTCGAGAACAATATTTTCTGAAATCGTGGTAACTATTCATCAATAAATCGGTTTCTTCAAGATAATTCATAATGTTCGAAACCAGTAATGTTCGAAAATCCTTTCGTTTGACAGAACATAACTGGAGGCCCTTGTCGGTTGACGCCCTCTAACGCACTCGAGGTTACCCGGGGCACCGTTTTCCTACAGCTGTCTCGCCCGTCCTAACCCTGTGCTCACTGGCGGGGTTAGGCGCACGCTTGCTGAGTTCGGAGAGTTGTAAGGGCCACTCTTTTTCATGGAAGCGTAATCCACTTTCCGAAGAGGTGACAATTTTTCAGATTTTACTACGCAACATGTGTCTTTTGATTAGCTGTATTTTTGTCTGAGTCCTGTACTTGTTAATTTTGCATTTGCGAGGTGTTCATATTAGGAAAGCTTTTTGCGTTTCTCCCTGCAGACCTGAGTGTTCCAGGTAAATTGGTACCTTCACACTGTGTTAGGGAGATTTTGTAATTTCAGTTGAGATTCTACAGAGCTCCCCCTCAAATGTTGTACGTGTTTTTGTACTGGTTTAAATAGCGGCGAATTCTTCGTCATTTCGTGTATTTTTTGTTCAGTTATTTGAGCGAATAAATATCTATTGTATTCAGATTTGATTTGAATTTCAGTACCTAGAATTTTCTTGTTTCTTCCTGGTTAGACGACGCCCTACGTATAATCATAACCAGTTTATCTGTATTTCTAATTACTTTGTTTCACTGGGATAGTGTTCCGTTGCAACACAGTGACAAAACCTCCCGATCGTTCATTTTATACGCAGATGTGATCAGCTGTTTAACTGACGCAATACGAGCATTGAACTTGCTGATCTAGGATACTATTGATGATGATGCAAGTACAGTCGGATACCTACAACTTTGCGCGACAAAGTAATTGGCGGTTACATTTCAAAATTTGCAGTTGAAATGGTCTCTAAACTGCAAATGTTCAAATGTGTACGAATTCCTAAGGGACCAAACTGCCGAGGTCATCGGTCCCTAGACTTACACACTACTTAAATTAACTTATGCTAAGAACAACACACACACCGGTGCCCTAGGGAGGACTCGAATTTCCAGCGGGAGGGGCCGCGAAGTCCATGACATGACGCCTCAAACCACGCGGCTCTAAAGTGCATACGTTAAGAGTTATGAGTACTTGTTCATCTTCGATACTGCGAAACACGTTTGTTGTACTGAACAAGTGCTCATAGCCCTAAGGGATGCCTTTTAGAGCCCATGTTTTCTAGACAATTTTTTCCTGCTTCGGTCCGCACTACCTCCTCCACCTTGACGTTTTTGCTTCGAAGGATCATTCCGGACATATCCCTCAATATTGACCATGACTGTTGAGATACTCTGTATAATGGAACGAATGTGACGGCGGTTTCCAGATTTGACGTACGTCTACATCTACATCTACATCTACATGGATACTCTGCAAATCACATTTAAGTGCCTGGCAGAGGGTTCATCCAACCACCTTCACAATTCTCTATTATTCCAATCTCGTATAGCGCGCGGAAAGAATGAACACCTGTATCTTTCCGTACGAGCTCTGATTTCCCTTATTTTATTGTGGTGATCGTTCCCCCCTATATAGTTCGGTGTCAACAAAATATTTTCGCATTCGGAGGAGAAAGTTAGTGATTGGAATTTCGTGAGAATATTCCGTCGCAACGATAAACGCCTTTCTTTTAACGATTTCCAGCGCAAATCCTGTATCATTTCTGTGACACTCCCATTTTTCGCGATAATACAAAACGTGCTGCGTTTCTTTGAACTTTTTCGATGTACTCCGTCAGTCCTATCTGGTAAGGATCCCACACGTCGCAGCAGTATTCTAAAAGAGGACGGACAAGCGTGGTGTACACGGTCTCCTTAGTAGGTCTGTTACATTTTCTAAGTGTCCTGCCAATAAAGCGCAGTCCTTGATTAGCCTTCCCCACAACATTTTATATGTGTTCCTTCCAATTTAAGTTGTTCGTAATTGTAATACCTAGGTATTTAGTGGAATTTACGGCTTTTAGATTAGACTGATTTATCGTGTAACAGAAGTTTAACGAGTTCCCTTTAGCACTCATGTGGGTGACTTCACACTTTTCGTTATTCAGGGCCAACTGCCACTTTTCGCTCCATTTAGATATTTTTTTCTAAATCGTTTTGCAGTTTGTTTTGATCTTCTGATGACTTTACTAGTCGATAAACGACAGAGTCATTTGCAAACAACCGAAGACAGCTCCTCAGATTGTCTCCCAAGTCGTTTATATAGAGAAGGAACAGCAAAGGGCATATAACACTACCTTGGGGAACGCCAGAAATCACTTCTGTTTTACTCGACGACTTCCCGTCAATTACTACGAACTGTGACCTCTCTGACAGGAAATCACAAATCCAGTCACATAACTGAGACGATATTCCTTAAGCACGCAATTTCACTACGAGCCGCTTCTGAGGTACAGTGTCAAAAGCCTTCCGGAAATACAGAAATACGGAATCCATCTGAAATCCCTTGTCAATAGCACTCAACACTTTATGTGAATAAAGAGCTAGTTGTGTTTCACAGGAAATATGTTTTCTAAACCCATGTTGACTGTGTGTCAATAGACAGTTTTCTTCGATGTAATTCATAATGTTCGAACACAATATATGTTCTAAAATCGTGATACACATCGACGTTAACGATATGGGCTTGTAATTTAGTGGATTACTCATACTACCTTTGTTGAATATAGGTGTGACCTGCGCAACTTTCCAGGCTTTGGGTACGGATCTTTCGTCGAGCGAACGGTTGTATATGATTGTTAAGTATGGAGCTAATGCATCTGCATACTGCGAAAGGAACCTATTTGTTATACAGTCTCGACCAGACGACGTAAGCCCTCCACCCTGTACATTCCCGGCCATGGGCTCCTGTGCAAAATATTATGTACTCACTCTCTTCTACAAGTCTTAGAAGTTTGTAACGGGAACTTCCGAACACCCTGTAGATGAGACTAGCGTTCATCACAGAAGGGGCTCGGAGCAGCGCACGCAGCTGCATCAGAAGCATATGTGCTCATGCCATGCATGCGCAGTGACAAGTAGTCACCCCATACTGCTCCAGTGGGGTATTATATAGGGAAGCTCAGCGTACGTTCGCCTGCATACGCCCGAAGACGGCCAGCAGACTGCCCCGAATGTTTTTGCAGCAAGGTACTGTTGTCCCACAGTTCACCAGTAAGGTCATGGAATAATCTATACTCCTGTAAGGTAACTTCACAGCCACATAGATTTTCCAGAACATTCTTCGAACCAGGAATATATGCGTACACCTTCTGAACCCAGCTGTCGTCATCTTGGTAGACCAAAGAAACTACAACGCATTCTACATGACGAAAGGTCAAAACAAGGTCGCCGAGAAGATTACACTACATTCTTGTTTCCTGGATGTAGCCAATTTCTACTCTTGAGTTTCATTTTGCTATTAATTCCGTATAGTCTGCACTTGTTAACGTAATATGGTGTTTGTTTACAAATTTTAATTAATAATAAAGATCCTTACAGTATGTTCCAGCGGAAAGAACGCTGAGAAACGTCATAAATATACATTTTCAACTTTAGCTGTTGCACAAGCAGATATACACTGAAGAGCCAAAGAAACGGGTACACCTGCCTACTATCGTGTAGCACTCCCTCGAGCACGCAGAAGTGTCGCAGCACGACGTGACATGGACTCGATTAATGTCTGAAGTAGAGCTGGAGGTAATGAACACAACGAATCCTGCAGCGATGTCCATAAATCTGTAAGAGTACGAGGGGGTGGAGATCTCCTCTAAACAGCACGTTGCAAGGCATCCCCGATACGCTCAATGATGCTCATATCTGGAGAGTTTGGTGGGCAGCGGAAGCGTTTAACCTCAGGAGACTGATCGTGCAGCCACTCTGTAGCAATTCTGGACATTTAAGGTGTCGCATTGCCCTGCTGGAATTGCCCAAGCCCGTCGGAATGCACAATGGACGTGGATGGATACAGGAGATGAGGCCGGATGGTTACGTACATGTCACCTGTCAGAGTCGTATCTAGACGCATCATGGGTCACAAATTTCTTCAAATACGAGGTGCGGCTAGAAAAAAACCGGACTGATGCTGGAAAAAGCATTTATTTACAATTATTTACAATTTCATGTTATCTCCTTCAATGTACTCTCCTCCTCGGTCTCTACACCGCTCCATACGAATTTTGCACTGTTCATAGCAATGCTGCAGATCATTTTCGGTAAGTCCATACATTACTTCCGTCGCTTTTTCTTTTATTGCTTCAACAGTCTCAAATCTAGTTCCTTTCAAAGCTGACTTGACTTTAGGGAAAAGAAAAAAGTCACAGGGGGCCAAATCAGGTGAGTAGGGTGGATGATCTAAGATGGGAATGTTGTGTTTTGCCAAAAACGTCTTCACTGACAACGCACTGTGAGCTGGGGCATTGTCTTGGTGAAGGATCCATGACTTTTTTCTCGACAAATCGTTCCGTTTTCTCCGTACTCGCTCACGTAGGGTAGCCAGGACGCTAATGTAGTAATGCTGATTCACTGTTTGTCCCTCTGGTACCCAATCAATGTGCACAATCCCTTTGATGTCAAAAAAAAAACAATCATCATTGCCTTGAATTTCGATTTTGACATTCGTGCTTTTTTTGTCGTGGAGAACCAGGAGTTTTCCAATGCATCGATTGGCGTTTAGTTTCGGGATCGTAAGTAAAAAACCACGATTCATCGCAAGTAATAACATTTTGTAAGAAGGTGGGATCACTTTCAATGTTTTCCAGGATGTCAGAACAAATCATTCTTCGGCGTTCCTTCTGTTCAATTGTGAGACACTTTGGAACCATTTTTGAACACACTTTGTTCATATTGAAACTTTCATGAAGAATCTGGCTAACACTTTCCTTGTCAACTCCTGCTAACTCAGACACTGCTCTGATTGTTAAACGGCGATCTTGTCGAACAAGTTTACCGATTTTTTCAATGTTTGCATCAGTTTTTGCTGACAATGGTCTGCCAGTGCGATTGTCATCACTGGTGTCTTCGCGGCCATCTTTAAATCGTTTAAACCACTCAAACACTTGTGTTCGCGATAAACAATCATCGCCGTACACTTGTTGTAGCATTACAAACGTTTCACTTGCAGATTTTCCTAGTTTGAAACAAAATTTGATGTTAACACGCTGTTCTTTCTGTACACTCAACATTTTCCGACGCACAGACAAAACGTCAACTACTTAAAACAGACGCCACGGGCAGACTGAGTGCAGGAGGCAGATGAAACTCGAGCAGTAGGCGGAGCGAGAGTCACGTGACAGGCCACGCGACTTTCAGCCTTATTGCATTCGTTTTATTGTTTCACCAGTACTAGTCCGGTTTTTTTCTAGCCACACCTCGTACATACGCTCCACACCATTACAGGGCCTCAACCAGCCTGAACAGTCCCCTGCTGACACGCAGGTTCCTTGGATTCATGAGGTTGTCTCCATACCCGTACACGTCCATCCGCTCGATACAATTTGAAACGAAACTCGTCCGACCAGACAACATGTTTCAGTCATCAACAGTCCAAAGTCGGCGTTGAAAGGCCCAAGAGAGGCATAAAGCTTTGTGTCGTGCAGTCATCAAGCGTACACGAGTGCGCCTTCGGCTCCGAAAGCCCATATCGATGATGTTTCGTTGAATGGTTCGCACGCTGACACTTGTTGGTGGCCCAGCACTGATTCTGCAACAATATGCGGAGGGGTTACATTTCTGATACGTTGAGCTATTCTCTTCAGTCGTCGTTGATCCCGTTCTTGCAGATCTTTTTCCGCCCGCAGCGATGTCAGAGATTTGATGTTTTACCGGATTCATCATATTCACGGTACACTCGTGAAATGGTCGTGCGGGAAAATCCCCACTTCATTGCTACCTCGGAGATTCTGTGTCCCATCGCTCGTGCGCCGCCTATAACGCCACGTTCAAACTCACATCAAATAACCTTCCATCGCAGCAGCAGTAACCGATATAACAACTGTGCCAGACACTTGTCTTATATAGGCGTTCCCGACCACGGCACATATCTCTGTATTTGAACACGCATGCGCGTACCAGTTCCTTTGGCGCTTCAGTGTAACTGACGTCGGTCGAATCAGCTGAGCGGTTGCGCGCCCAGCAGATGTCAGTGACCCTGACTCCGCGGCCGGCTGCCGGCGAACAGGCAGGGCTCTTTCGGGCTGGCTACTGGAGTGTATTCGGTCCGACTCAGAATTCTACGATGACACATGTGGCCCATCCGATGCGTACTTGGTGTCGGTAGCCGTGTCGTCGGATGATCTGCTACCTACCCCTGGTAGGTTACAGCACCCGAAGCCACCTGAGTGTTGAAGAGGAATGTGGATCCCAAGAGTCCCTGCTGCTGGCTTCCGCGCGGAAGTCCGGTATTGGCAGCACTCTGTGATGTGGTGTTGTTGGTAGTAGTGACGGATACAGAAAACCCTCAAGGAGGACGCGCTAAAGATATCTTGAGCTACCTTTACTTACACTGTAAAAAAAAAAAAAAAAAAAAAAAAAAAAAAAAAAAAAAAAAAAAAAAAAAAATCATCATCAAATCACAGGCAAAGGTTAGGAAAGATCTATTTAAACTGATTATACACGTGAAACTTCCTGGCAGATTAAAACTGTGTGCCGGACCGAGACTTGAACTCGGGCCTTTGCCCCCAGGCTGGGGCTAAGCCATGTCTTCGCAATATCCTTTCTTCCAGGAGTGCTAGTTCTGCAGGGTTCACAGGAGAGCTTCTGTGAAGTTTGGAAGGTAGGAGACGAGGTACTGGCGGAATTAAAGCTGTGAGGACGGGGCGTGAGGTGTGCTTGGGTAGCTCAGTCGGTAGAGCACTTGCCCGCAAAGGCAAAGGCCCGAGTTCAAGTCTCGGTCCGGCACACAGTTTTAATCTGCCAGGAAGTTTCATATCAGCGCACACTCCGCTGTAGAGTGAAAATTTCATTCTGATTATACACATATATAAGACAGTGACATCTGATGATATAATTGTTACAATTGTGGTTCTCTTCTTTAAATGATGAATTCTATGCGCTTGCTCTTCCTGGCGAATCGGTTAATTACATCTTCAGCTAGACAATCAGTGTCAGTGTGAGTGTTCAACAGAGCTAAACCATTAAATCGATCCTCCTCCATTGTACTCTGTACAAGAAAGCAGTAGAATATTCGCGACTTTTCTCGAACAAATGACAGACAGAATAACGTATCGAGATCACTAGAATGGTCGCGACTTTTCTCGTAGGTGTGTGTTAGCTATCTCTGTGCCAGACAGGAACGTATAAAATGCGATGACGCGGACGCGCGTGCTACATAGGAAAGTACAACTACTCGATAACTCGATTCAGTCGAGTCGGCTGCTGAAAGAAACTAACTAGTAGTGTGCGGGGTGACTGGCGCGGGCGGCGCGGGTGTCAATGCGGGAGGCCCCGCGGAAGGGGGGGGGGGTCGGGGGCTGGGGAAAGGGTGCACGCCCCGCGACTCCTCCCCCCCCCCCCCCCCCCGCCCTATCTATCCGCCACTGGTTGGTACTTAGTTAGTTTCTCCACCGGCAGATGGTTGGCGGCAAGCAGCATGAAGCTCATCAGGTGAATGCCATCATCTTGACTACATCTTTGTCTAGTTCATAGACCGTGCCGGAGCACCTAGGACATAGTGTGGTGTCACCGCCAGACACCACACTTGCTAGGTGGTAGCCTTTAAATCGGCCGCGGTCCGTTAGTATACATAGGACCCGCGTGTCGCCACTATCAGTGATTGCAGACCGAGCGCCGCCACACGGCAGGTCTAGAGAGACTCCCTAGCACTCGCCCCAGTTGTACTTTGCCGACTTTGCTAGCGATGGTTCACTGTCTACTTACGCTCTCATTTGCCGAGACGATAGTTTAGCATAGCCTTCAGCTACGTCATTTGCTACGACCTAGCAAGGCGCCATATTCAGTAATTAGAATGAATTCTGAACAGACAATATTGTGAATCATGTACCGTCAAGAGCGACGTTCATCATTAATGGATTAAAGTTAAGAACCACACTAATTACGTCCGCCTTCTGAATTCTAATTCCTTGTCATGTTCCAGACCTCACGTCAGTATAGTCCTTCCCTCCTTACGCCAGCCTGCGTGAGCTAAAACGCGTGCATTTCGGCCTCCTCTAGTAACACGGTGTTGGCTCTTCAGCATAGATTCGCTACAGTATCGCAGTCATGGATTCGAGTGCTATTCTGTGATCCCAAAGATCAGCTCGTGACGAAAAAATCCGAGCTGATTGGAGGGCCCTGCCCATAATGCTTCAAACCTTCTCATTTCCAAATTGATCCAATGATCTTGTCAGCCAAGACAAAGTTTGGCAATCGTGAGGACAAGCAGAAGAAACTCTCGGCTTGTGCGGGCGGGCATTATCTTGCTGAAATGCATGCTCAGTATGGCTTAGCATGAGGGGCAACAAAGTGGGTTGTAGAATATGTCAGCTTACCGCTGTGTTACAGGATCCCGCGGATTACAGCCAAATGAATTGAAATGACACTCCAGACCATCACTTCTGGTTGTCGGGCCATGCAGTGGGCGATAGTCAGGCTGGTATCCGACCTGTGTCCTGGGCTTCGGCCTGGAATCTCACTGACTGGAACAGAACTGTCTTCTGTGATGAATCCCGCTTGGAACTGAGCCCATATGACCAGTGAAGACGTGTCTGAAGACGCACCTTACAGCGGTGGGATACTAACCTGAATTTCGCCTGCCATACGGCCCAACAACCAGGAGTAATAGTCCGGGATGCCATTTCATTTCGTAGCAGGACTCCTCTGGTTGTCATCCAGTGCATCCTTACAGCACAACGGTCCGTCGACGATATTCTACTGCCCGTTTTGTTGCCCTTCATGGCAAGCCATGCTGGGCTTACATTTCAGCAACATAATTCCCACTAGCACTCAGTGAGAGTTTCTGCTGCTTGTCTCCATGCTTAACACACCCTACCTTAGCCAGCAAGGTCGCTGCACCTCTCCCAATTTGAGAACGTTTGGTGCATTATAAGCAGGGCCCTCCTTCTGGTTAAGTATTTTGATGATGTAACTCGCCATTTGGACAGAATTTGGCACGACATCCCTCAGGAGGACATCCAACTCCGCCAATCAATGCATTAGGACTAGAGGTGAAGCAACGCATTATTAATTTGTTCAATTCGTGAAGCTCTTTCTCTTCAATAAATTATCAATTTTTTCTGAAACTGCAAGCATTTGCTTGTCTTTATATGTACACCACATCTACCGACTTCCGTCGCATTTAGATAATTCCTTCTTGGTGCGTCTTTTTTTCTATCTTAAAGTGTACTCAGGGTGTACACGTGGACAAGAAAAAAAAAATCCCGGATTTCCCGGTTAAAAATACTTCCTCCCGGACGATAATATACTTTTTCCGTGTTATGTGATAGTATACTTTTCCTCGGAACTGTAAAACTTATCAATCCTTTGAATGGTTATGGTTCTATACACCGATGTAGAATTTCCCGGCCCTTAAAAAACGAAACTCAATTAAGGGGGGTAGGACGTCAAACAGGCCGACTTGTAGCAGGAGAGGCACCACAGGACATTTTATTTTCTACTGTCTATACTTTTACAAATAAATTCATAAAACTTTGTCAGCATGACCAGGAAGGATTCACACTCATAACAGTGGAAGTGCAAAAACATAACAAAATAAATTCTTTTTTAGATATGAAATTTCATCATTTTTTTCACTTACTGATGGCTGCATTTATTGGTATAGGTACATTTTTCTTCACAAGTAAGAGAGATTCTTTGATGAATTTTGCACAGCATACAAACCATACTTACAGGTGTATGAAACTCTAGAATTTTCCAAATCTTTTAAAAACTGTGGTAAAAAATGAGATACTTAACTACAAAATTTGATTTTTTTTCTAAGCATAAAGTTTAAAACGTATCAGCTCATTCATTTTTTCATAAATTAAATAGATTCTAGAGTTTCAGACACCTGTAAGTATGGTTTGTCTTCTGTAGTGGTCAATCCAAGGATTGGCTTGCAACAGCTACAATGGCAGCTTGTCTCCATTCTGTGCGTCTTTCAGCTTTTCTCTTCATTTATTTATAGGTGTTACATCCCACATCTTTCACGATTTGATCCATGAACCTCAGTCGTGGTCTTCCTCTTGGTCTTTTTCCCTCGACATATCCCTCTATGATTGTGTTCAGGAGTCCTTTATGTCTTAATAGATGGCCTGTAAATTGCACTCTTCTTTTAACATTGAAACTCCAGAAGCTTCTCTTCTCGCCTGCTCTTTCCAGAACCACTTCGTTTGTGGTTCAAATGGTTCAAATGGCTCTGAGCACTATGGGACTTAACATCTATGGTCATCAGTCCCCTAGAACTTAGAACTACTTAAACCTAACTAACCTAAGGGCAGCACACAACACCCAGTCATCACGAGGCAGAGAAAATCCCTAACCCCGCCGGGAATCGAACCTGGGAACCCGAGCGTGGGAAGCGAGAACGCTACCGCACGACCACGAGCTGCGGACACTTCGTTTGTGCCCTTGTCGATGCATTTTATTTTGAGCATGCGTCTATAGCACCACATTTCAAAAGAATTTAGCTTCTGGTCTTCCTCTGTCCCGAGAGTCCATATTTCACACCCATAGCGTGCCACACTTCACACATATGATTTCAAAAATCTTTTCCTGATTTCAAGGCTGATGCTCTTAGATTTTAATATGTTTTTCTTCTTGTTAAAAGCAGCCTTTGCTTGAGCTATTCTACTTCTCACTTCTGCCTTGCTCCTTCCATCCCTGGTAATATTACTTCCCAGATAAGTAAATTTATCAACTTGTTCAAGCAGTTCATTGCCTACATGAACTTGGACTTTCACTTGATCTTTTTTGTCGCATGCCATTACTTTTGTTTTCGCTTTATTAATTCTCATATTATATTCTTCACCCATAACTTTATCCATTCTATTCAGTAGGACTACAAGATCTTCTTCACTTTCAGCCAGGACAGCTATATCATCGGCATATCTTATCATATCTATTCGTTGGCCATGAATTACTACACCTGTCTGTGAATTTTTTCTTACTTTTTTCAGCCCGTCTTCAATGTATACGTTAAAGATAACAGGGGATAGTACGCAACCTTGTCGGACACCTTTCCGTATCTGCCCCTCTTCTTGTTTTGTCCGTCCACGGATAACTGCTGTCTCGTTTTTGTACAGGTTTCATATCATTTTTCTATCTTTATGGTCTATTCCTACTTTTTTGAGTACCTCAAACATCTTATCCCATTTAACATTATCAGAGGCTTTCTCTACATCTACGAAAGCTATGTATGTTTTCAGCTTCTTATCTAGTCGTTTCTCTATTATTAGTTTTAGAGCAAATATTGCTTCTCTGGTTCCTCTATCTTTCCGGAATCCAAACTGGTCTTCGGAGAGTGTAGCTTCGACTTTTTGTTCTACGCGTTTTAGGATAATTGAGGTTAATATTTTAGAGGCGTGCGTTACTAGGCTGAGCGTCCTATAATTTTCACATCTTGTAGCATTTGCCTTCTTTGGAATGGGGATCATAATGTTTTTCTCAGTCTGTAGGAATTTTACCCTGCTCGTACATGTTGAAAACAAGATTATACAACTCCTGATTCAGTTTTGCTCCTCCAGATTTCAGAAGTTCAGCTGGGATATTGTCAATACCAGGCGATTTGTTGTTTTTCAATTTTTTCAGAGCTAGTTCAAACTCTTCCTTTAATATAGGTTCACCTATGTTGTGCGCATCTACTTCTGTTCCTTCTTCCATGATATTTTCAGACATGTCTGGTCCGCTGTACAGTTTTCCTACATATTGTTTCCAACTTCTTGCAACTTCATCATCTTCATCCAACATATTGCCATTTTCATCCATCACAGCCCTACACTTGTTTTTTCTGTTTCCAAAGCAATGTCTCACACATTTATAGGCCTTGTCGATATCTCCCTTCCTCATGTTGTCCTCAACTGAAATACAGAGATCATCAAGGTATTTTTCTCTTGGTTGTTTTGCCTCTCTGTTGATTCTGTTTTTCAGACTCTTGTATTTCTCTTGGTCTTCCTTCTTCACAGAATTTTTTAATTTCCTTCTTTCTTCCATCATATTTAGTAGGTCATTAGTGATCCATTCCTTCCTTTTCTCTGTCCTTTCTTTTCCTATTACTTCTTCTGCTGCTTCTAAAATACCAGTTTTTATTTTTTCCCACCTGCTTTGGATGTCATTGCAGCCCTATGTATTTGTGTTCTTGTCTGTTTCTAGTTAATAGTGCTTCAGTGTATTTTTGTTTTTCAGGTTTGTCAAATCCCATTTACATGTACTTCTTTTTTTAATGTTCTTGAATTTTAGTTCAGTCGTCATCACAACGAGTATGTGGTCACTTTCCACATCACAGCCTGGATATGATCTGCAGTCCTTAACTTGGTTTTTAAATCTTTGCTTCACTAATATGAAGTCAATTTGATATCTGTTAATGTCACCAGGCATTTTCCAAGTATATCTTCTTCTTGGATGATGATTAAAGAAGGTATTTGTAATGCAAAGTATGGTTTGTATGCTGTGCGAAATTCATCGAACGGTCTCTCTCTTACTTATGAAGAAAAGTGTACCTATAGCAACAAATGCAGCCAATAGTAAGTGAAAAAATGATGAAATTTCACATGTAAAAAAATTATTTTGTTATATTTTTGAACTTCCACTGCTACGAATGTGAATCCTGAATCCTTCCTGATCATGCTGACAAAGTTTTATGAATTTACTTGTAAAAGTATTGACAGTGGAAATTAAAATGTCCTGTGGTGCCTCTCCTGCTCCAAGTCGGCCCGTTTGACGTCCTACACCCCTTAAAATAATAAAACACGTTTTGGAAAGATCTTTGATATGCAGAAACATGTACACTGCATATTTTCGTGATGTAGTCAGCCAATGGCAATATCGCTGTTAAGTAGCGCGTGCACACAAATAGGGAAAGTTAATCGTTTAAATTAATATACATAGTTTTGCTACAAGAAAACAAAGCTTTCACGTATAATATTGGTCTCGAAGATTAATAAGCTGCAAGAGAAGCTAAGCTTTCACATATAATGTTAATCTTTTTGGGCGCGTTACACTTTAAGATACATCACACAAATGTGCCAGTAAAATATTTAATAACGACATAAATGTCTGATCTGGACTCGAAATTTTTCAAAATGGCCGTCCTCAAAGAGTTGATTTTTAAATGACAGTCAAACGTTCTGTGATTTAAGATATTCATCGTACTTTCTCACATATAGTTCATCTTGCGTCAAAGGAAATTTACTTTGAAAGTAACGCTTTTCAAACAACCATTCGCAATATTTTCCCGCGACCTGTTAGAAATGGGTTCGTTTCAGTACTTGCCAGAGAGCGCCAAATATCAGGCGTCACCGCACTTGTGCAGCTACGATGATGCAGGAGGCCCGTATGTTCGTACGTGTAAAACATTAAAAGATCTTACATTACGTCATAAAAGAAACAAGACATCAGAGGATACTCCAAAAGCATCGGAATTTCGTGAACCATACTTAACTGCATAATTCGGCTTAAAGTGCAGATTAGTATGTAAATTTTCTTGGAGTAGCAGTACTGTTTTCTTATGTTTGGTTCTTTATTATGGCATAATGCCATAGGTGATAGAAGATGAAAACATCCACTTCTGAAATGCAGCGAACACTTGAAACTAGCCAATAGTGTGGAATTAAACACTTCGTTTCAAATAAATTGACTGCCTTAATGGAAAAAATTAATAAAAGCGAAACTTCTTTAGCAGACCGACAAAAATGATGTGGTTTCTCGAGCTGATTACGTGTATTTTGTCACTGCCTACTAGATAAAACGAAATAGGTCGGTCTAACGTTGCAGCAATTGTAACACACACCAAATAAACGAGACTGTTTTGGCACAAACTGTCATTTTTATAACACGACAGAATATAAGTCACAAAGTACCAATATCTAATGCTCATTAGGCATACTACAAGGAAAAAGCTTCAGATTCTGAAATAGTTTTACATTTCATTCATACGCTCCAGCTTCTCAAGCATGAGATCGAAAAGTAGTAGTACGAAATCTTTATATAAATTTGGAATCGTCATATTCTTCCATAATTTGTGTGAATCCCCCTTTCTTCTCCTTCCTCGTTCTAACAATCTTGTCATCACTAATTCTATAACTATTCGTGCCAGTGTCAAAACTTTTTTTTTTTTGGTTAACTTCACTAACCCTGACACAATCAACGATTTAATTATCCCACGTTTATTTTCCGGTTAGGCGTTATTACCTGTTCGTACAACGCGTTTTCCGCGCTACTTCCAGAGTAGAACTTAGGCAGCTGCTTCCGGGGACTGTACAACTGGCCCTAACTAGTGTAGCGGTCTGGCCAAAAGTTTTCTGTCAAAATTTCGTTTTCTTGGATACACCGAGAAGATAATACATAATCTTTCTTACCTGTTATTCCCGTTAGTCGTTTATTTCCATTCTGGTAGTCTGAATCTATGGATTTCGCTGGCAGTTATAACAACGCTGAGCATTCGCTAACCCAGTCAACCACATAAACAGCGATTGGCATTAACCCATTTGGCTTTAGTCCGCTCAGCTCCTATAGCCCCGTCTCCTTCTCTCTGCAGGAAAGTTTATTTCTAGATGCAACGGGGATTCCCTTGGCAGAGTCATCACGTACACGATGCACACATTCAAAAATCAGTTTATGATTCATTCAGATATCAACTTAGAATATGTTTCAAAATCAACAGGGATGCTTTTCAAAATCATATGAGTAATCGACAGACCAACGAGCGCTGGATACTTGGCGCTTTGTGAAACAAGGTTTTTTTTGCTCAAGCATATGAATTTGCTGCTTTATGCTACTGCTTATACAGCTAACAGCAACACTTCTGTAGCGGGAGAAGGTACTACACATGCACGACTCAACTGCGCATGCCCATGAGCCCGCTCGCAACTGCTCAAATGCATCTAATGTAAACAGTTGTGATTCACACTCATCGGAGGCAATTTGTTGTTATGAAGCATTGCATAATCATCCTAATCCTCTAACACATTTTGGTGTTGGCAGACTTTTTTTTTTGACCATTGTATTTTATTATTGTATATGGCGCATTTCACTTGCAACTTAAGTTTTATTTTATTTATTTATTTATTTTTTTTTGCTCTCGTCCATGTTTAATTGCTGCAGTATTATTCCGTAGTGAGGGGATACATGAATATCCTTTATTACAGTATTGTTTCTTACCAGTGAAACTTATAAAAATGTAACTGAAGATTAAAACCAAAAAATTCCCGGAATTCTAAAAAATTTCCGGGTTTTTCCCGGTTTTCTTCCGGATGAAAAAATTCCCGGGTTTTTCCCGGATCTCCCGGTTGTCCCGGGTCGTATACACCCTGGACTACTATATTAAGTACTTACCCAGTTAAAGTTTCACGCAATTAAATAAGCAACCAGTAGTTAAGTTTAACATTAAATACTGGAAATTTGAAATTGAGACATATAATACTGGTGTATGTGACTCGCTGTTGTCAGTGATTAACACTTCAGATGAGGTCGTTCGTCTCGGTGGTCCTTAGTGGAACAACAATACGCTACACAACACTAGCCAAATTGATCCAGACGTATCCCTTATACGAGGGATGCTCAATAGGGTTTACCGGTAACGCGGAAAAGCTTGCAGTGAATAGGGCAGCCATGTACTGCCGCCTGAGAAAACTACGCGTTACACTTTGCATATTCTCAAAGTATTGTTCCTTCTGCTCTCTCAGTTAAGTTGCAGAAGTGAATGGAAGTGGCTATGCATTTTTGGCGTCTACAAACTTCATTACGTCTCGGCATTTCGTGAGCAGCGTTACACGATAAAATGTTGTGTTCGCCTGAACAATGATGAAGTGAAGACAGCTGGTCTGCTATGCTCTCTCGTCAAGCCTGTTTTCCTTGGCACAAGACATTGCAATACAGCCAGGAAAGTTGCGAATTGCTCGAGGACAAGTGGCACCTATTACGGCCTTAACAGAGACAACAATCAATACTAGGGAAGCCATTACTTACAGTGATCCACTTCTGATTATCAGACAGCTTGCATGAATTTTGAGGAAATCGATTGGAATTATTCACATGCTTTTATAGGAACATTTGCACATGTCCAGGGTTGAACATGCTAGATACTACGATTAATTCTGCAGCAAAGGCAAAATCATGTTGATAGTGCCACTATTGAAAATAATGTTTTGAAAATGAAGGTGATGCAGGGAGGCAAAGTATCATCTCTGCAGATGAAACGTGGGTGTATAGTTGTGACCCAGAAATGAAACAGAGTAGCACAGACTGTGTGCAATGTGGCCAACCACCTCCAAATAAAGGTGCATGGACATAACTCTAAGAGCTGGGCAATAGTCATCACATTCTGCAGCTACGAAGGCATGGCATACACTCCTACAGTTCCAAGAGGTGCTATAGACGCTGCAGCGTACTGCGGACAGGACTGGAGCTAACTGATGAAGGATCATATTTCAAAGAAGAGTAAAGAACTTCTTGGGCGTTTGAAGCTTCATCATGATGGTGCCAGATCTCTCATTGCCCAAACTGTGTTAGTGGTTTTGAGCAAAAAACGCATTTGTATAGTACCTCATTTACCTTCCATTTCAGACCTAGCATCGAGTGACCTTTTGCCTCTATCCCACTGCGAAAAATGACCATAGGTGACATCATTTTCATATTGGAAACCTACAAGTGAAGGATTTAGATGTAGTTTGAAGTGCGTGCAATGTAAGGTCTTCCTCACATCTTCCAGGAGTATAACGGTGATGGGACAAACACAATGGGTGGAGAATATACTGAAGATAAAAAAGTGCGAATTAGGAAACTTCTGAAGTAAAATTTTTAGAAAATAGTAAGTACCAATCTTTATTGAACATAACTCGATTATTGTTGTTGTTGTGGTCTTCAGTCCGAAGATTGGCTTGATGCAGTTCTCCATGCTATTCAACCCTGTGGAAGCCTTTTCATTTCCAAATCACTAATGCAACCCACACCCATCTGGACTTGCTTAATGCACTTGTCTCTTGGCCTCCTCTGTAATTTTTACCACCCAACCTTTCCTCCAATATTGAACTGGTAATTAGATTCCTTGACGTCTAAGCATGTATCATATAAACCGACCCCTTCTCTTACTCTTAGTTCCACCGTAAATTTGTTTCAATATTTGAGAGCTGGTTTCCTGAAACCTTACCCAAAAAAGCCATTACAAAGTCAAGTAAGCCATGGATTACTAAGGAAATTAAGATATAGTGTAAGAGAAAGAAGGAAATATATGTACAGGCCAGAATAAGTCAGGACCCGACGTTAGTTGCTTACTACAAAATATATTGTAATATTTTTAAGGGAAGTCATTAAGAAGTCGAGAAGCTTATGTGTTCTGACAGAAATTAATAATGAGGATAATAAGATTAAAACTATATGGAATATTGTCAAACAGTAGATGGGGCAACCTGACAGTGCACAGCATACCATAGCAATAAAGGGAAATGATGGTGTTGTGAGTGGTAACTAACAAGTTGCAATTATTTTTAATAATCACTTTCTGAATGTAGCAGCAAAAATAGGATTAAATGGTTCAGTTGAAGAAGCAAAAAATATGTTAAAAATATCATTCCCTAGGACTTTAGGCCTTTAGAATAGCATCAACATTCGCCACTAAAATCAAGGGAATAATAAATATACCGAAAAACCAGAGCTCATGCAGTGTCGATGGAGTCTCTAACAGAATTTTCAAGTGTTTTTCTAATTTAATAAGTGGAGTCCTTAGTGATATATGTAATGCTTCACTGGCATGGGGAATTTTTCCAGACAGATTGATACACGCAGTTGTCAAACCTCATCATAAGAAAGGGGACAAGAGTGACTTAAATAATTATAGACCAATCTCATTGCTGACTACATTTTCTAAAATATTCGAAAAAGTTATGTATTGAAGAGTAGTCTCACATTTAAGTGAAAGTAATTTACTCAGCATGTCACAGTTCGGATCCTGGAAGGGTTACTCGACTGAGAATGCTATCTACACATTTACCCATCAAATAGTACAAGCCCTAAATAACAAATTATCGCCAGTTGGTATTTTTTGTGATCTTTCCACACATTTACCCATTAAATAGTACAAGCTCTAAATAACAAATTATCACCAGTTGATATGTTTTGTGATCTTTCCAATGCATTTGACAGTGTGGATTATGTTACACTCTTAAAAAAACTCAGGTTTTATGGAATTGAAGGCCACACACACAGCTCGTTTGAATCATACTTAACGAACAGAAAGCAAAAAGTTGTGCTGAATAACTCAAATAATGTTGGGAGGGTGGTAAATTCTAGTGAATGGGGAGTTGTCACAAAGGGAGTCTCACAGGGTTCAATTTTGGGTCCTCTGCTGTTCCTTATTCATGTGAATTGCCTCTCACTTAACGTTCAGCAAGAAGAACAAATACTTTTTGCACATGAGACGAGTGTTATAATAAATCCCACTCCAGAAAAAGCAGTTGAAGATATTGTTAAGGATGTTTTTCAAGTAATTATTAAATGGTTCTCAGAAAATGGACTCTCCCTTAATTTTGAAAAAACTCACTATATCCAGTTCTGTACACCGAATAGTCATACCGACAATTGATGTAGTATATGAACAGGGCTCAGTTAACAGGGTACATTCCTCCAAATTTTTGGGTGTTCACATTGATGACAACTTGAACTGAAAGAAGCATATTACTGAGCTTCTCAAACAATTAAGTTCAGCTTCTTTTGGTCTTCGTATAATCGCTAGTCTTGGTAATAAACAGATCAGACTCCTGACGTACTTAGCATATTTCCACTCAATAATGTCTTATGGAATAGTTTTCTGGGGTAACTCACCACTTAGACATAAAGTATTGATTGCACAAAAGAGAGCAGTGAGAATAGTGAGTGGTGTTCACCCAAGGACGTCATGTAGGCACCTTTTCAAGGAGTTAGGTATTTTAACTGCACCATCAGAGTACATATATTTGCTAATGAAATTTGTTATAAATAATTAATCTCAATTCGCAGAAAACAGTGATGCTCATACGTACAACACTAGATGGAAAAATGACCTTTACTATCCGTTACTAAAGTTGTCAGTTGCTCAAAAAGGAATACATTATTCAACAAAACAAAAATCTTTGATCATTTGCCCAACAACATAAAGTGTCTGCCAGGTAGCAGATCAAGTTTTAAATTTAGCTTAAAATCATTTCTTTTGGACAATTCCTTCTATTCCATGGACGAGTTTCTGTTTCAAAACTAGTAAAAAAATGTACCTCTAAATGTAGTTGCATGTAAAGAACTAAAACTTTCAGTAATATTAATTATAGCACTATTCATGTGTGCATATATATCTTGTAATCTTACTTGTTCCACATCATATCAATAAAATAATAGTGAAAATGATCTAAGGAACGTGACATTACTAAACTAAACCATCTGGACGTGCATCCACTCATCTCTTGGTCTCCTCTGTAATTTTTACCGCCCACACTTTCCTCCAATATTGAATTGGTAATTAGATTCCTTGTTGTCTCAGCATGTGTTATATAAACCGATCCCTTCTCTTAATCATGTTAGGATATAAACTCCTTTTCTCAAAATTCTATTCAGTATCTCCTCATTGGTTACGTTATCTGCACACCTAATTTCAGCGTTTTTTTGTAACACCATATTTCAAGAGCTTCTAGTCCTTTCTTGGCTGAACTGCTTATCATCCACGTTTCAGTTTCGTACATGGCTGTACTCTAGACAAATGCCATCAAAAAAGACTTCCTAACACATATAAAACTCGATGTTAGCAAATTTTTCTTCTTCAGAAACGCTTTTTCGACATTGCCATTTCTCATCTGGTATCCACTCTACTTTGGTCATCATCAGTTATTTTACTGTCCAAGTAGCACAGCTGATCTCCTACTTTTAGTGTCTCATTCATAATGTAATTCTCTCAGCATCGCCTGATTTATTTCGACAACATTCCCTTACCATAGTTTTGCTTTTGTTAATGTTCAACACTACCCATTCCGTTCAGCTGCACTTCCGAGTGCTTTGCTGTCTCTGAGAGAATTACAATGTCATCGGCATATCTCAATTTTTATTTCCTCTCCCTGAACTTTAATTCCCTTTCTAAATATCTCCTTGCTTTCCTTAATAGCTTGCTTGGATAACACTGGGCACAGGTTACAACCATTTCTCACTACCTTCTCAACCACTGCTTCCCCTTCGTCCACTTCGACTCATACAGTTGCCAAGTGATGTCTTTACACGTTTTAAATAACCTTTAGCTCCCAGTGTTTTATGCCTGCTACCTTCAGAAATTTAAAGAGTGTATTTCAGTCAACATTGTCAAAAGCTATCTCCAAATCTACAGATGATATAAAGGCAGGTTTCTCATTTGTTGACCTATCTTCTAAGACGAGCCTTACGGTCAATATAGCCACAGTTCACTGTCCTGATATTACAAATGATTGAAGCGATTTCACAGCTCTACAATAACTTTATTATTTGAGATATTTTCACAATGCTTTGCACACACATACAAAAACTCAAAAAGTTTTTTTGGGTATTCACGAATATTCGATATGTGCCCCTTTAGTGATTCGGCAGACATCAAGCCGATAATGAAGTTCCTCCCACACTCGGCGCAGCATGTCCCCATCAACGAGTTCGAAAGCATCGTTGATGCGAGCTCGCAGTTCTGGCACGTTTCTTGGTAGAGGAGGTTTAAACACTGAATCTTTCACATAACCCCACAGAAAGTAATCGCATGGGGTTAAGTCGGTTGCTTCATCACTGAAAACAAGTTTCGCACTGAACGCATCCTCTTCCATGAGCTGTTGCAACCGCGCCGAAAATTCAAAGCGTTTGACTTTGTCATCGGGTGTCAGGGCTTGTAGCAATTGTAAACGGTAAGGCTTCTGCTTTAGCCTTTTCCGTAAGATTTTCCAAACCGTCGGCTGTGGTACGTTTAGCTCCCTGCTTGCTTTATTCGTCGACTTCCGCGGGCTACGAGTGAAACTTGCCCGCACGCGTTCAACCGTTTCTTCGCTCACTGCAGGCCGTCCCGTTGATTTCCCCTTACAGAGGCATCCAGAAGCTTTAAACTGCGCATACCATCGCCGAATGGAGTTAGCAGTTGGTGGATCTTTGTAGAACTTCGTCCTGAAGTGTCGTTGCACTGTTATGACTGATTGATGTGAGTGCATTTCAAGCACGACATACGCTTTCTCGGCTCCTGTCGCCATTTTGTCTCACTGCGCTCTCGAGCGCTCTGGCGGCAGAAACCTGAAGTGCGGCTTCAGCCGAACAAAACTTTATGAGTTTTTCTACGTATCTGTAGTGTGTCGTGACCATATGTCAATGAATGGAGCTACAGTGAATTTATGAAATCGCTTCAATCATTTGTAATAGCCCTGTATATGTAGTTCCCCTCTTCCACTACGCATTTGCCTAGGGTGCCAATTTGCATTCAAGAAGATGTCCTCAACATTCATTGCTTGAATGTGGAACTTATTTTTACTTTTGACGTTCTCCAAAAACAAACGATACTTTAGGTTGGACTGGCACTGCATTTTTGCTTAAATTTATACTTAGTTTTCAGGCAAAGAAGCTTACCTTATCAGCTGCTGAACTGCGGCTTCACTTAACTGCCGCTCACTGTGGGCATTGGCGGTTTCGGTCAGCATTTGAACTGAGACTGTTGGTGGATTCTCATACAACTTGACGAAATTATATGTCTTCCTGTTGAAGATATACGAGACGGAAACATCAATCTGAGTGAAGTTCTCATGGCGTATCTGAAACACAAACACATATGTTCGTAATATAAGCACTATCCTATAACCAGACCCAGCAGGCTGGCCGCTGTGGCCTAGCGGTTCTAGGCGCTACAGTCTGGAACCGAGCGACCGCTACGGTCGCAGGTTCGAATCCTGCCTCGGGCATGGATGTGTGTGATGTCCTTAGGTTAGTTAGGTTTAAGTAGTTCTAAGTTCTAGGGGACTGATGACCTCAGAAGTTAAGTCCCATAGTGCTCAGAGCTATTTGAACCAACCAGACCCAGCAACTATAGTACAGTTGACAACAGTTAAAAAGAAATGTAGCTTTAAAATGCATGATGAATCGTTTCTTATTTCTCTGAATGTGTAAAAGTAATTTTCAATATCAGTTGAAATTTATTGTCTTCAGCAATAGCCATATTCACGCCTCGACTTAAGATGCACTGTTCGTTCCTTTGACCAATAGTTTTGAGATACTTAAGGATGTGAGACGTGTTAGGAGAAACAATTATATAGAGTGTATTTTACAATGCCTACTGCAGGATACTACACGATGTTGAAGGGAGAATGTCCGGTCATATAAATGTGACCACCTGTCACATGTCTAAAAACCATTATTTGCAGCGTGGACCGGTGCGAGAACTGCAGGAAGAGCGTCTGTGAGGTTATAGAAGGTACCGACTCCATTGGTGTGGGTAGATGTGCTGGGTTTCTCGGTTGAGGACCCATGGCGGAACATCTCGATATAGATTGTCCCACGGACTCTTGGTTAGTTTTAAATTCTGGGAGTTTGGTGGCCAGGGAAGTATAGTAAACGCTTCCCGGTGCTCTTTGAACAACCCACGTACACTGCGAGCTGTATGACACGTGCATTGTCGTGCTGGTAGATGACATCGTTCCACAGGAAGAAAAGAAATGGCATATAGGGGTGGACCTGGTCCCAAGAATAAATGCAGCCTATTTTTGATCCATTGTGCCTTGCAGAATGGCAAGATCACCCAGGGAGGCCACGAAAACAATCCTCAGACTATAACGGCTCCCTTCTTCGACCAGGATCCCTCCGACGATTTCTGCAGGATGTTTGCTTTCAGATGTTTCTAGCTGTGTATGCCAACTGATCCGCCGTCTGTCCATTGGAGTGTAAAACGTGATTCATCCGAAAAGGTCCCTATCGCCCTCACTACACGTCCAGCTGTGTTACTGGCGCGCCAGTTCCAGCCTTCGTCGTGATGAGAGGCAGAGAGTGTGGATGCTTTAATCAGGAGCCTGTTGCGGACGCCCATACGCAACAATGTTCACGGTCGTCGAGGACACACTGTTGGTTGCCCTTTGGTTCATCTGGCAGGTTAGTTGCTCAATAATTGCTCCTCTATTTACCTGTACACATCTCCACAGCCATCCGCCACAAATTTCATCCATGGCCTGTACTGCACGACTGTTGCCTCGGTGCCAGTTCTGGACAGCACTATTTTGCCATACACGGTGCACGTTGTTCCACAAAATTTCGGGCGAACTGCAGGATGTTTGTGTTGTGTACATAGTTCCACATAGTCAGCGAGTACACAACTTTCCCACTAGAGCAAGCCCCGCTAAGCACAACAGCGCAGGTGCAGCACTCGTCCGTCTCTGCACTACGAGATGGCGCTGCCTTAGAGACGGACCAAATTCTGCTTCCGCCGATCCGGGTATTCATATGTAACGCAGCCAATGAGATCACTGCTAACTTAGAACCTTTTCTCCCTGTGGATCACACTCGCGCAGTGATACCTGAACGCGTGAGGTATTAAACGAGTGTACAGACCTCCGATTAGTCAGTCTGCATTTGTCTGCACCGGTCTGTACCACTCTGCATTTGTCTGTCCCAGTCTATAGTCAAGTTTCAGTCTGCGCCTAATAAGATTACCATATTCCTGTACATAGCCATGAAGATAAATGAATAGACACTTTGTCAAGTATCAGAGATATGTGAGAATATGACTAACGTACCAAGACCAAAGGTACTTCAGATTGTCAATTGTAAACAGCATCCAGAATCAAGTTACGTAATGTCTATGCTTTTTATTATTTTAATAAATGTGTGTGAAAATTAATCAAATTCTGTTTAAAGTTGGTCACCGTCAATCTGCTACTCTAAGCGTGCAAGTGGCATTTCTATCGTCTGACCTAACGGCAGAAGATAAACACGCCACGATAAGTCCACGAGACATATTGCTGACACTCGCCTACTTCGTTAGAGCGACAAGTCAAATAATCTGATGGTGTGTGTACCGAAGGTTTTACAGTACGCACACCACAGTTTGCAACTTCCTGCCACAATATTTCGGCGCAGAGTCTTCTCGCCATCTTCAGGTGATACTGGCGAACACTCCCTGAGCTCTGGAATTTTGTTCCCCTCCGGCACATGCGTGGTGGATTCACTTGTCGTTCCGCGTGCACTACTTGAGCGCGTTCGATTCTGCTGCGTCGCGTGCCCTCCGTGGTGAAAACTCGCCGCATCGATGTCAATTCGATTGTCTTCCTGTGGTTCCATCACAGACCTATGCCGGCTACTGAGGACACGAAGTTTTTCGACAATTGGATTCCATGCCGAATTCAACTGCTAACCGCCGTCACGATTAATAAGAGACTCATTGTCAGACAGCCGTATTTCCACGGATTCATTAATAATGCGGCAAATTTTATATATAGCAAACGACGCGTACTGTGCAGGATCGCATTCTAGAACATCAGCGGCATACTCGCCTTCTTCAGCCTTGTAAGTCTGCCATCGCAGAACACTGTATTTCCACAGGTCATGCTATGAATTACAATGAGACAAAAATTGTGGCCCATACATCTAACTTTTGGAGTTCTGTTATTAACGAATCCATGGAAATACGGCTATCTGACAATGAGTCTCTTATTAATCATGACAGCGGTTACCAGTTGAATTCGGCATGGAATCCAACTGTCGAAAAATTTCGTGTCCTCCGTAGCCGGCGTAGGTCTGTGATGGAACCGCAGGATGACACTCGAATTGACATCGATGCGGCGAGTTTTCACCACGGAGGTCGCGCGACGCAGCAGACTCGAACGCGCTCAAGCAGCGCACGCGGAACGACAGGTGAATCCACCACGCATGTGCCGGAGGGGCCTTAAATACCAGAACTCAGGGAGTGTTCGCCAGTATCACCTGAAGATGGCCAGAAGACTCTGCGCCGAAATATTGTGACAGGAAGTTGCAAACATCACGCAGTTCGCCCGAAATTTTGTGGAACAATATGTACGCCGGGAAAGTTTTATATCTCACGGTGCACGTTAATCAAGGCGGCACGCGAACTAGTTTACAGACTTAGTCGTTTCGGATATGCTTCCATCTTTGGCCCGAAAGCCAATGATTATGACCTTTTGGACGTCTGATAAATCGCTGCGTTTTCGCACTACGACAACGACTGCACTGTTCTCTGTGGACTCCCGAGACGCTTTATATGCCCTCCACTGCTAGTGCTGCCACCTGCCACCAGAAGGTGGTTATTGGACGTCGACGTCGAACTTAAGCCGTAACCACTGGACCGTGTAGATACAGTTCAGAAATCTACCGTCCTAATGTAAAATAAGTAGGAATACTGGATCACTTTCAGATCTCTTGCTTCACGCTACGGACACAAACTAAGAAGAGGACACCGTCGTCAGTACTGTTTTCGGTTGACAACAACAAACGTAGAGAGAAACTGATACGTCCACAATTAAGGAGTTTCACTTTGCTCCCTTATTCCTGCTATTGATTCTGTGACCTGATTTATTGGCTTGAAAGACAGGTATATTGTAACCTCGCCACAATATTTTGTTTCTGTCTGAAATTTAGCCCAACTTTATCTCCCGCTTATAAAATCTATGCATTATCAAAAACCATGTACCCACAAACTATTATCCAATTTGCACAAGTATGCTACACTTTGAGTAAACAGAATCTGATATAAACTGAATTGTAACTGATCTGAATGCAACTTGACTTTATGTTAAATGCGCTACTCAAGTAAGACAATTATCTGCCCCTAATCAAAATTTCTACTTACCTCGCATCTTGACAAAATTGTTGCAAATTCCTCGAAAACACAACAACAAACAGCAAGCAGGCTGCGTCTAAGTTATACTTCTCTTTCTAAATACGTATTCAAACAGTTGCATGTGGTAATGCGTAATGACAAAAAGTGGGGTGGGGAGAGTAACTATTCCTATGAAATGATATTCCAAGACAACGATTTCAGAATGAAGTATGAATTCAAAAATACAGAGTAAAACTTCGCGTGATCTTTACGTATAACATTGGTGTGAACAATATTACGCTTAACAAAGTCAACAACGATTTATATAAGGGTACAATGTTCACAGATAATTTCTGTAAAAACCAGACAGCTTAGTCAGTTAATATGTTAACGCATCAGTCAGGGAAGTAGGATAGTCTTTCTCTCAGCTCTAAGCAAGTCGACTAGCTGACCATAATCATTCCTAGCTGCGCAGTGCTACAGTCTTACCTCAAACTACTTCTCTTAAAAAATAATAACATTATTCAAAATTTATATTCTTTTCACTTTCCAATATATGCATCATATTCATCCTTGCTGTCATTTCTTCATCTAACAGATACAATAACAAGTCCACACAACAGTACTAAATACGTCCATTACCTACTACACTTCAACTAAAAAAGTATCAGACTGCGCAGAGGTAAAGACCGCGCCACAACAAGACCAAAGATTGTTGAACATTAACGTAAATTGCTCTCTCTCTGACGTGTACATCGATATCATACAAAAACTAAATTGACATGACATGACTACCATACAATATTACTTACGGCAAATTCCATTTAGGAATAAATAAATTGTGAAGCAATAGTTAGTACAACCAGATGTTTGAATCAGCTTCTGTAAGATGATCTGGCATACACCCCACAAGTAAATGGTATTATACGCTTCCCCAAACCGGGAAAGGCACGCGGGAAATAGACTATCGTTATGTTTCTATATGAGATCTTTAAATTTACAGCCATTGTCATTTCACAAGGTGTATGTCGAGTGGCAGAGGAAGGAGGTTAAAACACGTTTCCTTAATCTTCTAGAACGCACGCTTTCGGAAATTGGAGGGTAAACCACTCTGTGACGCATAACGCGTTGACAGAACTAAATTGTGACGAAATGCGTTCCTCTCCCTTAGATCTTATCTACATCTTCTCATTTATCCTATCTCCTCATCTCAACGCTACCTTCAGTCTTCCTTACACTGACAGTACCGTTTAGAATTCCATCCTATGGTTGTCTGTATGTTCCGAGCATAGTTGTGGGGTTGGGAAAGACCCTTCGTGGTTCGACAGCCGTTTTCGAAATCTGCTACTAAAGTAAATGTAAAAGTAGCCAAACCCTAACAGACAAATAAAAGCTGAACGCAGCCAAAATTAACGCAAGGTGCGCCATGCGTGAAGCGTAAACGAATTCAAACGTAAAATTGCATCTACCGACTTCAAATAATATCCGAAGGTTTGGTCTTACCTTAAAGCGGTAAACGGGTCGAAGCCATACATCTAGAGACTCTTTGAACTTAATGGCATCGAAAGGTGGAATGACAGATAGAACGCCGAAATACTAAACGTCTTTTTGCGCAACTGTTCGCCAAAGAAAGGTCAGGCTGTAGTTCCTTCTTTAAAACACCGCACGTACATAAACGGGCAGAAATTGGAATAAGTGACCATGGTGTAGACAAGCAACTGAAATCGCTCAACAAAGGGCAGGTCACTGGACATGATGGGATGCCAATACAGTTCTAAGAGGGATAATTCTCTGTTTTTGTCTCCGATCAGTCGCAGAATTGGAATTCACAGTGGAAATCAATAATATTTTATTTGCAACATTTAGCTACATCTGCCAGCTACTTCTCCACATAATCGCCGCTCCAACTTAGTCACTTGTCGTAGTGAGGTACCAATTTTCCAGTCTTCTTCCCATAGAAGAACCTGTGATTTCCGCCAATTCCCTACTTTCGTCTAAATGTCGTTGTCCATGCCAGCGGCTCGTGAGAGCGAAGAGATGAAAATCAGAGGGAGCCAAATGCGGCCTGCAGGGTAGGTGCCCAAACAGTTCCCATCGTAACCGCAGTACCTTCTTGCAGTAAGGGGCCAAGAAATGTCATGATGAAGGAAACACGTCGCAGTTACGGTATATGAACTGCATGAAATCCAACGAAAGCCCTCAGCAGGATTTCATACTTGGTGGAAGACACGATTTTATAAACATACTCACGAGTTTACTGTGCACTCAGAACTGAAAATAGTAATAAGACGCGATTGGCGAGCATTCTACAGGCACTGCGTAACACACTGCGCATAGCTTCACCGGATTTTCACTCTGTTCTTAATTCCGCAATCAATAGGGGGTTAAAAACACTAGCCCTTGTACACAGAGCATGCAAAGGGACTTTCCGCCCTTGTAACAGCAGTGTACCGCAAGTCTCTGGAGGAGCGAAGTGTTGCTGATGATTGGAAAAGAGCAGACGTCATTTCAATTTATAAGAAAGGTCGTCGAACAGATGCACAAATATATAGGTCTGTTGTAGAATTCTGGAACACGCTTTATGCACGCACATTTCTGGAGCAGTAAATCTCGTCTGCAGGAATCAACATAAGTTCCGAAAACAGCTATGGTGTAAAACCCAGGTCACACTGTTCGTCAACGAGACCCAGAAAGCAGGAGATACCGATGCCCATGTTGATGATGTGTTCCTTGACTTCTGGAACACTTCGATACAATTCGGCACTGTCGCCTAATGAAAAAAATAAGAGTGAGCGTAATGTCAGACCAGCAGTGTGACTGGCTGATGAGTTTCTAGCAAAAAAAAAAAAAAAAAAAAAAAAAAAAACACAGAGCACGACATTCTCAATTAACAGAAGTCTTCAGGCATAAAACTAACTGCGAGTGTATTCCAAGGGCCTATTGCAATGTACACTGAAGAGCCAAATATTGTGTAGGGCCCCCGCGAGCACCCAGAAGTGCCGCAAGACGACGTGGCATGGACTCCAATAATGTCTGTACTTCTAGAGGGAATTGACACCATGAATCCTGCAGAGCTACCCATAAATCCGTAAGAGTACGCAGGGGTGGAGATCTCCTCTGAGGAGCACCTTGCAAGTCATTCCAGATATGCTCAATAATGTTCATGTCTAGGGAGTTTGGTGGCCAGCAACAGTGTTTAAACTCAGAAGTGAGTTCCTGGAGCCACTCTGTAGCAATTCTGGATGCGTGGGGTGTCGCATTGTCCTGCTGGAATTGCCCAAGCCCGCCGGAATGCACAATGGACAGGAGTAGATACAGGCGATCGGACAGGATGCTTACGTAGCTGTCACCTGTCAGTGTCGTATCAGGGGACCCATATCACTCCAACTGCGCACGCTCCACACCATTACATAGCCAAATGGGTCAAATGGCTCTGAGCACTATGGGACTTAACTTCTGAGGTCATCAGTCTCCTAGAACTTAGAACTACTTAAACCTAACTAACCTAAAGACATCACACACATCCATGCCCGAGGCAGGATTCGAACCTGGGACCGTAGCGGTCGCGCGGTTCCAGACTGAAGCGCCTAGAACCGCTCGGCCACTTCGGCCGGCTGAGCAGTCCTCTGCTGACATGCAGGGTCCATGGATTCATGACGTTTTCTCCGAACCCGTACACGTCCACCCGCTCGATACAATTTGAAACGAGACTTGTCCGACCAGGCAACATGTTTCCAGTCAACAACAGTCCAATGTCGGTGTTGACAGACCCAGGCGAGGCTTAAAGCTTAGTGTCGTGCAGTCATAAAGGGTACACGAGCGGGCCTTTGGTCCCGGAAGCTCATATCCATGATGTTCCGTTGAATAGTTCGCATGCTGACACTTGTTGATGGCCCAGCATTGAAATCTGCAGCAATTTGCGGAAGGGCTGCACTTCTGTCGCGGTGAACGATTCTCTTCACTCGTCGTTGGTCCCGTTCTTGCAGGATCTTTTTCCGGCCGCAGCCTTGTCGGAAATTTGATGGTTTACCGGATTCCTGATATTCATCGTACACTCGTGAAATGGTCGCACGGGAAAGTCCTCACTTCATCGCTACCTGGGAGATTATGTGTCCCATCGCTCGTACGCCGACTGTAACACCACGTTCAAATTCACTTAAATTTTGGTAACCTGCCATTGTGGAAGCAGTAACCGATCTAACAACTGCGCCAGACACTTGTCTTATAAAGGCGTTGCCGACCGCAGCGCCGAATTCTGCCTGTTTACATATCTGTGTATTTGAATACGCATGCCTATACCAGTTTCTTTGGCGCTTCAGTGTATATAGTGTGCAATTTAACTGAATAGAAACAAGCTTCAACGCCATTACTACAATATTTCACAGTTTATAGGTGTATGGGTCGGGAAGAGTATCAAGAAGGAAAGACAAGGTTTTGATGGGCCCTTTATATCAATAGCTCATCAAGAGATTACAAGTTGAGTAAGGCAAAATAAATTTAAAATGCATTTAAGTGGAAAAATACCTAAAATAGTTACAATATGGATAACAAAAATTACATCGCTTCAAATTTCGACGAAGTCCGATAGAATGGTACGTACACACACACACACACACACACACACACACACACATATATATGTATATATATATATATATATATATATATATATATATATATATATATATACACTTACTTATCGCGAATGGACCCAGAAGGATCACGCAAAGCTTTCTGACGTCGTTTCTTCCATACTTCTTTCATTCGTTCTCCATGTTTTCTTTTTCTTCCTTCTGTCCATTTTGTTCCTGGTCTCTTTAGTGCTTCCTTCTCCGACAATACAATCCACTTTTCCACCTTATTTTTAAAAGTTTTTCTATCTTTGACATCTTTAAGTTCAATATTTGCTTTTTGTAAATCTAATTTTACTTGGCTAATCCATGGTGTTGTTGATTTGACTTTTTCTATGTAAGTGAGAATTCTGTTGGTGAGTCGTGTGGGGGGAAGTCTAGTGACATGTCCATAAAATTTTAATCTTCGCCTTCTTATGTCTGCTGCCAGGTTTGATATAGTTTCTGTGGTTCTTCTTGATTGTATCCGGTATCCTTCTTCTGTTAATTTTGGACCTAAAATCTTTCTCATAATTTTGCGTTCTTCTTTTAGTATTTTTTCTAAATCACATTTTGTGTGGAGTGTGAGCGTTTCACTAGCATATAGTGCTGCTGGCTTAATTACTGCGCAGTAGTGTCTGATTTTTGTGTTCGAGGAGATGCATTTTTTATTGTATATTTCATGTGTCATACCATATGCTCTCTTCATTTTCTGTTGTCTGATCTTCTGTGCAACTTTCTCTCCTCCGGTTGGCTCCAAAATTTCACCTAGGTATTTAAAATGTTTTACTCTATTTATTTTTCCATATTTTGTGTTCAAACTGTGTATATGGAATTTCGTACAGAAAAATTCTGTCTTTTGAAACGAAATTTGTAAACCTACTTTATCCGCGCATTCCTTAAGGATCTCTATTTGTTTGGTGGCGATTTCTTCATCATCTGCAAGTATGGCCAAGTCGTCCGCGAATGCTAAACAAGATATCTCCACGTTGTCTTTGGTTCTACCAAGATGGATTGGTTTCCAGTAGGATTGATTTTTTAATTCTTTTTCCCATTTCTTAATGACTTTATCCAGGACTATATTAAACAGAAGTGGAGATAGCCCGTCACCTTGATGTACTCCAGTTTTTATGAGAAAAGGTTCAGAGATTTCTCCCCTGAATTTAACTTTAGATACAGTGTCTGTCAGTGATTCTTTGATAAGCCTTAGTGTTTTGGAGTCAAGTCCAAGTTCCTCTAAAATGTTAAACAAAGATTGCCGGTCAATTGAGTCATAGGCTTTCTTAAAATCTACAAATGTACAAATTATGGGGGCATTTCTAATTGCTTTGTGTTTTAATATTGTCTTTAAATTAAATATTTGTTCTATGCATGAGCGACCGGGGAGTAAGCCTGCTTGATAATCACCTATTTGGCGTTCCAGCTGCTCTTGTGTTCTTTTCAGCAGGCATGTTGAGAGAATTTTGTAGGTGACTTGTAAAAGTGAGATTCCCCTGTAGTTATTGACATTTGTTCTGTCTCCTTTTTTATGTAACGGGTGAATAAGGGCACATTTCCAATCCTCTGGTAATTTTTCTGTTTCCCATATTTTTGTTATTATTTTTGTGAGCTCTTGCAACGTCGTTGGTCCTAGGTTTTTTAATAGCTCTGCAACAATGCCATCTTCGCCAGATGTTCTATTATTTTTTAAGTTTTTAATGTGACATTTGATTTCTTCCTGTGTTGGTGGTAATGAATCCGGTTGAGCGTTGGCACTGATTTCTTTGGGAAACCTTAAACTAGGTTCTGGGCAATTTAGTAGGTTAGAAAAATATTGAGCCAATACTTGACAGTTTTCCTGGTTTGTTAGGGCTAATTTACCATCTGGTTTTCTGAAACATAAATTTTGAGGGATATATCCTCGTATTTTATCTGCGAAAGTTCTATAGAAGTCTCTTGTATTATAGTTTTGGAAATTTTCTTCTATGGCATCCAGTTGTGCCTTTGTGTACTTCCTTTTTGCTTGCCTAATAGATTTTGAAACCTGTTTTCTAACCTCGTTAAATAAATGTAGACTTTCTTGTGATTTTTTACTGTTATATTCTTGAAATGCCTTTTTTCTCCTTTCCAATGCATTTTCACAGTCTGAATCCCACCAAGGGTGTTTGAATATCTTTTTCAAGGGAATAGTTTCCTTAGCTATTCGCGTGATTTTAGAATGAAATTCTTCCCATGTGTTTGCCTTTTCCTTCTCCCATTCTTCTTTTACTTTAGATTCTTTAATCTTCTTGGTGTCATATTTCTGTATTTCTGTTTTCTTCTGATGACTTCTTCGTGCTGTAAACTTGATTTTAATTCTAGTTAGGTAATGGTCTGAATCAATGTTTGCTCCTCTGCGTACTTGGACGTCGTATATATATATATATATATATATATACGCGAACGCGCGCGTGTATTTTTATAAGATATTTATTATAAGAACATCAGCAGTGTTATGTGCGTTGTCGCAACTCATGATTCTAAATACCAGTAACAATTTTTTTTTTTAGAATTTTAAAGTAATCCCAATAAGCCAACAGGAAAAATTGTTAAAGATGTTTTTCAAAGAATTATTGACAGGTTCTCTGAAAAAGACTCTCCTTAGATTTCAAGAAAATGCACTATATTTAGTTTCTACAATTAGTGTACATTTTTACTTAATACCGCGCATCCTGCCTAAAACCCAATTTTTTTAAGAAGAGACGCATGAGTAGGACGAAAAAAAGTACCGTAATGTTAAAACTAGTTGTATGGACCTATTCTGTATTCCACATCATTTCGATAAAATAATCGTTCGATTGATTTATGGAACGTGTAACAAATGAGCAGTACAATTACAGAAAAATAAAAGCTATATCTAATGTCGAATTGCAGCTTAGTATATTGGTATACACTGAGGTATCAAAAGTCATAGGATAGCGATGTCAAAATATACATATGGCGGCAGTATCACGTACACTAGGTATAAAAGAACAGTTCGCTGGCGGAGCTGTCATTTGTATTCAGGTGATTCATGCGAAAAAAGTTTCCGACGCGATTATGACCGCACAATGGAAAGTAACAGACTTTGAACGCGGAATGAGAATTGGATCTAGACGCACGCGACATTCCATTTTGGAAATCGTTAGGGAATTCAATATTCCGAGATCCACAGTGTCAATAGTGTTCCGAGAATACCAAATTTCAGGCATTACCTCTCACCACGGACTGCCCAGTGGCCGATGGTCTTCACTTAATGACCAAGACAATTTCCGTAGAGTTGTCAGTGGTTGCAGAAAAGTAACACTGCATGAAATAATGGCAGAAATCAATGTGGGACGTACGAAGAACGTACGCTTTAGGGCAGCGCAGCGAAATTGGGTGTTACAGGGTTATGGCAGCAATCGACAGACTCGAGTGTCTTTGTTAACAGGGCGACATTGCCTGCAGCACCTCTACTAGACTAGTGACCTTACCAGTTGGTCCCTAGGTGACTGGAAAGCCTGGCCAAATGAGTCCGGATTTCAGTTGATAAGGGCTGATCGTAGGATGCGAGTGCGGTTGATGGACGCAAGTTGTCAACAAGGCAATGTACAAGCTTGTGGTGGCTCCATAATGGCGTGGACTGTGTTTACATGGAGTGGAATGGGTCCTCTGCTCCAACTGAACCGATCATTGACTGCAAATGGACCATTTGCAGCCATTCATGGACTTGATGTTCCCAAACAGCTATGGGACATTTATGGATGATAATGTGCCATGTCGCCGGGCCACAAATGTTCGCGACTGGTATGAAGAACTTTCTGGACAATTCGAGCGAATGATTTGGCTACCCGGGTCGCCCGACGTGAATATCATCGAACATTTATGAAACGAAATCGAGAGGTCAGTTCGTGCACAAAATCCTGCACCAACAAAACTTTCGTAGATATGGACGGCTATAGAGGCAGCATGGCACAATATTTCTGCAGAGGACTTGTTGAGTCCACGCCACATCGAGCTGCTGCAGTATATCGGGCAAAAGGAAGTCCGACACGACAATAGGGGGTATACCGTGACTTTTGCCACTTGAGTGTACGATATTAGAACTATATTAAAACCGTCAGCTGCGTACGGGCGTTGATATAGATCAACGGGGACAGGTGAAAATGTGTGCCCCGACCGGGACACGAACCCGGGATCTCCTGCTTACATGGCAAACGCTCTATCCATCGGAGCCCCGAGGGCACAGATAATAGTGGGACTGCAGGGACTATTTCGCGCACGCCTCACGCGAGACTCACATTCTCACCTTGTATGTCCACACACTACATTCGTAGTGTCCTACCCCAACACACTCATTACTCGTGGAAGACATTCTTACCAAGTCCCGTAAGAGTTCGGGGAATACGTGTGCATCCGCACAGAAGAAAAAGGTCATGACCGGTATCGCCAGAACTATATCCATATAAGTTAATAAGCGTACGATGGCGGCACACTTGCATAATATAATATAAACTGCAAAACCAATCCAAGATCATAGACAGCGTACAGTGGAAAAACTATTAATTTCCACTTCTTAAAAATTTTTTTCCTTGTTATCATGATGTTTCATGAATTCTACAGAAAATACTTGTGTTTCATCCCCATTTGCAGAGAACATCTTTGATGGACGACCAGTACACTACGTGGTTAGCTGCTAACTGAAAACAGTTTGCATTACACATTTGTGACTCCACGTGATTGTATGTGTAAAACCCAAGTCATGGGCGGATACATTTTTAAAGACGTTCGTAGGGACACCCCTATGAGTATGTAAGCAGCAATGACAATTCATTTTAAACAATAGCAAGCCATTGCATGGCCGTACGTATTGACAGCGACGACTTCTGTCCCCACCTCTGTACTTCCTCCCATAAACACATTCCTCTTAAGATGCCAATGCAAGAGAATTTGGGACCATTCCACAATAACATATCCACACAAGAAACATTATTTTCTTAATAAAAATACTATCGATTTTATTAGAATTGAAGTGATAAGTTGGCTGGTTACTGTCCTGCTACAAATAATTTCACTATTTAGTGTTGGGAAGAGTTTTTTAGGTGTTCGCAAGAACTTTTCGTCTTTGACAAGTGAAAAATGTTACTTTATCGGTAGCTTTTTAAAGTGCCAGCAACTATCTTTTAGCTGTGAATAATTATACGGTATTCAAGAGATATGAAGAAAAGCGAAACACGTCGCTGGAATATGTAATGAATCTAAACTGGGCTTCCTGGGGCATTTTTAACCTTGTCTTTACGAAGAAGATAACGTTACCGACAAATTCAGGAGATCAGCACGCTCCTGCACAAACCAAGTTTCTTTAAAGTCGTCATCAAAGGTGCATAATATCATGGATGTAGAAAAATGCACTGGGTCGACAACATCGTCTCGCATTAACCAAACTGTTGTTCATATACACCTTTCATCATCATTTTCTTCCAATTTACAACGAATGAGTCAATATTCAGACTGTAAAGCCTCATAGAGAGATGACATTCATCAATATAAAACGAAAATTTCCCTTAGTCTATGCGAAAGGAACGTTGGTGTACCTCTTTTCTTTGTAAATATCTATAGTGTGTTCTCGTTTTGTGATATGTTCTACATCCTTGACGATCTCCTCACTATTTGCCAGTGCATCTGACAGCACATTTGATCTAATCTAATCTACTGCCCTCCATACCTGAAGGTGCTTGCCTAATTGACTAGTCACTTACACTTAAAAACACTGACTTCACCAGCAAGATTGTTTGGATGGTTGGTTGGTTCCTGGAGTCAAAGAGACCAAACTGCAAGGTCGTCAGTCCCTTTATCCTATATGCATCGAACCAGGGCTAACCCTCAGAAGGAGGATACAAAAGGCAGATCCTGGGAAGTCCGATTGTAAGCAAGAAGCAATAAGACAGAGACAAAATCAGGGAGAAGTAGTAAGGGAGTGAGAGGGAGCGGGGGGGGGGGGGGGGCGCTCTGCTCAGAGTGCAGTTGGAGGTCCTCAGAAGAGCATGGTATGCGGTGGGAGACGCATCCTCTGCACCCCACCAGCACCATCACACTGTCCGTTATCCCAAGGAAACGACCAACAGAAACAAGTTGCTAAATATTGAGGAAAGATAAAACATTAAAAACGGCAAACTTTAAAGAGTAGCCTAGACTATGAATATAAAGGACAAGTAGAATAAAAAGGTGGCAGGCAACTGAGCAAGGGCCACCATCGGACACTGGGCCAGAGCAGGCGAGGAGTGCCTCACAGACGGTCAGTGAGGCCAAAGTGCCCTACCTCACATAGACGACTGGAAACCACCTTCGTGGGTGAATAGTGAAACCAGGACAGCCGCTCTGGCGTCATCCGCTAGCACCAGATGTATCATGTCAGGAAGTTTAAGATATCCCCACGAATGAAGTGGCTTATAAGGCGCTTGTTCGCCCAATTCTTGAGCATTGTTCATCTATCTGGGATCCCTGTCAAGTGGACCCGATAGAGGAGAAAGAGAAGATCCAAAACAGTGCGGCACGTTTCGTCATGGGATCGTTTAGCTGGCGAGAAAGCGTTTATGGAGAGGCTAAACAAACTCAACTGGCAGACGTTACAAGAGAGGCGTTGTGCATCACGGAGAGATTTACTATTGAAATTTCGGGACAGCTCTTTTCAGGAGTAGGACAACATATTACTTCCTCCCATACACATTTTGCGTATTAACCACGAGGAAAAAATTCGAGAAATTAGAGCCAATACAGAGGCTTACCGACAATCATTCTTCCCACGCACTATTCGTGAGGGGAACAGTGTTGGAGGGATCAGATAGTGGTACCGAAAGTACCCCCGCCACACATCATTAGGTGACTTGCAGAGTATGATGTAGATGTAGATCGTCACAAAGCAGCCACATTTGGGCAGTCACTAGATGTGGACCACCATCAGGTGAGCACTGCAGTAGTGGTAAGGTAGACCACATAGGAGAATGTGGCTGTATGTCAGCCAAGTGTAGCCAACGTATAGCCAACAAAGGACAGTGGATTCTTTGCAAGAATCATGAAGGGAAGAATGCCACATAGTTGTGGTCTCCTTTATCGCCCTCAGTTTGATTGAGAAGTCCAGGACGAATCATTCTGAGTTCCAGAAATCCAACAATTGACTGTGTCGATTCCAGCGAAAGTCCAGTTCTGGGACCCCCAATTCCAAAATCGGCATCCTCGTAGCCAACATTGCTAAGCATTTCGCATGTTCATTCCCTGAGATCCTAACATGTTGAAAGAGGAAGAGTCACTCTCTCACTTATTTTCACATTCTAGGCTACTCTTTAATTTTGTTATTACACCCTACACATCATTTTTGTGAGACAACAGGAAGTTATGAACATGAGCAGCATTGATGGGAGCATGTACACTGTTAACGCATACAGGAGCTTTATGGTGACTCTCCTTCAAATAGTATTTTCTGGAGTTGAGAAGAAGCAGAGTAGTTAGTTATTTAACAGTAAATCTTGCAGTGGACATCTGGGGCTTGGAAGTCACGTGAAGTCTTGGGGAGGAGAACATCTCAAAGCACTTACTGGGGACAGAACGCTGGTCCCAAGAATTTCTCGCACCATTGTGCAGACAATGTTTTCGGCCGTGGAGGCAGAAGAAACTGCCTATTTGGATCTACCTGTTAGGTGCCTCCGGCCACAGCAGGCTCATGGACGCTGGAGAGAAGTAGGTTGCCCTTACAAGCATTTCGACTGTTCAACAAACGCACATTGTGTAAAGGGATGGCGGCCATTCAAATTTGCGAGTTTCCATGTTCACCTTATACCAGACGCTATCGAGAGAGTCATCAGGTGGTGTCGTCCCTCAGCCTGCCGAGTTTTTGGGAAGCCTCAGGCCTTTGGAAGAATTTTAGAATGGAACGCATCATTTTTGGCAGACCTGGGATGGTTTATGTTGGGCACAAAACCATTTCTCTTAGTTTAGCTGAGGCCTCTGGTCGGACATGCTGTAACTTTCAGCCCATCCAGATGATCCCTGTGATCAATGGGCTGTTCATTTTAGGCTTAAACGAAAATTCAAAACTCGCTGGCTAAAGTGGTCGTGGAAAAACAAGTTAGGAATATAATGTCTTCTCTTTACTGGACAGGAATTTACGATACAGGGATTGGCTGTTTCTCCAGCAGGGAAAAGAATATTATTAAATTTGATTTGGATTGGCTGGAGGGTAGAGCAGACTAATTAGAGGGGAGATATGGAGCTCGTGGAGACTTGTGATTGGCACAAAACCCTTGTGGGTGCTGTTGAGTGAGTTGTTTCGAGTTTACCGAGGTTTTATGGTAAGGGAGGAGCGGAGAAACGAGGTCTTCTGATTCAGACTCTGGTCTAGAGAGGAGGTTCTGGTCTTGAGTCTTCTGGTAAGTGTGTTGCTCTTGGGACACTGGCCCTGAGCGTGACTTTGCAGTGTCATTTGTCTTGACCAGGGAACCTGTGTCGAAGTCTTAGCTGAACCATCAGTTTAGACCTCAGCCATCTTGAACAATTCGCAGTGCCAAGAGCAATCTTATTCGTATCAGATCTGCTGCCTTAAGTTTGATCTTGCGTGCACTGCTATATAGGTGAGTCAAACTTGTCTGTGGTATGACCAGCGAACGGGATTATCACATGCTAGAATCTGCCAAGATCGTTACCTGAGACAGTGCTACACATGGAGGAGTGTGTATAGTATTGCTGCTCCAGCAAGAAAAAGATTAATCACCCATCAATAATTGATTATAATAATGACAGGGCCACTATTTCATTAAATTAATTCAGCATTCAAGTTTCATTTAGATTATGATAAAACTGGTAACCTCCAGTGCAGGCTAACAATAACGACCACTGTCAAAAGGCTGAATCAATTTAGCAGACTCATGCGCCTGGTAGAAAAGTGTAAGGCTAACAAGTGAAAGTTACTCTTGTCAAGGCAAAAACTAACAGTCACCTGTAGCCTTTCAAATCAAACTGTAAGAACAGTGTAGTCATGCAATGTCCAGAGGTCCAAACAGAGACAAGTGCCCATCCAGGTTGATGGAGGTCAGAAAGAAGATCCTGGATACTCGCGACTAATGGTTGACGAGGGCAGCACTGGTCTATAGCCTGAAGGCTGCTGAGGGAGTCACTGCAGATTAGAAGCTTTTCGCCAATGCAAGAATGAGCCTGGCTGAGGGCTTCTTTGTTTGCTACTGATTCAGTAGTGAAGACACTGCATCCATTTGGCAAGGAACATAATTCACTGAACCTTGCATGTATATATATGAAACTTTTTCGTCCATCAGTCATTGAGCCATCAGTGTATACCACTTCTGGACCGAGAAACACATCGAGGTCAGCCAGGAACAGTTGCCGAAATACCATGGGGTCAGCTGAAGCTTTCGGTCCAAAGGACAAATCGAGACAGATTCAATGTTGGGGCACAAGCCATGAATGCATACATGATCGCTCCCTGACAAGAGGCGACAGTGGGGGAAGCTGGAGTTCAGGGATGAGACACTTCAGTCGAACTGCATTTGTGACCCAGTTCTGGGTCTCCATTGTGGGAAGTGAATCTTCCTACTAGGGAAAAGGGCACATTAGTTTGAATGCTTAGGGGAACTGTGATCATGTGCAGCATAATTGAGTAGCTGTTGTTGGCACCTGATCTATTGTGGAGGGATCCCAGTGTCTGTGAACAGGTTGTTCACAGGGCTAGTTCCAAAGGTTCCTGTTGCAAATTGGACCCCACTGTGGTGTATAAGATCCGGCGTCCACAGTGCTGAGGGCAATTCCGAACCAGAACCACAGGCCAGAGTCCCATAATCAAGACAGGACAGGATCAGGGCTTTGTAAAGCTGCAGAAGGGTAGTGCAGTCTGCACCCCACCTAGTGTTACTGAGGCAGCTGGCAGACAAGGGGAAGGCACATCATCTGAGCATGGAAGACCAGTCCCAAAATGCGATAAGTCTCCACCCCACTGAGTGGTCATCGAGGTAAAGTTCTGGTTGTGGATGAATAGTACAATGGCGACAGAAGTGCGTGACAAGAGTCTCGGCGGCGGAAAACTGAAAGCCATGGATGAGAACCCACGATTGGATCTTTCGAATGGTGACCTACTGTCAGCATTCAGCAACACTCATACTAGAGGAGCAAGAGTAAAAGCAAAAATCGTTGGTATACAAGGAGAGTGATACTGAAGACCCCACAGCTGCTGTTATACCATTAATGGCCTCTGAAAGGAGAGGGGCATTTATGCAGAGCTTTACAAAGCCCAATTCTCTGTCATATAGAAGGTGAGATGGGGTACTGTGGGAAGCAACAATTCGAACACAGGAAGTGCAACGTAACAAGAATGGATAAAAATCGGAAGCAGGTCCCAGAGACCCCACTCATGTGAGGTAGTGACTATGTGGTGTTGCCATATGATTTCAGAAGCCTTTCCTAGGTCTAAGAAGACAGCAATATGGTGTTGATGTTGGTCAAGGAATGTCCAGATGGCAGACTCCAGGCAAACCAGCAGTGAAAAGGCCTTGGCGAAAACCGCCCTGGGACAGAGCCAGAAGACCCCAATACTCAAGGTGCCAACACAGCCACCAGCTCTCCATGTGTACGAGCAACTTGCCGATAACATTGGAGAGATTTTTAATTGTGCGATAGGTGTCCATCTCTAGGGAAGGCAAATCTGGTTTCAGTACTGGGACGGTAATGCTCTCAATTGAGATTGGAGCTCATCCTCGCTCCATATATGGTTGAAAATGGTGAGGAGATGATGTGGACAATCCACTGATAGATATTTGAGCATTTTGTTGTGGATGTAGACTGGTACAGGGGCTGATCAGGGCAAAGCGCTAGGGTATTGAAGAATTCATACCCATTGTATGGAGCATTGTAGGGCTCCACGTGGCATGTAGTGAAAGATGAGTGCAATCGTTCAATCCATTGTTTAAGGGCACAAAAGGCAGATTGATAGTTTTCAGATGCAGAGACTCGAGCACAATGCAGAGTAAAATGTTTGGATACCACAGCTGGCTCAGTGAAAACAACACTCTTCAATGAAACACCAAGAACACCTGCAGAAGAATGGTTTCCATAGAGGCATCTGATCACCGACCAAACCTGCGAAGGAGGAAAACGTGGTCCAATGGTTGAAACACACCATTCCCAGCATTCTTTCTTCTGTCGTTTTATTAAGTGGCAGACTCGGGCATGGACGTGTTTAAGCCAGTGAGGTTCTCGATTGGTGTATGCCGCTTATGGCGTTGGAGAGCTCACCTATGATTTCTAATAGCCTCTGCGATTTCCGAGGTCCACCAAGGTACTACCTTCCGATGGGTGAGTCCCAAAGAATAGCGGATCACTAAGTCGGCTACCGATAAAATAGGCGCCGTTGCATTCTGGACTGCCTCGTAAATGCCTCCATTTAGCATGGAGCTCGGAACGACTATGGAGGTGAAAGCATCTCATTTGGCATTATGGACAGCCCATGTACGTAGATGCCCAGGGTAGCGACTCTGAGGGAGGGACAGGAAGATTGGGAAGCGGTCGATACCACACAAGCAGTAGTGGACCTTCCGTTGCGAGGGTGGGAGAAGACCAGGGCTGCAAATAGAAAGACGAATGCTCAAGTAAGCCCCACGTACCACACTGAAGTATGTGGAGTCACCAGTATTCAAGAGGCAGAGGTAGAGATCTGCCAGTAATTTTCTGATGTCTTAACCACGGCTAGTGATCGTAGTCCCACACTACAAAGAGTTATGGGCATTGGAGTCGTCCAAGATTAGGAAAGAACAAGGGAACTGAGAAAGGAATGCAGACAATATGTTCCGAGGCACTCCACTTTCGGGAGGGAGATTAACATTACAGGTGGTGAAATCCTGAAAAGCCCTTATCCAAACAGCCACAGCCTCCAAAGTACAAGTTCGCTATATACAGAGTTCGGGAACATTTGCGGAAACCCCACATGACACCCTATAATAGTAGGGACGATTCTTAAAATATCATCGGTAGCTACGAAGGCTAGGGGTCCATGTTGCCGGAAACAAATTCACAGGCAAGGCTATGCAACCGTCGGGCAGCTCGCCGTAGATGTGTGCGGCTGATGAACTGTAACCCCCAACACTTCCAATGACTTATGAAGTAGGTTGTACACAGCAACTGACCACTTTCATTTGTACGACATGGTGTGTTGCATTCTGCGAGAAGTGTGTTCCCTTTCCATTCATTTACGTACATAGCTGCTCTGCACGTATAATGTGTTCCATACATGGCAAAACATTAACATTAACATCGATTTAACTTCTATCTAAAACCAGCTAAAATCCTGTTAGGGACAATTAGGACATAAATCCCAATAATGGTAAGTGGAAAGTGGAACTTCGCACTATTCCATAAAAGTAAATACGTAAATAAATAAATCCTGGGAAGATCCAGATAGTCCTGATCCATTAATTGGTTTTCTAATACAAACAGTAGTTGCTCGGTAATACTGACATTTGGCGACTGTGAAGATAAATAATGAAGCGTTAATTCGTCATAATTAGGCATACGGTCAATCAAACTCATTACGAGCATTTTCAGCCATGATAGTGGGGAAAATATCATACAGAAGCAACCAGTTTCATGCTGGGAACAATGCTTCTGCATATATATGAATACTCTGTAATCCACACATAAGTGTTTGATAGAGAGCCCATAGCACCAGTTTCAGAACATTTACGCCTCTCCGTGTGAGCGCCGAGTTCTATTATTTTATCACGATGGTCATTTCTCCCTACGCATGTGGGAGTTAATAACATATTTACGAAGTGGGAGGAAAAAAATTGTGATTGAAATTTAATGAAAACATCTCACTGCAACGAAAACGCCTTCGTTTCAATAATTGTCATCCCAAGTCGCGTATCATTTCCGTGACACATGCTTCCCTACTTCGCGACAATACGAAACGATCTACACTTCTTCGAAATTTCTTGATGTCCTCCCTCAGTCGTACCAGGTAAATAATCCCATACCACGCTGAAATACTCCAAAAGAGGACGGAAAAGCGTAGTGTTGGCAATCCCTAGCAGATTTGTTGCGTGTACTAAGTGTTCTGCCAATAGACTTCGGTTCGCCTTCCCCACAACATATTCTAACTTCCACTTTAAGTTGGTCGTAATTGGAATCCATAGGTACTTAGCTAATTCGAGAACCTTTAAATCTGCGTGAGTTATTGTGTAAGAGAAATTTAATGGATTTTTCAATACTGTTGTGGAGGAGGTCACAGTTTTTTATGTCTAGGGTCTGCAGCCACATTTGGCACCATACAGATATCCTGTCTAAATCATTTTGCAGTTCGTTTTGCTCTGCTAATGACTTTACTAGGTGATAAAGGATAGCATAGTTTGCAAACATTCTAAGATGATTGCTCATATTGTCTCATAAATAGTTTTTATAGATTAAGAATAGCAGAGGGCCCTGGGGAGACCCTGATGTCACTACTAATTCATTAGATGACTTTAGGTCAGTTAGTATCAACTGTGAGCTATCTGACAAGAAATCATGAATCCAGCTGTAACTCAGAAAGTTTTCGAGGATGTTTAGTGCACGTGGCGAAGTCTCAGAAGTTGTCCAATCTGGTCTCATTACAAAGAGAGAGAGAGAGAAAGAGAGAGGAAAAGGAAACTATAACCACGTTGCCAATCACATATTGGGATTTCTTATGAAATTACGAGTTGAATGGTAGGAAGCACAGGGTGTACATCATTAGGGAGCATTAGGCAACGGTTGATTAGAACAGGGGAAAGGAATATAGTAGAAGGAGAATGGATAGCATTAAGAGATGAAATAGTGAACGCAGCAGAGGAGCAGATAAGTAAACAGACAAGGTCTACAAGAAATCTTTGGATAACACAAGATATATTGAATTTAATTGACGACAGGGGAAAATTTAAAAATGCAACAAATGAAGTAGACCAAAGGGTATACAAATGTTTAAAAAATTGTGTGACAGGAAGTGAAAAATTGCTAAGCAGGAATACGGTAAATGAAAGGATTTAGAAGCGCATTTCACTAAAAGAAAGATAGATATAGCCTACAGCAATATTAAAGAGTTCTTTGGGAAAAACAGAAGCAGCTTTATGAATATCAAGAGCTTAGACGGTAAAACAGTCCTAAACAATGAAGGAAAAGCTGAAAGGTGAAGTATGTAGAGGGTTTATACAAGGGAGATGAACTTGAATGCAATATTATGGAAAGGGAAATGGTCGTAGATGAAGATGAGATGGGAGATATGATACAGCGCTAAGAATTCGACAAAGATCTCAAAGATCTAAGCCGAAACAAGTCCCCAGGAGTAGATGTTATTCCGTCAGAACTTCGGATACCCTTGGCAGAGCCAGCCGTGACAAAACTTTTCCATCTAGTGTGCAAGATGTATGAAACAGGTGAAATACCCTCACACTTCAAGAAGAATGTAGTAATTCTATTTCCAAAGAAATCAGTTGCTGACACGTGTCAAAATTACCGAAATAACAGTTTAACAAGTCATGGTTGCGAAATACTAACAAGAATTATTTACAGAAGAATGGAAAAATTGGTAGAAGCCGACCTTGGGGAAGATAAGTTTGGGTTCCGGAGAAATGTAGGAACACGCAGGCGTTACTGGCCCTACGACTTATCTTAGAAGAGAGGTTAAGGAAAGCAAATCTACAATTTACATTTATAGCATTTGTAGACTTAGAGAAAGCTTTTGACAATGTTGAGTAGAATGCTGTCTTTGAAATCCTGAAGGTAGCAGGGATAAAATACAGGGAGCGAAAGGCTATTTATAACTTGTGCAGAAACCAGACGGCAATTATAGGAGTCGAGGGGTATGAAAGGGAGGCAGTGGTTGGAAAGGGAGCGAGACAGGGTTGTAGCATATCTCCGATGTTATTCAGTATCTACTTTGATCAAGCTGTAAAGGTAACTAAAGAAAAATTTGGAGTAACATTTAAAGTACAAGAAGAAGAAATAAAAACTTTGAGGTTTGCTGATAACACTGTAGTTATGTCAGAGACAGCAAAGGACTTGGAAGAGCAGCTGGAAAGTTTGGACAGTGTATTGAAAGGAGGATACACGATGAACGTCTACAAAAACAAGGATAACGGAATGTAATCGAATTAAATTAGGTAATGCTAAGGGGATCAGATTAGAAACAAGAAACTTAAATTAGTACATGAGTTTTGCTATTTGGGCAGAAATATAGCTAATGATGACCAAAGTAGAGAGGATATAAAACATATACTAACAATGGCAAGAAAACATTTCTGAAGAAGAGAAATTTGTTAACATCGGATATGCATTTAAGTGTCGGGAATTCCTTTCTGTAGCCAAGAATGGAAGTGAAACACGGATGAGAAACAGTTTAGATAAAAAGTGAATGGAAGCTTTTGTAATGTGGTACTTCAGAAGAATGCTGAAGATTAGAGAGATCGATTACGTAACTAACGAGGAAGTACTGAATATAACTGGGGGGAAAAATGTTGTGGCACCAGTTAACCAGAAGGAGGGATCGGTTGATACGACATATTCTGAAAGATCAAGGGATCACCATTTTAGTATTGAGTGTGTGGCGAAGGGAGCCGGGGGGGGGGGGGGGGATCGTAGAGGGAGACCAACAGATGAATACTGTAAGCAGATCCAGAAATATGTAGGTTGCAGTAGTTACTCGGAGATGAAGGGGTTCGCACAGGATAGAGTAGCATGGAGAGCGGCATCAAGCCAGTCTTCGACCGAAGACCACGACAACAACAACTATCTGAATAACATCTTTTGTCTCATCATACACTTCTTCAGTTCTTCATCTCTGCGGAGTTAGTCGGCATGTAAACTTGTACCATTGTGGTGGGTGCGGGCTTTGTGTCCATCTTGGCTATGCTAATGCGCTAATTATACTGTTCATAGCAGCTTACCCATATTCTGTTTTTTACTCAATATGAGAACCTACTCCTGCGTTAGCCGTATTTGATTTTGTACTTGTAACCCTATATTCACCTCACCAGAAGTCCTGTTCTTCTTGCCAGCGAACTTCACCAATTCCAGTTCTACCTAATTCAGCCTCTCCATTCCCTTTTTACATTTTATAACCCACCTGTCAGATTAAGGGATCTAACATTTCACGATCTGATCCGTCGAACTTCAGTTTTGTTTCACCTGATAACATCTTCCAGAGTAGTCCCCAGCCAGAGATCCCAATGGGGGGCAGTTCTACCTCTGGAATATTTTACCCAAGGGCATGCCGTCATCGTACAGTACGGCTCTATGTCCTCGGGAAAAATTAGGGCTATAGCGTTCCCTCGTGTTCAGCCTGTCGCAGTACCAGTGCAGCAAGGCCATTTTGATTGATGTTATAAGACCAGATCAGTCAATCATCCAGACTGTAGACCCTGCAACTGCTGGAAAGGCTACTGCCCCACTTCAGGAACCAGACGTTTGTCAAGCCTCTCAACAGATATTCCTCTGTTGTGGTTACGAATACGGTGTGGCTGTCCATAAAAGTAAGGCAAGGAAGTCACCCCGCCAAAGGCAAGGTCCATGGTTCCTGAGCGGACTATCGAATGGCGGGGGTGGAGCAGTTTTCGTCATCACCAATAATTTAATCCATAAAATACTCAAGATGGCTTAGATCTGCAGAAGTGCCAGTGGCCACTAGTTTAAAATTCAAGCCAAGACAACAGCTCCGCTGAGGGACACCAACCCTTCCCGTAGTCGGACAGCTGGTGCCACTCAAGGACCACCAACCAGCGCGTGGGCGGGTCAAATTGCTTGTCAGCAGAAAACCTAAGCGACAACTGGCATGTCTGCCCCCAGTTAAACTGACCATAGGAACTTTTCGCTCTCTGAGGAAGCACACTTCTGTGCGGCACCCGATGTAAGAAAACTGCTGTGAGATATCCTCTCCGTCTCAATTCCTTCTCTTTCTGCTCTTTGTAGCCATGACTTAGTGGCTAGCAAAATACCCGAACTGTGGTTAATGCCTTTTTCGTGACGCACGTATTGCTTTCCACCACCTTGGAGGCAACCATGCCCAGCCACGTCGAGATTTAGTCAAGACGTTCGCGGTAGAATGTTCGTAGCACATCCGTCCATGTTCAAACTGTAAATATATGATTTTCACTGCGAGGAATTAACTTCCCATTATCTAACATGCTATAGTGGTAATCTTTGTCGCGCTGCCCCTGCCTGCGTGTTCACAATTCGTGATTACCCATAGCCAGAGTTGCACTCTGCCAGAGCTACGGTTAGGTAGTTTTGGTACACTACATAAATAACATACTAAATGATAAGGCTAGTGGTAGTTTTGCTACGGACAAAACATAAATAAGAGTAAATGATAATTAATTGAAACCCTCAGCTGGCGAGTGGTGGTGTTGATGTACCTCGATGGGAACAGCTGAAAACGTGTGCCCCGACCGGGACTCGAACCTGGGATCTCCTGCTTACATGGCAGACGCTCTATTCACCTTTTTTTCAGTTATCTTTATTGAAGAAAGTGGATACACCGGTTCCCGTCAGATCACCGAGGTTAAGCGCTGTCGGGCGTGGCTGGCACTTGGATTCGTGACCATCTGGGCCGCCATGAGCTGTTGCCATTTTTCGGGGTGCACTCAGCCTCGTGATGCCAACTCAGGAGCTACTCGACCGAATAGTAGCGGCTCCGGTCAAAGAAAACCATCATAATGATCGGGAGAGCGATGTGCTGACCACACGCCCCTCCTATCCGCATCTTCATCTGAGGATGACACGGCAGTCGGATGGTCCCGATGGGCCACTTGTGGCCTGAAGACGTAGTGCTTTGTATTGAACAAACAAACATTACATATATATACACAATGCAACAGTTCTTCAAGGTACCATTCAAACATATACAAATGACTGTTAGTTAAACAAAAGAATATTAGAAAAACATTAAATACAATAAAATATAACATATTCTGTCTTCTTCCTTTCTTTTTAATTTTTTTTTGGTGCAATAATCTTTATCGAACAAACTAGCAGCAACAGTTCTTCAAGGTACCATTTAAACATACACAAATGATGGTTAGTTAAACAAAAATATTAGAAAAAAAAGAAATACAACAAAATATAACGTATTCTGTCCTTTTTTTTTTTTTTTTTTTTTGGTCGATGCATGAGAACTGGGATAAGGGTGGTTGCATCATGTGACAGGGAGGTATGGTACACACCAACTTTGAGGGGGGTCAAGGAAGACGCTGCGGAAATAACCGGCGAAAGTTTGTCGGTAAGATGGTTTTCGGGTGAGGGTGCTATGCGCGGTCACAACTTCGTACCAGAAGTCAAGGACTGTACGCGGACCACTCTAAAAGAGGTATTCTAAAGCCTGTCCTCGAAACCAGATGAGTGTATGGTGCTTAGCAAGAGGGTAGTGAAATGTCTGGGGCAACAACAAGAATTCTGGGGTTACCATCGTTGGCGGGGCACGGAGGTAAAAGCTCAGGATTCGTTGGATGAGGAGCCATACGTTTCGTTTGAGGGGGCGCGTAAGACGGTGCTCGTCGGCGTCTAATTTTACAGTTCAGGTTAGTTTTAAACTCACAAGCCTCCATGCAATAGTCTAGTATCATAACCACTACACCATGGTGACTATGCATCTGAGCCACCGAGGACACTGGTGAATAGCGCGAATGCAGGGACTTATCCCTTGCACGCTTCCCGTGAGACCCACATTCCCAACTGTCCAAAATCTACATACTTTATGAACCTAATAGATATTTGCCCATCCACTCATTACTCGCGCACACTAAGGTGATGATTCCCGTAAGAGTTCGGGCAACCTGTGCGCATTCGCACAGTCGAAGGTCATTGGCTAGGTAGCCTTTAGCTATATATATAAAGATAGTAAATCAAAGTGTAAAAGAGGAACTGGGAGTCGACGATTTCTCTTTGTATATTGTTTGTTTGTTTGTTTGCCTTGCACATAATTAGAACCGCACATCGTTCAGTGTTAGTTCATTGTGTATTTTATCTCCTTACCAAACATAAATTGGATTTTACAAGTAGTAAAAATTAGTTTATCTTGTAGCTTCTGTGCTTTTATGTAACCAAAGCAATTACTTTTGTTGAAAGTACAGTCTGCATTCACAAACACAAAAATTCTATATTATTGTTGACGTCAATTTGTACTCAATAGAACGTTTTTCGTCACGATCAAAGGAAAAAGTTTTCTGTTGTTATTGAGAGGTGCAAAAGCTATTTATGAACATCAGAAATATGTTTTATAAGCTCTTGACGATGTACGGAAGCGATGTTTCACCTGTTTTTGTTTTGAGATTGTCTTTTTATATTTTACCCCTTTTTGAGGACATTGCGTTTTCTGGTGCTGTGAGGTAAAGCTGTATTTTTTTGTAATTTTTACTGCACCATCCCTCTGCTTCACCGTATCAATTTTCGAATAAAACCGGAATTAAGAATAAGGAATTTCCATTTTATAAGAAATACTGTTTATTTTTATGTAACACTCAGGAGGATAATTACGAGTACATAGAACAAAAATGTTCCTTAAGTCGCGCAGCCCTTGATGTGTATCCTCACTCAGTTTGTAGACGGTTCACCGCTTCCAGTCTACGGGGAAATATACTAAGCCACTGATAGCATACGCCAACAAAGCAATCAAAATGAAGTAACGCCCAATAGGCACGGAACACACCTAATATGTAGGTAACGCGGTTACGATTTTTACTGACCAGTACTAGGAAAATTACCGTAGTCTACGCTTATTTGTGGTAGTCTACGGTAGCCCATGGTAGTTTTACGTCTTCACTCGTGGCTCATTACTATAGCTCTCGATTCTAAATTCTCAAAGTTATTCTCCGATTTTCTCATTTTCTTTCTAGGTACTGGACAAGGGATCATGGCTTGCAATGTGTTTCTGTGTCTTTTCATGTACATTTGGCTACCCCACAGCAAGCCTGCGTGTCATCATGTAGTCCAAAATTGTGGGCTACCAAATTCCCACTTTATCTGACGAGAATGCCTCGCATTTCTGTGTTTCGTTAATAATATATCATATTTAACTGCTATTGTCAGTCTGTTACTGTCCGCGTTTGATCAGACGAGCAGTCTAAGGCGCTGCAGTCATGGACTGTGCGGTTGGTCCCGGCGGAGGTTAGAGTTCTCCCTCGGGCATGGGTGTGTGTGTTTGTCCTTGGGATAATTTAGGTTAAGTACTGTGTAAGCTTAGGGACTGATGACCTTAGCAATTAAGTCCCATAAGTTTTCACACACATTTGAACATTTTTTTGTCTGTTACTGCTCTGTTGTCTCTCCTTGTTCCATTCATTAATCAATTTATTTATTTATTTATCACTGCAGCAGAAATCCCTGACGTAAGAGACAGGAGACGCTGCCTCCACGGTTCAGGGAGCAGCAGATTACCAGCTGAAGCTAATTTAATTCTATGGCAGGAGAAGGGTGACAGACAGAACTTCTTTATTTCTTGCAACTCAATGCCGCCAAGTTCTTAAACAGCTAAACAATGTACAACTCAGACGATACTCTACAGACAAGCAATTTCATTAGGAGCCTAGAAACGTGGTACCTAGAAATAAGGAATTAGCAATGCCATTTATTCCATATATTTACAGTCGATATGTGCCTGTTTTAACGTATGCACCAAACAAGCAGCATATATGTATCAAATAAGCGAGCACTGATCATTGGTCGCACTGAATGTCAGTAATGTTGGCCACAACGGTACATTGACACATCACAGGCAAGAAAGGCGTCCTGCAGGCAGAACTCTTCCAGAAATATGGTAGTGCAAATGAATGACAAAATTTGAAATAGATGTGTTACAAATCCACACAAATTATAGAAAATGGGTGATGGATGTACATATGTAAATATACAGGGTGGTCCATTGATCGTGACCGGGCCCAATATCTCACGAAATAAGCGTCAATCGAAAAAACTTCAAACAACGAAACTTTCTAGCTTGAAGAGTGAAACCAAATGGCGCTATGGTTGGCATGGTAGATAACGCTGCCATAGATAAAACGGATATCAACTGCGTTTTTTTTAAATAGGAACCCCCATTTTTTATTACATATTCGTGTAGTACGTAAAGAAATAGGAATGTTTTAGTTGGATCACTTTTTGCGCTTTGTGATAGATGGCGCTGTAATAGTCGCAAACATGCGGCTCACAATTTTAGACGAACAGTTGGTAACAGGTAGGTTTTTTAAATTAAAATACAGAACGTAGGTACGTTTGAACATTTTATTTCGGTTGTTCCAATGTGATACATGTACTTTTGTGAACTTATCATTTCCGAGAACGCATTCTATTACAACGTGATTACCTGTAAATACCACATTATTCCAATAAATGCTCAAAATGATGTCCGTCAACCTCAACCCATTTGGCAATACGTGTAACGACATTCCTCTCAACAGCGAGTAGTTCGCCTTCCGTATTGTTCGCACGTGCATTGACAATGCGCTGACGCATGTTGTCGGGCGTTGTCGGTGGACCACGATAGCAAATATTCTTCAACTTTCCCCACGGAAGGAAATCCGGGGACGTCAAATCCGGTGAACGTGCGGGCCGTGGTGTGATGCTTCGACGACCAATCCAACTGTCATGAAATATGCTATTCAATACCGCTTCAACCGCACGCGAGCTATGTGCCGGACATCCATCAAGTACATCGCCATTCTGTCATGCAGTGAAACATCCTGTAGTAACGTCGGTAGAACATTACGTAGGAAATCAGAATATATTGCACCATTTAGATTTTCATCGATAAAATGGGGCCCAATTAACCTTCCTCCCATAATGCCGCTCCATACATTAACCCGTCAAGGTCGCTGATGATGCACTTGTCGCAGCCATCGTGGATTTTCCGTTGCCCAATAGTGCATATCATGCCGGTTTACGTTACCGCTGTTGGTGAATGACGCTTCGTCGCTAAATAGAACGCGTGCAAAAAATCTGTCATCGTCCCGTAATTTCTCTTGTGCTCATTGGCAGAACTGTACACGACGTTCAAAGTCATCGCCATGCAGTTCCTGGTGCATAGAAATATGGTACAGGTGTAATCGATGTTGATGTAGCATTCTCAACACCGACGTTTTTGAGATTCCCGATTCCCGCGCAATTTGTCTGCTACTGATGTGCGGATTAGCCGCGACAGTAGCTAAAACACCTATTTGGGCATCATCATTTGATGCAGGTCGTGGTTGACGTTTCACATGTGGCTGAACACTTCCTGTTTCATTAAATAACGTAACTATCCGGGGAACGGTCCGTACACTTGGATGATGTAGTCCAGGATACCGAGCAGCATACATAGCACACGTCCGTTGGGCATTTTGATCACAATAGCCATACATCAACACGATATCGACCTTTTCCGCAATTGGTAAATGGTCCATTTTAACACGGGTAATGTATCACGAAGCAAATACCGTCCGCATTGGCGGAATGTTACGTGATACCGTACTTATACGTTAGTGACTATTACAGGGCCATCTATCACAAAGCAAAAAAATTGGTCCAACTAAAACATTCATAATTCTTTACGTACTACACGAATCAACACGATATCGACCTTTTCCGCAATTGGTAAATGGTCCATTTTAACACGGGTAATGTATCACGAAGCAAATACCGTCCGCATTGGCGGAATGTTACGTGATACCGTACTTATACGTTAGTGACTATTACAGGGCCATCTATCACAAAGCAAAAAAATTGGTCCAACTAAAACATTAATAATTCTTTACGTACTACACGAATATGTAAAAAAAATGGGGGTTCCTATTTAAAAAAAACACAGCTGATATCCGTTTCACCTAATGCAGTGCCGTCCGTAGCTCGTGGTCGTGCGGTAGCGTTCTCGCTTCCCACGCCCGGGTTCCCAGGTTCGATTCCCGGCAGGGTCAGGGATTTTCTCTGCCTCGTGATGACTGGGTGTTGTGTGATGTCCTTAGGTTAGTTAGGTTTAAGTAGCTCTAAGTTCTATGGGACTGATGACCATAGATGTTAAGTCCCATAGTGCTCAGAGCCATTTGAACCATTTTTAAGGCAGTGCCATCTAGCGGGCCAACCATAGCGCCATCTGGTTTCCCCCTTCAAGCTAGACGAGTTTCGTTCTTTGTAGTTCTTTCGTTTGATGCTAATTTGTGAGATATTTGGCCTGGTGACTGTCAATGGACCACCCTGTAGATTTATATCCCACATCTCCTAAACCACTGCACCGATTTCAACCTAAGTTAGCACACATATCATTTAGTGTCTGGAAACAATCACTGTGGGGTAGGAGCCACCTGCCTATCAAAGGGGTGGGGGTGGGGGTTGGGCGTGGGAGGGTTTGGGGGTGGGGAAACTGTGTAGCCCACGACATGAGAATACCCATACTTCAGTTATCCAGTACTTGAGAATGAGATCACTTGGAGAATTACAAAGATCTTTAAACATAATTTCAAACCCTTACGAAACTTTCTCTCGCTGACGACCCCCACAAAATGATGAAAGGAAAAAAGTTTGTCACACGAAGCTTGACGTTTTAATTTATTACTTCTTTACTACTAACTTTATTTGTGACACATTTTGCAGCAATATTTACATATATCACCGAATACCAGAAAAATTACATCATTGTGCAACACTTAGTTCAGGATATATGGGGTCAAAAATTGACTGCATGGAAAACTACCACATCGCTTATTACTTCGTTGGCATGAACTCTATTCGCAATACTTTTCACAGATTTTATCCCCATTTTCTGCTGAATGTACTAGAGAAATATATCAAAATATATCACAGTACGACACATAGTTATGGTATCATAAACACTGAATGAGAAACTGCCGCCTCGTGTCTGACATTTTAATTTATTACTACTTTTCTACTGACTGTATCCACAGATATTTCAAAGGCATAGGCACCAGTACCTCTGAATGTACCTGCAAATTTATATCACTGTACAGCTCATAGTTCATGAGATAAAATGGTTCAAATGGCTCTGAGCACTATGGGACTCAACTGCTGTGGTCATAAGTCCCCTAGAACTTAGAACTACTTAAACCTAACTAACCTAAGGACAGCACACAACACCCAGCCATCACGAGGCAGAGAAAATCCCTGACCCCGCCGGGAATCGAACCCGGGAACCCGGGCGTGGGAAGCGAGAACGCTACCGCACGACCACGAGATGCGGGCGTGCATGAGATACGACGTTATAAACAATAAACTGTGTGAAAATGAAACTGCAGGGCGAAATTCGCTGGATATACATGTGAAATATGTATAAATATGTGTGAAATATGTTAAATGCATGTGAGATATGTTTCATATGTGTGTATGTGACCAAAGCCACCCCTGGAACGAATTCAATCAAATTTGCTACATGTATTAGTTACAATCTGGAAATAAATACTGTAGGCATAAGAACCACCAGTCAGCTGTTAAGGTGAGTGTGATCCCGTGCAGAGAGAAGGGAGGACGAAGAGATGGACAGACAGCGAGGAGGAAGGAGGAGATAGGCACAGATGGGAGGAGAAGAGCTAGGGGAGGGGAAATGGAGAGAGGGGGGGGGGGGAGAGAAGGAGATGAACGGGATAACGGAAAGAGGCGGAGATGGACAGAGACAGGAGGAGGATGAGACAAGCAGAGAGATGGAAGAGGAGAAGATGAACAGACAGAGGAGAAGGAGGAAATGGACAGAGAAAGAAATAAATGTAAATGCCGTGTGGCTGGAGCTTCCCGTCGGGTAAACCGTTCGCCGGGTGCAAGTCTTTCGATTTGACGCCACTTCGGCGACTTGTACGTCGATGGAAATTCAAGGTGAAAGGATATCAATGATACGATTCGCTGATGACATTGCTACAGTAAAAGAGAAGAAGAATTACGTGATCTGCTGAATGGAATGAAAACTTTAATGCATACAGAATATCGGTTGAGAGTAAACCGAACAAAAACGAAAGTAATGAGAACTAGGAGAAATGAGAACAGCAAGAAACTTAACATCAGGATTTATGGTCAAGAAAGAGATAAAGTTAATGATTTCTACCGCCTAGGCAACAAAATAACCAATGATGGACGGAGCAACGATGACATCAAAATTAGACGCACTGGCAAAAAAGGTATTCCTGGACAAGAAAGTCTATTAGTATCAGACACAGGCCTTAATTTGAGGAAAAATTTTCTGAGAATGTACGTTTGGAGCACAGCATTGTATGGTAGTGAAACATGACCAGTGGAAAAACCGGAAGAGAAGGTAATCGAAGCGTTTGAGATGTGGTGCTACAGACGAATGTTGAAAATTAGATGGACCAATTACGGTAAGGAAAGACGAGGTTCTGCGCGGAATGGGAAGGAAAGGGATAAGTGGAAAAGGCTGACAAGAAAAAGGGACAAGATGATAGGAAATCTGTTAAGGCATCAGAAGCCTGATGCCTAAAAAAAATTAAAAAAAAAAAGGAGCTCGAAGGACATGAAAAGGGAAGCAGTTACTGAGGAGGGAATGAAGCAGAGTCGTAGACTGTCCAAATTTTTGTTCAATCTGTAGACTGAGTAAACTGTGAGGGAAACCAAAGAGAAATTTGGAACGATAATTTAAGTACTTAATCGAATTGGAGTAAAAAGTAATTTATATGTAAAAAAATTCTAGGTGGTTAACCGATTCTGGTTTCTAGGGGAACCTAGTAAGAGACTGACTGCATACGCAAACGAAGTGATCGAAATTAGGCAACGCCCAATTGGTATGCAACACACATAACATACGGATAACTCGGTTACAGTCTTAACTGACCAAAGCTACTAGGAAAACCACTGTAGTCTTCGCTTGCTTTCGATTGTCTACAGAAGCCTACCGCAGTTCAACAAGAGTAGGCAGCGCGTATCTAATTTCACTCTTTCTGTCACTTTTTATTCGCTGGCTCCTTTCAGGTGGAGATGAGTTCAGTGAAGCATGTGTTACCAATGGAACAAGCTTTCAGAGAAAGAGAGGAGGTTCAAATGGCTCTGAGCACTATGGGACTTAACATCTATGGTCATCAGTCCCCTAGAATTTAGAGCAACTTAAACCCAATTAACCTAAGGACATCACACAACACCCAGTCATCACGAGGCAGAGAAAATCCCTGACCCCGCCGGGAATCGAACCCGGGAACCGGGGCGCGGGAAGCGAGAACGCTACCGCACGACCACGAGCTGCGGACGACGACGTGTCACTGAGCACATTTGTTCTCTGCATGCTATACACGTGAGGCGCCTAGTTGTTTCCACTGACCTGTGTGGAATACGAAGGTTCTGTTATAGTTCACTAACCTGCTGTCTTCAAGTTGACGTCCCCAGCGGAGAAAACAGCTCGTAGGTCGTAGGTTCTGTATCTTGACTTTTAGCGAGGTTCTGTTCTGAAATAATGTGTCACTTCTTTGGGATGTCACTAGCGTATTTTAATATAGCTACACGAGAAGACTACATGATCTTAATTCCATACCTTCTGATACAGCAAAGTACATAATCAAACACAATGTTTACGAAAATGTATCTTGACACTATTTGTGGCACGTGTCTGTACCTCATGACTACCGTAGTGAAACGTTTAATACTGAATACTGGCAAACACATCCTGCGACAGACAACATGTCTGTTCTTCTCGACTGCCTAATCCAGAGTGACGAACAGGAACTTAAATAAAAAATTGGAAACACGTCCTACGACAGACAACATGTCTGTTCTCCTCGACTGCCGTATCCAGAGTGACGAACAGCCCGAAACACTTCGTGCGCCAAACCAGAAAAGGCGTGACCCGAACGCTTCCGAAGTGCTTCGTCTGCAATGTCGTCAGTCTTTTGTTTTTAATAATTCTGAAATGACTGATTGATATTCAGCTGTTGAGAGATATTTATATTAAAAAGTGAAGTCATTCCAATGAGTAGTTTAACTAATAATAATAACTATACTTTAAAGTTTTAGCGCCCTTGCTCTGAACACAGCAGCCAATCACAGAGCAGTAGCTTTACGCAGGCAGTCTTTCTCACGGGAATGGATCCGAATCTAACATCTGTCACAGGTACCTCACACCACATTTCGTCATCTATATACTTCTTGCATCTCCACTGCTCTGGGAACAGCTTCTTTGAGCCTAATATGATGACTGATTAAGCCAGAAATATTACAGTCTTCCAGCAGGAAAACTGTTCGTTTAACAAGGCCAGAATCGTGCTGCAGTGGTTTGAAGGGCATGATAGTAAACTGACATCCATGTCTTGGCAAGCAAATACTTCTGATCTGTACCCGCTGGAACACATATCGGGAGTCAGCTGCGCACACAGTGACTTGTAATTTATGGGAATGGCCTGATCCGAGCTGTGTCATACGGTGTCGCATACCTCCGTGAACTTACCGGGGACTTCTCGAATACACGCCAAGCAGAATCGCTGCTGTATTCTGTTTGAAAAGTGGACCAACACGCTATTAAACAGGTGGTCATAATATTTTGGCTCATCAGTGTATATGGACATCCCTTTATTTTTAAATTATGTTTATTTGGCCATACCTCCATTGGATCGGTGGTAATGAAGGTAATAACATGGTCCCTTTGAAGCAGCGCTTTGGACAGTATGTGGAATGGCAGCTGATGACTGAAGGACGGTGTTGGAGCGATGATGAGAATCTTGGCGGCCGATGCACCAGCAACCAGTGTCAGCATACATCCAACAAGTCGAAGCATGGCTGTCGCTGCAACAGAATCATGCCGTTTGGAAAAATTACATATAATCGCGAGCAATCGCTTCACAGAAAAATCCCACATAACTACACATGGCACTTAGTTTTGTTCCTCGACTTTCAGTTCTCTTGGTATCTTCATATGGTATTTATTTACTTACTTACTTCGTTCATTTATTACATTCATATGAAATCATAGGGACCATAATAAACACACAAATCAGGATGAGGGATCCAGCTATCAGTCTTGAGTCTCCGTTACAAGAGCAACATATCCTAAACAGACTACACATATCAATAATAGTGTTGCCCCATTCCTATGTATAGAGCAGGTGTGATGCTATTGTGACTGTTCTTGTACCGATTGGAAGGACATTCCTGATGTTTGTAAACACACATACAGTGTGTCACTACCTACAGGTAGAACACACCGCTCGAATGGATTCCAGTATTTCAGCTGGAAGTGGAGAACCACTAGGGATACATTAGAGACATCTGTGAACAGTAGAGTTTATATCCATCATGCCACGAAGGACAGTCGTGACCAATGAACGGATCCGTATCCTCACGTTACTCGTAGAAAGCTGTCTTACCAGGAAAGTTGCTCGATGTGTACACCGGAGTCAAGGTGATGTGGTGTGGACACGAAATCGATTCTAAGAGAACTTACACAGCACAGGCCACACAAGTTCAACAGGTGCACAAGATGGTCGATATCTACGGCTTTTTAGTCAAAGGAACCATGGGCATACAATGTTAATTATAATCCATCTTGATTGCAAAAATGTTTATTCACATGACCGGTTTCGGTTTCTCTAGAACCATCTTCAGATCTGAAACGATAATGATAGTAATTTACTATATTACAAATGCAAACCTTTTTCATTCTATTGGTGTGGGGGTGATAACGTGGAGAGGGAAGGGATGGAGGAGGTGGGCAGAGAGAGAGGGGGAAAGAGGAGGTGGACACAAGCAGGGGGGAAGGAGGTGATGGACAGAGACAGGGGAAGGGGAAATGGACAGACGGAGGGGAGTCGAGGAGATCGATAGGGGAAAACGAAGCAGATGGAAATAGAGAATGGGGATGAGCAGATAGAGAGTGAGTAGGGGGGGGGGGCGAATTAAAAGGGGATGAACAATGAGAGTGGCATGAGGAGGAGGTGTAGAGGGATATGGATGGAGAAGGTGGCCAGTGGGGAGGAGGGGAAGAAGGAGATTGACAGAGAGGAGTGGAAGAAGGAGGTACACTAATAGAAGACTGAAATAAATGCATATTCCGGCAACTCCGGACTCTCATCTAGTAAAGTCTAATAAAAAAGAAGGTGGGTGAAGGAAAGGGTAACATACAGAATTAATATCAGAAAATTCTAGGAGTAGTCACAAAAATTTCAAACATCGCCTCGGAAAAATTACGTAATTAATTTTTTGTTTGTCTGCAGCTGTAAGTCTGCAATCCTGGTAGATTTTCAAATTCCTGCGCAGAAATTTTGTTTCTTGCCACTAGGGGAGCCAAAACAAGCCGTGCATTGATAAAGCCGAGTATCAAGCGATAGTTCGTTTTCTGCGTTTGAAGCGGAACAACGCTGTAATAATTGATGCTGATATAGACGGAAGTGGACTATCGCCACGCCGATGAGATTGGGTTGATTTGGTGGAAGAGACCAGACAACGAGGTCATCGGTGTCATGGGATTAGGGAAGAATGGGGAAGGAAGTCAGCGTGCCATTTCAAAGTAACCATCCCGGCATTTACCTGAAGCGATTTAAGAAAATCAGGAAAACCTAAATCAAAATGGCCTGATGCGGGATTGAACCGTCGTCCTCCCGAATGCGAGTCCAGTGTGCTAACCACTACGCTACCTCGCTCGGTGTGTAACATTAAACCATCATTCTGTATATGAGGGTGGTTACGTAGGCTTAGAAGCTAGAGTGTGGGCAGACAAATATGAATAACGAAGTGGCACAGCATCTCTCAACGAAAAACTGCGGATCGCAAGAGAAGTTGTGGCCTTGGTGCTCGAAGGCCAGTGTATCACTATCGAGGCGATAGAGGAATAAGTGAAAACTGTCACAGATCTATTTTCAACATCTCGCAACACGTCAAAAGTCGCCGCCCACTAGGTTCAACAGCTGCTCACACTTGTGTAAAACACTAGCCGAATCCAGGTACCAGAGCAAACGTTGCAGCTCTGTTTAGTCAATCCATATGGCTTGACTATCAGTCTAATAACCATGGCGAGTGCTAAGGGTATCACTACGACTCTATCGAGGGTCTAGTGGTTAGCGTCGCTGAAGTTAGCTCGAGGGGTTCCAAGTTCGATTCTCCTGACCGAGTCCGAGCTTTTCCTCCTCACAGACTTTGTGTGTGTGTGTGTGTGTGTGTGTGTGTGTGTGTGTATGTGTGTATATGTGTAGTGGAGACCGGTCCGCAGACGCCCTTGACAGTAATGGGATACCAAGTTACCAAGCAGACTGCCGCCACTCATATGGCCCGACAACCAGAGGTGATGGTCTGGGGTACCACTTCTTTTCTTTGCAGTACTCCCTTTGGTGCACCGTTACAGCTCAACGGTGCCTACCTGCACTGGACGAGAGTTTCTTCTATTTGGCTTCGAGATTCCCAAATGGTACCTTGGCCAGAAACGTCGCCGGATCTCTAACCAATGGAGAACGTTTGGGGCATTATGGACAGGGTCCTCCAACCGGTTGGGGATTTTGACGATCTAACACGCTAATTGGAGGTTGTTTGGAACCATATCCCTGAGGACGACATCTAGCAACTCTATCGATCAATCCCAAGCGGAATAGCTCCTTGCAGCCGGCCTAGGTGGCCGAGTGGTTCTAGGCGCTACAGTCTGGAACCGCGCGACCGCTACGGTCGCAGGTTCGAATCCTGCCTCGGGCATGGATGTGTGTGATGTACTTAGGTTAGTTAGGTTTAAGTAGTTCTAAGTTCTAGGGGACTGATGACCTCAGAAGTTAAGTCCCCTAGTGCTCAGAGCCATTTGAACCGTTTAGCTACTTGCATAAGGGGCACAGGTGGACCAACGCGTTATTGACAAGCTCAATTTTTGAAGCTCTTGCACTAAATCATGGCGATCCTTAATGAATCATTCAATTTTTCTGGAATTTTAATCGTTTATTTGTCCGTATATTAACATCACATGTACTGATTTCCTTCCCATCCGGAGAATTCCATCATGTTGCGTCGTCGTCCTTTTTTTGTCTTATTGTGTACTTTATGAAATTCTATGAGTTTTTTTGAGAGTTCGCTCGATTAATCGGTATACGACACCAAAAATTAATGCATTTTACGTTATTTTCACGAATCTCCATAGCCCCACAATGTCAATATTGATACAGTGAAACAGTTATTTATTTCAAGCGGTAGTGTGGCTGGAGTGTCGTCGTACTGTTGTAACAGTTGCAGGCAATGCAACTTGAGAAGAGTTATGAAAACAGTCCGACTGTCGTGCCGATTACGACAGTCATTATCAGAATACCATAGTTCTTGATATTATGTCAGACAAGCTGTAACGGTGGCACCTCATACTAGTCTTATTGTTGCCACTGGATTTCAACACGCAATGCCGAAACGAACCTGCAAATTCAGTGACACTTATTGTAAAGAGAGGAATGTTATCAAGATAGGTCACTTTGATTACGAAGCAGAGCTTTCGGTATACAACTGTTTTACTAGTATGAGTCATGGGGCGGTGTTCTGACTTAGTTGGTCACGCCAAGTCAAAGAAACACATTAACAGATTTAATGCAACGAGCTATAGTAAAATTCTACAACATTTTTTTGTAAAACCTCAGTTATGTGAAGGCACTAAACTTCGAGCAGCCGAACTTACACTAGCCTGTCGTACGTTAAAACATCGTCAGACCTTGACATGTACTGACTTTATTAGTAAGGTTAATGGCGTTATGTTTTATGATTCTTCTACTGCAAAAAAGTTTAGGTCGGAAAGAATTAAAGTGTCAGTCCTAATAAGAGGAGATCTTGCACCCCGGAGTTTGAAAGAAAGCGCTGAGAACATTAAAAAAGCCTTCTTTCTACGGAATATCCACTAATGTCAGCAATCATAAAGATACTAAAATATTTCGGTTTGTTGTTCAGTTGTTCGATATTAGTGAAGGAATTCAGTTTTGAAGGTGTGTTCCCCCCCAAATGAAACATTTGACGAAACTACTACATTTCTCATGAATACTGTTGAAATGTTTGATATTGAAGAAAATAAATGTTTGGAATTTTGTGTAGATAATATGAACACCAACTTTGGTGGGTTAACCCTTTCAGACCCTCTGGCTACAATTGTGTACATTAAATTTTACTGTGTCCTGGCTGCAGCAGAAGTACTTTTTACCAATGTTAACCTGAAGCATACATTTGTGAGTGTTCAATCTTTCCATCCTGTGCAAGTGCTGCCAACTGTTGGGCTTCATTGTGAAAATATCAGCAAGACAGTGTAGCAAATGATGAACAACAGTATACACAGTTGTGGTTGGTTCGATATATTACATCGTACAATCCAATATTGTTATTGTTATTTTGCATGATAATTATTGAATGAATATTTTACTAATTACTACAGTAGAGAAAATTTCGAAATTAGTTATTTTGGTCAATATAATAAAGTCAAGTGTGCGAAATATGTTTTGAAAACAGGCACAGAATTTTGTATAAAACTTGCATATAAATTCTTTAAAAAGTCATCTAAGAGCATTACCACATAAATAAAAATTTTCCTTCCGCCAGAAAAAAGTAGGGTCTGAAAGGGTTAAAGAGGTAAGATGAATGCAACGTATTTAACAAATTAAAGAAATACTGCTTTAACACGTAGAGGGGACAGGCTGTCCTCTACAAGTTTTACGCAACTGGATGCAGACATAGGCTGATTGTTTGAGCTGTGATGTTGAAACTACCACTGTGAAGATATTCTCGTATTTTTCTATATACACAGTTAGAACAGAGAGGTTTGTTTAAGGACTCTCGCGATTATGTAGGGACTGAATATGCAAGGTGTTGGAAATTGCCGTTACAGAATTCTATGAATTGTAGAGGTGAGTGAGTACATAATATTTTGAATAGGAATCGATGTTGGCAACGTCATCCAGCGCCACTGCAGAGCGTGAAAGTTACAGGCGCTGGCGCCTGTAAATGCATCTACATACCGGCTGATTCCGTGATGATGTTAGAAACTTTCTAGGACGATGGAAAAGGATAAAAGTGTCAATTTGAGGTAAGGTACCCTGTACCACAAATGAACGAGTCTAAAGTTATAAGTGAAAAGCGTTCTGATACTTCTGACAGTGGAATGCATCTACTGGTAATGTTGTTGCTAAGATTTTGAGGTAGGCAACTTTCAGATTTGATAGTATGGACCAAAACAAGAAAAAAATGTCTAGTAAATACGGGCTCTAAAGCGCATACCCTAAGAGCTATGAGCACTTGTTTAATAGAGATGTGTTTGACAGTAGAGAAGATGAGCAAGTGCTCAGAGCTCCTTAGGTATGCATTTTGGAGCCCATGTTTACTGAACATTTTTTCCTCGTTTCGGTCCATAACACCACCCTTGAAAGCTGCCTAGCTAACAATCTTAGCAACAATTGTACCAGTAGATGTATTCCACTGTCACAGGCAACAGAAAGGTTTTCGCTTATAACTTCCGACTCGGTCGTTTCTGGTACAGGGACCCTTACCTCAAATTGATACGTTTATCCTTCTCCATCATCCTAGAGAGTTTTTAACATCAAAACGGAATCAATCTGTATATGGATACATTTACAGGCGCCAGTGCCTATATCTTCGCCGTTGGATGACTTTCTCAGACGTGGGTTCCTATTCCAGATATTACCTACTCACTCCGCTCTACAAGTCCTAGAAGTCTGTAACTGGAATTTCCGAACATCCTGTATGAATGTAATGTGTCACTCAGAAACTCGCTGGTTAACATTATTTCTAGCAGTTGAACGAGTCATAAGGCTGTTTGAAATCTTAAAAGATTTTACCCTAAATCAATACAAAGCCCCCAAAATAATGGTTAAAATTTTCAGGACTCCCTTAAATGAAGAAGACTTACGGTTAATTCACAACCATCTTAGCATTTTGTAGCATGGAATAAAAGAAACTGAGGGAAACACGAGAAATGTAAGAGGGGTAAAAGACTTCGTGAAAAATTCTCCTGTAACTAAGAGAAACCAGCAGCAGTTCTTTTATTTTAATGTTAAAAACGTTCTCTTAAGAACAGAAGTAACAGTCAGCAGGAAAGGACTTAAAAGAAATTGGCAAACTGTACGACTCTTGTATAGACCAAGTGAACAAGTATAGCACCTCTCTTATTCACTATTAGACTATTGACAGTCTTTGATTGGGTGTAACTGAAGAGAATGCCAGAATGGGAAAGTGTTGAAAAGATATTTGAAGGGGAAAAAATTTAAATCGATGACTCATATTCTCTTTGATCAATTCGTTACACTCACAAATTTGGTTGAAAAAATCTTCACAAGTGAAATGAAGAAAACAAAGCACCATTGCAGTGTCATGAGAAGTGAGTCAGTTTTTTTAAAAGCTTCGGCCATCTTTAGAAGCACTCTGAGATGATAACCATTGCAAGGTATTTGTTTGCAATACCTTCCCACAGCGCCAAAGTAGAAAGAATATTTACATTCATAAATATCCAATGGACTGATCGAAGGAACAGAATGGAAATGGAATCTCTTCTTGCAAGCCATCCTACAGAACCTGTACAACAACTAAATCGGCTGTAATTTTGCCACTACGTCTCAAAGAATAGACATGATCAAGAGAGCTGGGAACAATGAAAAATTACCTTTTCCCATCTACAAGACCTTAGTAATATTTAAAGCTTACGTTAATTTTATTTTAGTAAAAATTCCATGGCTATAATATTTTGAAAAATCACAATAAATTTGAGACACTGGAAACCAGAAGGGTCTAAACCACACATCTGTCGATTTTGAGATTGTTTCGCGTATGCATGCTCCTGACATCTGTTGATCTTACGGTGAACCAGCTTTGTCAGTGGTGTAGCCCTGCGCTGCGTATATAAAATTTGCGGAAAGCCGTCTCGCGCCGATTTCTCTGATATTCACTTTCACAAGGGCCCAAAGCTCCAATTGTCATTGCTGTATGAACGTCCAGCGGCTATACAGAAGCCCATTTCTTAATGAAAGCTAGAAGCTCTTGAAGGAGGGATATCTTGAAGGAGTGCCCCCAACATAACCTGGTGGTTAACTCGTGGTTTCAGCATTACAGTCTGTAAAGTAGACGTTGAGGACTTAAGAAACTTTAAGAGTGTTACCGACCTCACTATAAAACGGAAAAGTGATGTGCGTGGTAACAACGTACAATTCAGAAATTTCTGTTCTTTAAAGTAACATTCTTCATTGGAGTCTGGGAGGCCAACATTTTCTTCAAGTCACATAGAGAGACCATAATTTATTATTTCTCCACAGTTTGTAGATGACTTACAAAAAACTGGTGGCCAGATACGTAGACGGAAGACAAATATCAACCTTGAAACATAAAGAATTTACAACAGTACTAGATACAACTTGAAACACATATATTTAACAAGTAAAATAAACAGACTGTTTATTTGGACTCGAGTTAGAGAGTTTGCGTAATGAAAATGGTGATAAGTGATAACGACGACGATGAGGTGCTGGGATACATCATAATTGTATGTATGGTGCATTTAATATCTGTAAAGTGGATATGTGATTTTTTTGTAGGAAATATAGGCTGCTGAGACTTATAATAAATAAACTCGTTTTTATCGTTTCTACTAATAGAAAGTAGGCGATCAGCGGCTTAACAGAACACTAATACTAAAAATTAAAAAAAATGAGAAACCTGGGTACTTTTGGGAGAAGGACGGGAAACCATTCGAGCCCAGCTGATAGTATCCCGGTTTTCCCCGAAAATAATTTGGCTGCCCTACCATATAGAATACACGAAATCATCAGACTCCCATATTCTCAGCACTGAAAACTAAGACGAATCACGAGTCTCACAAAGTAAGGAAGAAAGTAAAACATTTTCTGTACAGAGGCTGAGGGGCCGCCGTCTAGGGCTGTAAAAGTAACAATGTATTCGGTGTTGTAGAGACATGTAACCGTTACAAAGGATACGTTCCTCGTTGCATTCGTAATTGGACGTCATAACGTACAAAGCAAGTTAAACATACCGTTGCCGTTGGGTAAGGAGCTCTTTGATGTTTGTTGACAAATGAATACCGCGAGAGTTGGCGGAGCGGGAGTTGCAGATAAATTTGAGCCAGACTATTATTTTGCGATATCAACTACCGCAGTTAAAATTATTTTTTGATATCAGATATGATAGTTCATAGTTCTTAAGATAAACTGCCCTGTGAGGTGGTTATCGTATCGTAGCTTGCGTACGACGGAAAAAAAACTGTCTCTAGCCGCGGGTGCATTAAGACATCCAAACAATGCACCGTTTTGGTACGATTTGTTAAAATAAAGTGGCGGAAAATGCCATATCGACATCAACTCAGTATAAAGTGAACCAGTATCACGATGGTATTGTGTAACTGGATGCCAGGTTCTGTGATGTAATTCAGCAATACCTGAATGCTACACAACAGAAAAATACTGCAGATCTTTTACAGTAAATTTCAGGACTACGTCGTTTTTTACCGTACCACATTCTACGTATTTTTACGAAGCCTCAGAAGTTTATCTGTTCTGACTTTTTTTGGAAGGGATTCCTCATTGCACAACACGCGGCCTGGTATCTGTTTGGATGTAACTGTCGACATAAATCACATTTTTCTTCGTTTCGTGGCCCTTCTTTGAAAAAACGTTTTCTTCTTTTCCGCTCCACGACGACTGCATTACACAAAGATAAAGTGTACCCACCCACTATCCCCTGAACAGCTACCATATGGACTCATACGAATAATACAACGAATTATTGTAAAATAGTCTCTCCACTCATCTCAAATCCAAATTTGATCTTATGCATTCGTAAAAATTAAAAAATAAAACAGGATGCCGTTAGGTCAAACTAATGAGACACAGTTCCTACTCAAGTCACTAACGCTATCTACGAAATCCATTTGGGAGTAAGAAATTGGAGGATCTACACGTGCTTCTATGTCATACTCTGAAAACTACTGCGAAGTGCGTGGCAGAGGGCAGTTCCCCTTGTACCGATATTAGGACTTCTTCCCGTTCCACTGACGTATGTGCGCGGAAGGAGAATTGTCTAATTATCTCTGTGCGTGTAGTAATTAATCTAATCTTGTCCTCACGACCCCTACGGGAGCGATGCATTTAAAGCTCGTTCTTGAATTCTTGTAGGTAGGCTTTCTCTGCAGAGTACGCATCTATCTTCAAGTTTCTGCAAGTTCCGTTTATTCAGTATCTCCGTGGCACTCTCACGGATCAAACAAACCTGTGACTATTCGTGCAGCACTTGCCTGTATACGTTCAATATCCATTGATAGACCTATTTGATAGAGGTTCCACACACTGCAGCAAAATTTTGGGATGGGTCGCACGAGCGATTCGTAAGGGACATCTTTTGTAGACTCGTTGCATTTCCCTAGTATTCTGCCAACAAACTGGAGTGTGGCACTTGCATTATCTGTGCTGAGCCTGCGTGATCGTTCTATTTCATATCTGTACAAAGTGTTACACCCAGATACCTGTATGAGTTGGCCGATTTCAATTGTGGTTCAAATGGTTCAAATGGCTCTGAGCACTATGGGACTTAACTGCTGAGGTCATCAGTCCGCGACAACTTAGAACTACTTAAACCTAACTAACCTAAGGACATCAGACGCATTCATGCCCGAGGCAGGATTCGAACCTGCGACTGTAGCGGTCGCGCGGTTCCAGACTGTAGCGCCTAGAACCGCTTGGCCACTCCGGCCGGCTTTCAACTGTGAATCGCTGATACTTTAGTCGTAGGATAATACGTTTTCTCGCTTTTTGAAGTGTACAATTCTGCATTTCTGAATATTTAAAGTAATTTCCCAATCTTTGCACCACTTTGAAATCTTATCAGTCTCCGACTGAACATTTTTCAGCTCCTTTCGGACGGTAGGTCACTATAGATAACGTCATTATCTGCAAAAACCTGCGGTTGTTATTTAGTAGGCTTCCTCTGGATAGTTTGCGTCTATCTTCAGGTGACTGCAAGTTCAATTTCTTCAGCATCTGTGAGACACTCTCCCACGGGTCTGCATGGTCATTAAAACACAACATGAGAGCAACGGTCCCAAAACACCTCCCTGCGGCACAGCCAACATTATTTTTAAACCTGTCGATGGCTCTGCATTCAAGAGAACATCTTGCGCCCTCCCTACCAAGAAACCCTCAGTCTAGTCACAAATTTCACTCGATAACCGATAAGATCGTGCTTTCGATAACAAACATGTGTGTGGTACAGAGTCAAATGCTTTTCGGAAATAGAGAAATACTGCCAAGGCTCGCTCAAAAAGTAATGCATCCGAATTTTTATGTGATTACTCTGAAGTCTTTTTAAATGAAACAACTGTATTAACATTCCACATCTACAATGAAGAGCCAAACAAACTGATGCACCTAATATGGTGTAGGGCTGTTGCGTGATGTCCTTAGGTTAGTTAGGTTTAAGTAGTTCTAAGTTCTAGGGGACTGATGACCATAGGTGTTAAGTCCCATAGGGCTCAGAGCCATCTTTTGTACGGCTGTCGAGAGCACGCAGAGGTGCCGCAACACGACGTAGCATGGACTTGACTAATGTCTGAAGTAGTGCTGGAGGGAATTCACACCATGAATCCTGCAGGGCTGTCCATAAATCCGTAAGAGTACAAGCGGGTGGAGATCTCTTCTGAACAGCACGTTGCAAGGCATCCCAAGATACTCGATAATGGTCAGTGGCCAGCAGAAGTGTTTAAGCTCAGAAGAGTAATCCTGGGGTAATTCTGTAGCAATTCTGGATTTGTGGGGTGTCAGTTTGTCCTGCTGGAATTGCCCTAGTCCATCGGAATTCAAAAATGGAAATGACTGGATGCAGGTGGTCAGACAGGATGCTTGCGCACGTGTCACCTGTCAGGGTCGTATCTAGACGCATCAGGGGTCCCATATCGCTGCAGTCCCACGCCATTACAGAGCCTCCACCAGCTTGAACAGCCCCCTTGCTCACATGCAGGATCCGTGGATTCATGTGGTTGTTTCCATACCTGCACACGTCCATGCGCCCGATACAATTTGAATCGAGACTCGTCCGACCAGACAACATGTTTGCAGTCTTCAACAGTCCTCCGTCGGTGCTGACGAGCCCAGGCGACGCATAAAGCTTTGTATCGTGCAGTCATCAAGGGTACACGAGTTGGCCTTCGGCTGTGAAAGACCATATCGATGATGTTTCGTTGAACGTTTCGCACGCTGACTCTTGTTGATGGTCCCACATTGAAAACTGTAGCAATTTGCGGAAGGGTTGCACTTCTGTCAAGTTGAACGATTCTCTTCAGTCGTCGTTGGTCCCGTTCTTGCAGGATCTTTTTCCGGCCACAGCGATGTCGGAGATTTGATGTTTTACCGGATTCCCGATATTCAGGGTACACTCGTGAAATGGTCGTACGGGAAAATGTCCACTTCATCGCTACCTCAGAGATGCTATGTCTCATTGCTCGTGCGCCGACTAGAACGCCACGTTCAAACTTACTTAAATATTGGTAAACTGCCATTGTGGCAGCTGTGACCGATCTAACAGCTGCGTCAGACACTTGTCTTACATAGGTGTTGCCGACCGCAGCGCTGTATTCTGCCTGTTTACATGTCTCTGTATTTGAATATGCATACCTGTACCAGATTCTTTGGCCCTTCATTGTATATTCTTCATGCTTAGATATTTGCAACCCTCTGCCGTTAGAGGACTCCGAATTATAGCATGTAACATGACAGTGTATAACTATGGCAGTGCGTGAGAAACAGAGTAGTGTAATCGAGTTCGAAGAGTTTGTCCACATATGGAACACCCTCTCCTTTAATATGGCAATGCTAGACCAGACACGAACGCTGTAACATCTACAACAATCTGATGCCTTTGGTTCACTGTCATCAGACATCCTGCATACAGCACCAGCTTGGCCACACACGATTTTCAATTGTTCCGAAAACTTAAAGACCACCTTACGGGACATCACTTCGTTAGTGATGAGAGCCGAGGTTGTTACTCCGTCAAAGAAGACAGACTTTGTACAGTGATAGTGTCAACAAATCGGTCTCTCGTTTGGAGTAATGTGTTCGTCGCCTGGGTAACTACGTTGAGAAATATATATGTAGACATGAAGAATAGAGATGTAGAACATTAATGGTCTGTTCCATTTAAAAAGTTTCAAGAGTTTTGAGTTAGAAATTCAGAAGTATTACTTTTCGGTACGCCCTCATATAGTTATCTTACTACCATGATCCACAGCTTTTAGGATTCATGGGAGAAAAGTGTGAGTTGTATATAACATGATCCACGTTTTCGGAATTCATGCTGTTAGAGATACGTCAATACGAATACTGCAAATTCTGCCCGAGTCGGACACAAATTGCGCACGGGAAAGAAAAAGTGGCTACTGACAAATGTATTACGTGCTCAGTGTCACTGACTTATTTCGCTGAGAATAAGAAACTGATGCAATACGGAACTACAGAGTCGTTACGGAGCATGCGCGGAAGTAGGTGGACGAGTGAGCGTTTCCGTTACCCTGAGTCCGCTGAGAATAACGATTTAGAGGAATACGCAAACTACACGAGTTGGCCCGAGTAGGGCACGAACTGCTTCCGGGTGAGAAAACATGCGATTAGCGAAACGTTTCAAGTAGTAACGAAACGATGCTTCGATTATCGTGGATTACCCGTTATCCAGTAACAAATACGTACGATGTGCACAGAAAATTGCACAGCAAAGACAGTGGTTTAAAAGTGGGCACTAAAGACGTATTGCGTTAGCAGATCCAGAGAATGCCTGGCTAGCATAGTGTGATGTCCTCTTCCCTGCGGACCAGACCTTACGTACTGCACATGGTCGTCCGCAGAAATTTTACAAAGGGGGAGCAACATTCTGAAACTACCATTTTTGAAAAGTTTAGCAGGAAATACAAAAAAATTATTGTGTCTCACGCGTTCATTAGTTACCCTGTCAATATTTTGGAAGTAAATTATTTTAAGCCTGAAAGGTAAGGGTATTTCATCAGTATCTTATAAATAGTTTCTGAACTTTGATGCGCCTTTTTGATTTAGCGATCTACGATTACAGTACCATATCATTAAGTTCTGCGCATCCAACTAGTTAGGAACAGAAGTTAGAAAATAATCACAAAAATAATTTCGTTCACTTAACAATAATAGATTATCAATGAAAATTGAAAATCCAAAAGTGAAAAAAGGTCAGATCGATTAAATAAATGCCCTAGAATATCAACAAAAATAAATAGCAAAAAACATCCAGTAATAATTCCGCTCAAAGTGCAGAACTAAGAAATATACTATAAATACATATTCAACTTTGACGCTATCTATATCACATCCCGTCATGTTAATTGATGTTTCACGCCTTCTAATTTCTAATGTTCTTCGGCGTAGAAAAAGGTGATACATAGTAACATGTAGGCCCTAACAAATGTTGAAAAACATGCGTTTTGAAAACTAAATTAACTTGTGTAAAGCGTAAGATTAGGGACAGTATTCGAGCAAATGAATGTTGAAATCATTCCATGACTTCATTTTGCACTGCAGTGCGCGCCGTATAGCTCGAATACGTACCAACTCCTGGAGAGCATATATCTTCGATATTGAAAGTTCATAATGTTTTCCTTCTCTTCTAACGCAGAAAGTGGCAGCTTTCCTTTGCGACTGATGCATTTAAGTCCACATGCAGCGTGTTCCTTAGTCTACTACAGTCTCCATGACGATTAAAACCGAATGCTTTTTCATCAAGCCTTGACAGGTCTTGTTTATCCACCGATACTTATCCCGTGGTGAGTATTACAATTGTCTCTTTCTGTAGCTGGATGAGAACTGTGCGAAGTAGCGACAAAGAAGAGTTGGCGAATCTATTCCCACAATTTCTTATAAGGCTCACATCTGGCATGACCGAAAAGCAGCGGCGAAACAGCCATCGCGACAAGAAATAAAAACCGATGTAATTTCCCGTAGATATACTGGCAACTACACTAATCAAAGCTGTGTAGTAGTCGCTAAAGCCACAGTGTTTTCCCTCTGCATTCGACAGTTCTAAGTATGCGGTGCAGTAAAATAATTACAACCAGTTATCTCCAGGTATACTTGAAAAACCGTAGGTTGTTAACACCAGTTTCGGCGGCAAGTCAGCCGTACCACTTACACTGCCTTCCATACAAAATACAAAGATTGGCCGAAAATACGAGCACACTCTCTCGCGATAAAGCTACGACCTACCTGTTCGTAGAAGTATCTTCCGCGCTAACCGGCCGAATGTGGTCCTAGCAGTCGGCTGACACGCTCTGCGGGCGCCAATAAAGAGTGGAAGCTGCTACCACGCGAGGATTACATAATCTCAGCCTCTGGTGCTGCTACGCGATGTTGTGCAATAGTGACTGCGCCAATGCCACTACACTGACGGGAAACTTTTGTCAGTGACAGGTTTTAGCGAGACGGCCGTACGCCTTAGCTACATGTGGCCTTCCACTTCTGCAACAAATTATTTAGTAAAAGAAAAGAAAAAGAGATGGAAGGCTAGGATTTAACATTCCATCGACGACAAAGTCATTAGCGATGTAGAACTCCATCTGGTAGTCTAACGCATGACTTCCTTAGCAGACATAGAACACAATTGTGCAATCATTTTCTTCCCATAAAGACGCTCTCCAGCAAAGTCATGTTGGCGTACGTATCTTAAGCGAGAGGTAACACCAAGAAAATTCGCCGCCAACCTGCCATCAATCTAGAGTTATCAAACAGCCTGCATTGCTGTGCTACACTCTCTGGGAGTGGAGACATCCGTTCAGCACTGACCTTGTCGCCTGAAGTATTTCAAGTCAGACGCTACATCATGTTATTTCTGCTATGTCTCCATGGGTTGGGTAGCTAACTTGCGTTAGTTGCGTGGCCATCTATCCTGAGTTAAACGGTTCGACTCCTGGTGGTGGAAGAAATGTTTATCAGTAGCTTTTTCCCGATGAGGCAGAGCTGTATTTAGAATCCACAAACTTCTAGGCTGAAACTGTGGTGAGTCTTGTAAGTGAGTAGCCTTTACTTTTTTGTATGTTATCGTAAATACAAATCTGGAAATTTGAACCGACAGCCTAAATGTGCTCCTGAGCTCAAAGCTACATCATTTACATGAAATTCAAAAGAATCGTGTGTGCTTGAAAACCGATCTCATTCACAAGCAAATAAATAAGCAAACCAATAATTTCACGCTCAGTAGACTTTATCAGTGCGAGCTGTTCGAAAATCATAACTATATATAAAAAACTGTAATGTCGACCTGTATAGGAACGTAACCTGAAACACACGAAAATTTCTTCGCTGACATATGGCCCTGGTAAAATAAAGAAACTGACAGCACCTACATTGCGCAAAGGAAACGAAACAACTGCACTACATGATCAAAAGTATCCGGACACCTGGCTGAAAATGACTTACAAGATCGTGGAGATCTCCATCGGTAATGCTGGAATTCAGTATGGTGTTGGCCCACCCTTAGTCTTGATCACAGCTTCCATTCTCGGAGGCATACTTTCAATCAGGTGCTGTAAGGTTTCTTGGGTAATGGCAGCTCGTTATTCACGGAGTACTGCACTGAGAAGAGGTATCGAGGTTGGTCGGCGAGGCCTGCGACGAATTTGGCGTTCCAAAACATCCCAAAGGCCACGCATTATGAACAGGTGATCGATCGTGTTGAAAGGTTCAGTCGCCATCCCGGAATTGCTCTTCAACAGCGGGAAGCAAGAATATGCTTAAAACCTCAATGTTGGCCTGTGCTGTGATAGTGCCACGCAAAACAACAAGGGGTGCAAGCCCCCTCCATGAAAAACAGAACCACACCATAACACTACCGCCTCCGAATTTTACTGTTGGCACTACACACGCAGGCAGATGACGTTCACCGGTCATTCGCCATACCCACATCCTGCCATCGGACCGCCACAATGTGTACCGTGATACATCACTCAACACAACGTTTTTCCACTGTTCAATTGTCCAATGTTTACGCTCCTTATACCAAGCGAGGCATCGTTTGGCATTCACCGGCGTGATGTGTGGCTTATGAAAAGCCGTTCGACCATGAAATCCAAGTTTTCTGACTTCCCACCTGACTGTCATAGTACTTACAGTGGATCCTGATACAGTTTGGAATTCCTGTGTGATGGTCTGGATAGATGTCTGCGTATTATATATTACGACCGTCTTCAACTGTCGCCCGGCAGTCTCTGTCAATCAACAGACGAGGTCGGCCTGTACGCTTTTGTGCTCTACGTGTCCCTTCACACTTCCACTTCACTATCACATCAGAAACAGTGGACCTAGGGGTGCTTAGGAGTGTGGAAATCGCGTACAGACGTATGACACAAGTGACACCCAATCACCTGACCACGTGGAAGTCCGTGCGTTCCGCGGAGCGCTCCTTTCTGCTCTCTCACGATGTCTAATGACAACTGAGGTCGCGGATATGGAGTACCTGACAGTAGGTGGCAGCACTATCCACCTAAAATGAAAAAGTATGTTTTTAGGGGTGTCCGGATAATTTTGATCACATAGTGTACATATTGTGAATCTCACCTGTAAAATGAGGTACTGACAGAAACAGCAACACAGCAAGACTCCACAACAGGTTAAAAAATACTGCTAAATACTAACTACAGTTGGCCCAGGGAAATTGGGTTCATAATCTTGATACAGAATGCCAGTGAAAAACATGATTCAATCGTTATGTTATGAAACTTCAGTTAAGAAGGAACTTATTTAAGATTACAATTATAGACTATAATATGAAAATTCATTTAATCTAATGACTTCCACGGTACAGTAAATTAAGTCAGAAGATCAATCAGTAGAATAATTATCAAAAATTCAACTGTGACGAGGATGAAGTGGACCAACAACGCAAGACTACAAAAATAAAAATGCACTTTTGACCTCGTCAAATAATACCTTGTTCTTCATTTCAAAACCTTTTCATGTCCGTATGCTATGCAACGATTGTTCTGAGTCATCATTCCTCGTCGAAATAAATCTGTAACTCAATAGTTCCAAAAATGCGTCCATGTATTAGACTGTACACTCAACAAAAGCAAAATCTGCCTGCTGCACATCGCAGCTATCCACTACTGGTTGTCAAAGACTCCACAGTGCTGCCATCGCAGACACAGATACTGTTGCCTAACAACTGCTTCTCCGGCCATAATTCGTCAAATATATCATTTCGATTTACGAATATTAACACATCCAATAACATCATCAAAAAATAGCCATCTTAAGCCTTACAAGTGGGAATTGTTTAGAAATTAACCAGCAGCAATAAAGGGCGGAAAATTGAATATGAACACTTGAAAAACGAAAATAATAACTGACAAAAAATCCAATAAAGAGACACAAACGTCAAGACAGATGATATAACAATGCAATAAAGCAGTCACTTCTGCTACTTAGGCAGCATTACCAATCAAGACAATATGTGCACCTCAGAAATCAGAAGGAGAACTGACTCGCTAAACATTCCTTCAGTAGCAAGAAACAACTTTTACAAGTAGGTACAAAGTATGAAAACTAGAAATGAAATTCATCAATGCAGTTTATCGTTGGGAAACATGGGTCCTGATGAAACACGATGTACAACGTCAGGAAGCTATGGAAATGTGGATGTGGAGAAGGATGCTCAAAATAAGCCAGAGAGGCAAAAAATGGAAACAGGTTGTTATGTAGGACTTAGATGAAACAAGGGAGTTGATAATTGCCACCTAAAAGAGGAAAATAAAATTCTTTGTCCACACGCTACGTCACAACGATTTCTTGACCACCATATTGATAGAAAAGGTATTAGGGAAGAAAGAACGAGGAAGAATCATCTAGATTTTGTGATGAATGGACTAAAATTCAAGCAAGACACAGACTTTGAGACATATCGCACCCCGCCAAGAATAGTGACACACATCGGAAGGCCACTTTTTAGTTTGTCATTCAAAAATACCTGTATACTGCCCCAACGTGCACGAAAAATATAATGGAAATTACTGTCAACAGTACTTACTTCAAATTTAAAGATAGCTTATACTACTTCAACACACGTTTAATAGACTTAATGCCTTTAGCCAATGGCCTTGCCGCTGTGGTAAGAGCGGTTCCCGTCAGATTACCGAAGTTAAGCGCTCTCAGGCTGGGCTAGCACTTGGATGGGTGACCATCCGGTCTGCCAAGCGCTGCTGGCAAACGGGATGCACTCAGTCCTTGTGAGGCAAACTGAGGAGCTACTTGCTTGAGAAGTAGCGGCTCCGGCCTCGGGAACTGACATACGGCCGGGAGACCGGTGTGCTGACCACATGCCCCTCCATATCCGCATCCAGTGACGCCTGTGGGCTAACGATGACACAGCGGCAGGTTGGTACCGGTAGGCCTCCATGGCCTGTACGGACGGAGTTTGGATTTTTTAAAATTCCTTTGAGTCGATTTTTCGCAAGTACTGCAATTTAGAGTTGTGTCACTGTTCATGCCAGTGTGCGGTCAACAGCAAGCCCGCGATTCTTTAAAGAGTCGAACTCCCATGTAAAAAGCAGTTTCAAACTTTTGATTGCCTAACAAAGGAGTTACTGTGTTCAATATTTGACTTAATCACGTAAACGAGAAAAGGTACGAAAAAATTTGGAATTGTGTGCAAAGTTCGTTGGAAGTTCTCTCATTGTCAACAACACCATGAGGGTAGTCTGGTTTTACGCATGTCAATGTTTATGACGTCATATCTTCTGAATACATTGAAGAGTAAAAGAAACTGATGTTGTTGTTGTGGTCTTCATCCTGAGACTGGTTTGATGCAGCTCTCCATGCTACTCTATCCTGTACAAGCTTCTTCATCTCCCAGTACCTACCGCAACCTATATCCTTCTGAATCTGCTTAGTGTATTCATCTCTTGGTCTCCCTCTACGATTTTTACCCTCCACGCTGCCCTCCAATACTAAACTGGTGATCCCTTGATGCCTCAGAACATGTCCTACCAACCGATCCTTTCTTCCAGTCAAGTTGTGCCACAAACTCCTCTTCTCCCCAATCCTATTCAATACCTCCTCATTAGTTATGTGATCTACCCATTCTTCTGTAGCACCACATTTCGAAAGCTTCTATTCTCTTCTTGTCTAAACTATTTATCGTCCATGTTTCACTTCCATACATGGCTACACTCCATACAAATACTTTCAGAAACGACTCAATACTCGATGTTAACAAATTTCTCTTCTTCAGAAACGCTTTCCTTGCCATTGCCAGTCTACATTTTATATCCTCTCTACTTCGACCATCATCAGTTATTTTGCTCCCCAAATAGCAGACCTCATTTACTACTTTAAGCGTCTCATTTCCTAATCTAATTCCCTCAGCATCACCCGACTTAATTCGACTACATTCCATTATCCTCGTTTTGCTACTGTTGATGTTCATCTTATATCCTCCTTTCAAGACACTGTCCATTCCATTGAACTGCTCTTCCAAGTCCTTTGCTGTCTCTGACATAATTACAATGTCATCGGTGAACCAAAAAGTTTTTATTTCTTCTCCATGGATTTTAATACCTACTCCGAATTTTTCTTTTGTTTCCTTTACTGCTTGCTCAATACACAGATTGAATAATATCGAGGAGAGGCTACAACCCTGTCTCACTCCCTTCCCAACCACTGCTTCCCTTTCATGTCCCTTGACTCTTATAACTGCCATCTGGTTTCTGTACAAATTGTAAATAGCCTTTCGCTCCCCGTATTTTACTCTTGCCACCTTCAGAATTTGAAAGAGAGTATTCCAGTCAACGTTGTCAAACGCTTTCTCTAAGTCTACAAATGCTAGTAACGTAGGTTTGCCTTTCCTTAATCTATCTTCAAAGATAAGTCGTAGCGTCAATATTGCCTCAAGTGTTCCAATATTTCTACGGAATCCAAACTGACCTTCCCTGAGGTCGGCTGCTACCAGTTTTTCCATTCGTCTGTAAAGAATTAGCGTTATTATGTTGCAGCCGTGACTTATTAAACTGATGGTTCGGTAAGTTTCACATCTGTCAACACCTGCTTTCTTTGGGATTGGAATCATTATATTCTTCTTGAAGTCTGAGGGAATTTCGCCTGTTTCATACATCTTGCTCACCAGATGGTAGAGTTTTGTCAGGACTGGCTCTCCCAAGGCCGTCAGTAGTTCTAATGGAATGTTGTCTACTCCCGGGGCCTTGTTTCGACTTAGGTCTTTCAGTGCTCTATCAAACTCTTCACGCAGTATCGTATCTCCCATTTCATCTTCATCTACATCCTCTTCCATTTCGATAATATTTTCCTCAAGTACATCGCCCTTTTATAGGCCCTCTATATACTTCTTCCACCTTTCTGCTTTCCCTTCTTTGCTTAGAACTGGGTTTCCATCTGATCTCTTGATATTCATACAAGTGGTTGTCTTTTCTCCAAAGGTCTCTTTGATTTTCCTGTAGGCAGTATCTATCTTACCCCTAATGAGATAAGCCTCTACATCCTTACATTTGTCCTCTAGCCATCTCTGCTTAGCCATTTTCCACTTCCTGTCGATCTCATTTTTGAGACGTTTGTATTCCTTTTTGTCTGCTTCATTTACTGCATTTTTATATTTTCTCCTCTCATCAATTAAATTCAATATTTCTTCTGTTACCCAAGGATTTCTACTAGCCCTCGTCTTTTTACCTACTTGATCCTCTGCTGCCTTCATTACTTCATCCCTCAGAGCTAACCATTCTTCTTCTACTGTATTTCTTTCCCCCATTCCTGTCAATTGTTCCTTTATGCTCTCCCTGAAACTCAGTACAACCTCTGGTTTAGTCAGTTTATCCAGGTCCTATCTCCTTAAATTCACACCTTTTTGCAGTTTCTTCAGTTTTAATCTACAGTTCATAACAAATAGATTGTGGTCAGAGTCCACAACTGCCATTGGAAATGTCTTACAATTTAAAACCTGGTTCCTAAATTTCTGTCTTACGATTATACAGAGGGTTCCAAAAAATGTATCCACTGTTTAAAATTCCATAACTGGCAAACTAATTGACGGAGTTGTCTCATCTTTGGTAGTGTAATAGTTTGTAGTTCTGGCAATCGCCACACACCCCGTTTTATTGCGTTGTTTTGTTTGTCAGATGACAGTCGCCAGATAGTCAGTGTTTTGTTCTTAGTTGCACCTGGTTACTCGAGTAAACATGGCTGGCTTAAGGGTTACATTCGATGAAAGGAAGTCAGTTTTGAAGTGTTATTTTAAGTACGAAAACATTAATGACGTTCAACGGCAATGGCGAAATGAGTATCAAACAGAGCCACCGAGACGTTTAACGATTCTTCGCATTCGAGTCAAATTTGAATGAGAAGGCTATGTTAAAGATGTAAACAAACAACGATCTGGACGACCCGCAACAGTAACAAGTCCAGCTAACTCCCGTCGTATGTTACAACAATTCACTCGCTCACCACAAAAGTCTGTGAGACAGTGTGCCCGTGGAACTGGAGTGAGTCGCTGAAGTGTTCGGCGAATTTTGAAGACAGCAAAGTGGAAGTCCTACATCCCCCGACTGCTACACGCAATGAAAGAGGAGGACCCAGATCGTGGAATAGAGTGCTGCGAGTGGTTTACTAACATGGTGCGCAACGATGAAGAGTTTGCAGAGTTGATTGTGTGGTCTGATGAGGCACAGTTCAAACCCAATAATGCAGTAAATCGCCAAAATTGCATCTACTGGGTCGCCGAAAATCCGAAAGTCCATGTAGACAAAGCCGTGAATTTGCCAGGAGTAAATGTCTGGTGTGGGTTGTCTTACCGGGGCTTGATTGGGCCATTCTTCTTTGACGGCACAGTTACCGGTGAGGTGTACCTTCAGATGCTTCAGATATCCATTTTACCTGCCATCCGAGACTTGTATGGAGACGGAAGAGTTTACTTTCAACAATATGGTGCCCCAGCCCACTACCAATATCGTGTTAGGGCGTATCTCGACGAAAATCTACCAGAAAGATGGATAGGCCGTAGAGGTGCTGTGGAGTATCCACCACGTTCCCCAGACCTAACTCCTCTGGACTTTTACCTGTGGGGAACATTAAAGGATGTCGTTTATCGACAAAAGCCACGCACATTGCATGAACTTCGAGAATCCATCGTAGATTCATGGGCAAATATCCAACTGAACACGTTGCAGTCAGTAGTTCGTGCTGCAGTTCGACAGCATCGTTTGTGTGTAGGTTTTAATGGTGACTATTTCGAACTCCTACTTTAAGCTACACTTTCACCAAAAATTAGACAATTCCGTCAATTAGTTTGCACGTTATGGACTTTTAAACAGTGGATACATCTTTTTTGGACCCCTCTGTGTAATCTATCTGATACCTTCTAGTATCTCCAGGATTCTTCCATGTATACAACGTTCTTTCATGATTCTTGAACCAAGTGTTAGCTACGATTAAGTTATGCTCTGTGCAAAATTCTACCATGGGGCTTCCTCCTTCGTTTCTTACCCCCAATCCATATTCACCTACTACGTTTCCTTCTCTTCCTTTCCCTAATGACGAATTCCAGTCAACCATGAGTATTAAATTTTCGTCTCGCTTCACTATCTGAATAATTTCTTTTATCTCATCATAAATTTCATCAATTTCTTCATCATCTGCAGAGCTAGTTGGCATATAAACTTGTACTACAGTAGTAGGCGTCGGCTTCGTGTCTATCTTGGCTACAATTACGCGTTCGCTATGCTGTTTCTAGTAGCTTACCCGTACTCCTATTTTTTTATTCATTATTAAACCTACTCCTGCATTACCCCTTTTTGATTTTGTATTTATAACCCTGTATTCACCTGACCAGACGTCTTGTTCCTCCGAACTTCACTAATTCCCACTATATATAACTTTAACCTATCCATTTCCCTTTTCAAATTTTCTAACCTACCTGCCCGATTAAGGGATATGACATTCCACGCTCCGATCAGTCGAACGCCAGTTTTCTTTCTCCTGATAACGACGTCCTCTTGAGTAGTCCTCGCCCGGAGATCCGAATTGGGGACTATTTTACCTCCGGAATATTTTACCCAAGAGAACGCCATCATCATTTAACCATACAGTAAAGCTGCATGCCCTCGGGAAAAACTACGGCTGTAGTTTCCCCTTGCTTTCAGCCATTCGCAGTACCAGCACAGCAAGGCTGTTTTGGTTAGTGTTACAATGCCAGATCAGTTAATCATCCAGACTGATGCCCCTGCAATTACTGAAAAGTCCGCTGGCCCTCTTCAGGAACCACACGTTTTTCTGGCCTCTCAACAGACACCTCTCCGTTGTGGTTGCACCTACGGTACGGCTATCTGTATCGCTGACGCACGCAAGCCTCCCCGCCAACGGCAAGGTCCATGGTTCATGGGGTGTGGGGGGGGGGGGGGGAGGAAGAAACTGATGCACCTGCCTAATATCGTGTAGGACCCCGCGAGCACTTAGAAATATCGCAACTCGACGTGTCATGGACTCGACTAATGTCTGAAGTAGTGCTGGAGGGAACTGACAGCATGAAGCCTGCGGGGCTGCCCATAAATCCGTAAGAGTGAGATCTCTTCTGAACAGCACGTTCCAAGGTATCCCACATACGCTCAAAAATGTTCATGTCTGGGGAGTTTGGTGGCCAGCGGAAGTGTGTAAACTCAGAAGAGAGTTCATGGAGCCATTATGTAGCAATTCTGGACGTGTGGGGTGTCGCATTGTCCTGCTGGAACTGCCCAAGTCCGTCGGCATGCACAATGGACATGAATGGATGCACGTGATCAGACAAGATGCTTACGTACGTGTCACCTGCCAGAGTCATATCTAGATTAGATTAGAGATTAGATTGGTACTTGTTTCATAGATCATGAATACGACTCTTCGTAATGATGTGGAACGTGTCGAGTTAATAAAAGGTGTATATACGAGATATTACATTATACAAAATATTACATGACACTTAATATTTTTAATTTTTTTTTTGTGGTGGGGGTTGGGGAAATTACCCACTTACTACATCCAAAAATTCGTCTAATGAGTAGAAGGACTTCTTTGAATTTCCTTTTAAATGCTGTATGGCTATCTGTCAGAGTTTTGATGCTATTAGGTAAGTGACCAAAGACTTTTGTGGCAGCATAATTTACCCCCTTCTGAGCCAAAGTTAGATTTAACCTTCAGTAGTGAAGATCATCCTTTCTCCTAGTGTTGTAGCCACGTACACTGTTATTACTTTTGAATTCGTTCGGACTGTTAATAACATATTTCATAAGTGAATATATATATTGTGAGGCTACAGTGAAGATCTCTAGTTCTTTAAATGAGTGTCTGAAGGATGATCTTGAATGAGCTCCAGCAATTATTCTGATTACACACTTTTGTGCAATGAACACTCTTTTACTCAATGATGAGTTGCCCCATAATATGATGCCACACGAAAGCAGAGAATGAAAAAAGGCGTGGTAAGCTAATTTACTAAGATGTATATCACCAAAATTTGCAATGATCCTAATAGCATAAGTAGCTGAACTCAAACGTTTCAGGAGATCTTCAGTGTGTTTTTTCCAGTTCAACCCCTCATCAATGCATACACCCAGAAATTTTGAATGTTCTACCTTAGCTACCGATTTCTGATCAATGTCAGCTACCAATTTGCGATGGAAGTCAGATGTATCAGTAGGCCCATATCAGTCCAACTGCACACGCCCCATACTATTACAGAGACTCCATCAGCTTGAACAGTCCCCTTGCTTACATGCAGGCTCCATGGATTCATGAGGTTTTCTCCGTACCCTTACGCGTCTATCCACTTGATACAATTTGAAAGGAGACTCGTCCTACCAGGAAACATGTTTCCAGTCATCAGTAGTCCAATGTCTGTGTTGACGGGCCTAGGCAAGGCGGAAAGCTTTATGTTGAGCAGTCATCAGGGATATATTGGTGGGCCTTCGGCTCCAAAAGCCCATATCGATGTTGTTTCTTTGAGTAGTTCTCAAGCTGACGCTTGTTGATTATCCACCATTGAAATCTGCATCAATTTGCGGAAGAGGTGCACTCCTGTCACGTTGAACGTTTCTCTTCAGTCGTCGTTGGCCCTCTTCTTGCAGGATATTTTTCCGGCCGCAGCGATCTTGGAAATTTGATGTTTCACCGGACTTCTGACATTCACGGTGCACTCGTGAAATGGTCGTACGGGGAAATCCGCACTTCATCGCTACCTCAGATATGTTGTGTCCCGTTGCTTGTGCGCAGACTATACATTGTTGATTTTAGTCAGCGTAGCTGGCAATCTGTCGCAGCAGAAGTCCTAGATTCTCAGTCACTGTAAAAATTCCAACTTCGGAAAAGTAAAATTAAAATTCAATATCGTGTTGTGTTTCAGCTAAAAATTTATTACAATCTGAAACCACATAAAGGCATCTTGACAAATCTGAAATAAGTTGTAACATACTTACAATAATGAAATAAATCAAGGTCAACAGGCTACATGCCTTCTGTCTAAATAAACTCAATGTACTGACCTAAATTGCTAACATGGCTGTAACTATTTATACTTTCTTAACAATCCCGAACACCGAGCGAGGTGGCGCAGTGGTTAGCACACTGGACTCGCATTCGGGAGGACGACGGTTCAATCCCGTCTCCGGCCATCTTGATTTAGGTTTTCCGTGATTTCCCTAAATCGTTTCAGGCAAATGCCGGGATGGTTCCTTTGAAAGGGCACGGCCGATTTCCTTCCCAATCCTTCCCTAACCCGAGCTTGCGCTCCGTCTCTAATGACCTCGATGTCGACGGGACGTTAAACACTAACCACCACCACCACCACCAATCCCGAACAATCCTCGGCATTGTTTAGAAACATATTTTGATTAATTAACAATTAAAACTCTCATCCTAAAACAAATGACACATTTCAATGATTACCTTGACTCTTATATATTTAACACATCAGTGAATTCTAGTGTCATCGTAATTGTAGTATATATAAACGTTTAGGTATCAAATGTTAACAATACACTTGTTATATTTACTAATTACAGTAGATTCATATCATACAAAATGTTTCTACCAATTAACTCACTTCGACACATTAGTGTAATTAAGATTCCATAATTATTTTCTTTGTAAATTTTTCACAAGTGCATGTTTCCATACACCTCTGTCTCAGAAATTACTGTTTCTGGTTAAAATTTACGTGTTTAAATAGGTTTCAATTAGACTGTTATGTTTCAAACCCCACGTTTAAAGCCGGCCATTGTGGCCGAGCTGTTCTAGGCGCTTCAGTCCGGAACCGCGCTGCTGCTACGGTCGCATATTCGAATCCTGCCTCGGGCACGGACGTGTGTGCTGTTCTTAGGTTAGTTAGGTTTAAGTAGTTCTTAGTCTAGGGGATGATGACCTCAGATGTTACGTTCCATAGTGCTCAGAGCCATTTGAACGGAACACCCCCCCCCCCCTCCCGCCCTCCAAAATTACAGACCAATACCCCTAACATCGGTTTGATGCATAATTATGGAACTTTTTTCTGAATTCGAATGTAATTATGTTGTTTGCATTTGTATATATAGCCCATGTTTCTGCCATAAACTTAACATTGCCGGCCGCTGTGGCCGAGCGGTTCTAAGTGCTTCATTCTGGAACCTCGCTGCTGCTACGGTCGCAGGTTCGAATCCTACCTTGGGCACGGACTTGTGTGATGTTCTTAGGTTAGCTAGGTTTAAGTAGTTCTAAGTCTAGGGGACTGATGACCTAAGATGTTAAGTCCCATACTGCTTAGAGCCATTTGAACCATTTTTTTGAACGCACGTTTAAACTCACTTAGATGTTGATTTCATGCCATTGTAGCAGCAGTAACCGATCTAACAACTGCACCAGACACTTGTCTTCTACAGGTGTTGTCGACCGCAGCGCCATATTCTGCCTGTTTACCTATCTCTGTATTTGAATACGCATGCCTATAGCATTTACTTTGGCGCTTCAGTGTGTATACTATGCAGTTTAACTGAACAGAAACAAGCTTTAACCTCATTACTACAAAATTACAATATGACTTTGGAGGCACAGCCAGAACATTATGACCACGCACCTAGTAGCTGGTACGTCTACCTTTGGCATGTATAACTGTTGGGTACATAGTTCCACGTAGTCAGCGCGTACACAACTTTCCCACTAGAGCGCGCCCCACTAAGAACAACAGCGCAGGCGCAGCGCTCGTCCGTCTCCGCCCTACGAGATGGTGCTGTCTTCGAGACGGACCAAATTCTGCTTCCGCCGATCCGCGTATTAATATGTAACGCAGCCAATGAGATTGCTGCTAACGTAGAACCTTTTCTCCTCGCGGATCACACTCGCGCAGTGATACCTGAACGCGCGAGGTATTATAACGAGTGTACAGACCTCCGATTAGTGAGTCTGCGTCAGTCTGCATTAGTCTGCATTAGTCTATAATCAAGTTTCAGTCTGCGCCTAATAAGATTATCATATTCCTGTACAAAGCCACGAAGATAAATGTATAGACACTAGGTCAAGTATCAGAGATATGTGAGAATAAGATTAACGTACCAAGAGCAAAGCAACTTTAGATTGTCAATTGTAAATAGCATCCAGAATCAAGTTAAGTAATTTTTATGCTTGTTATTGTTTTAATAAATGTGTGTGAAAATTAATCAAGTTCTGTTTAAAGTTGGTCCCTTTCAATCTGCTACTCTAAGCGTACAAGTGGCATTTCTATCGTCTGACCTAACGGCAGAAGAAAAACACGCCACGATAAGACCACGAGACATATTGCTGACACTCGCCTAATTCGTTAGAGCGACAAGTCAAATAATCTGATGGTGTGTGTACCGAAGGTCTTACAGTACGCACACCACAATAACAATGGCGAAGCGTTGTGGCATGCAAGTAATGAGGCCTTGGTCGGTCGCTGGAAGGAGTCGGCACCACATCTGCACACACAAGTCCCCTAATTCCCGTAAATTCGGGGAGAGGTGGGCCATGAGCTCTGATACCACGTTCAGTCACGTCCGACATGTATTCGATCAGGTTCAGATCTGGCTTGTTGGGGAGCCAGCGTCAATTGGATCTTGTCACTGTGCTCCTCGAGCCCCTCCATCACACTCCTGGCCTTGTGACATGGCGCATTATCTATCTGAGAAATGCCACTGCCGTCGAGAAGGGGTGTGCAACACTCCTTGGCCTCATGGTGCCTTGCGCGAACTCCACTGGACCCATGGATATTCACACGAATGTTTCCCAGAGCATAATGGAGCTGCCGCCAGTTTGCCTCCGTCCCGCAGTGCAGGTGTCAAGGAGTTGTTGCCTGGAAGACGACGAATTTGCGCCCACCTATCAGCATCACGAAGAAGGGATTCATCAGACCATGCAACACTCTCCCATTGCGCCAAAGTCTAGTGCCGATGGTCACGTGGTCATTGCAGTCCTAGCTGCCGATGCTGTGGTGTTAACAATGGCTGAGGAGGCCCATCGTAAAAGTGGTCGATGCACAGTGTGTTCAGACACACTTGTTCTCTGCCTAGCATTTAAGGGGCTCCGGAAAGGCTCAAAATCATGAAAAGTTCAATTTTTACTTTTTTGCGTTTTCTGAATCTGCAGACTATTACCTTTTAATAGATATATAATTTATTCAATTCCGAAGACTACAACTATTTTTAAATTTTTTTTAAAATGTGTTCTACATGGGGGTGACCCACTGTGGCGCTGTTAAACTGCTGTCAAATGGTGTTATTATTAACGTCCGTGTTCATCAGGTACATTTTAGTGATGTGTGCTACAGTATGTGTTGTGGCTAACCTGCGATGGTTCAATATATATCGCTGGTGTGACTGTCGATTGTTTCATGTTTATTTACTCTGTCGTTATCTCGAAAATATTCGTAATTAATTCTGTTTCTGGAGTCTCTGTTTTGTTGAGGTATAATAATGAGTAAAAGTAAAGTTATTAGAAATCCTCTGAAGGCTTTTAGGAAAAGGAGAAATGTTGGAAAGCCAAAGGTATGTGTTATTACTGTAAACAATAAAGACGATAACCAAGTGAGTGAACCTAACCTCTCAAGTACACCTGCCCATAGCAGTCAAAGTGGGAAAGAAAATACTTCACAGAAGAAGCTTGGTTCAATGAGTGAAAACTATGAATGTTTTATGGGCGAATCGGATGTGAATGAAATATTTGATGTGTCGGTTCTCAAAGGAATTTTTTCAAACCGTGTAAGATGTATTCATTGTAGTGAAGTTGGTCTGGAACTCTCCATAATAAAGCACGTAGGACTTGCTAGTGAAATACAACTGAAATGTGATAAGTGTTCATACATGACCACCTTTTGGAACAGTGTTGCAGTAACTGCAACTGAAGAAAATGGTAGCAAAATCTACGAACACAACAACGAGCGATGCTTGCTTTAGACAAGGAACGCCTTCGGGCTGCAGACAGGGCTGTAAAGAGTCTAGAAATACAAGCAAGAGTAAACAGGAGGAGGAACAAGAGGAAGCTGGAGGAGGAGTTTGCAGAGGATGAAGATAATCCATCCTATGGACCTGGAATGCACTAAAAATAATCTTTGTCGCTCGATTCCCAAAACTTTTATTTTCTCATACTAATTACATGTTTTCTAAGGATCTTCCAAACATATTTGTTTCAAACTTTCAGTAAATGTTACACAGTACCTTCTGCATAATTTAACACAGCCTTTTTCCAAAAAACTGTATATTTTTGAATATATAAATAAAAAATTGCAAAAAAATGTTGTGAATTTTCATTACAATTGAAAGAAAAAATCATCTTTAATAACTGAACTAAAATTTTGTAAAATCCCTGTGTTAAGTTGTAGCCCATATTCCAATAAATAATCTGTAAAAAGTTCAACTTCCTACCTCAAATACTTTGTGAGGAAATATGTAATTTATAAGCGTTATTTTAACATTGCAAGTATAGGGCGTTCCGGAGCCCCTTAAGTCTGATGTTAGTTCTGCTACAGTTCGCTGCCTGTCCTGTTTTACCAGTCTGCCCGGCCTATGATGTCCGACATCTGTAATGAGGGATGGCCGCCCAACCCCTCGACGCCTGGACGTGGATTCACCTTGTTTTCGTCACGTGTTCAAGGTACTCACCACGGTACTCCTCGAACACCCGACAGGTCGCGCAATTTCCGAAACGCTCCTGCCGAGCCTCCGGCCTATCACAATCAAAGATAGATCGCGAGCCTTCTTCATTCTATACACGGTCAACACTCTCACTGATACGACATGGACCGTGCGTGTGTCTTACTAGCATTCATTCGTCGTCAGGTGACGCTGCTATCGCCTGGACGGATTTATATCGATAGTAGTTTGGTGGTCTTAATGTTTTGGCTGATCAGCGTATATTCGATACCAAACTCATTTGGTAAATACAACAAATACTATCCGTCAATCGTGACAAACCTCCACACCTGCATATTCATGTAGCCGGCCACGGTGGCCGAGCGGTCCTAGGCGCTTCAGTCCGTAGCCGCGCTGCTGCTACGGTCGCAGTTTCGAATCCTGCCTCTGGCATGGATGTGTGATGTCCGTAGATTAGTTAGGTTTAAGTAGTTCTAAGTCTAGGGGACTGGTGACCTCAGTTGTTAAGTCCCATAGTGCTTAGAGCCATATTCATGTATACATACATAACCCGCAAGCCACCGAATGGTGAATGTCATATCAGTGAGAATGCTGACCACGTATAGAATGAGGAAGGTGCGCGGTCTATCTGAGTTTGATTGTGATTGGCTGGAGGTTCGGCAGGAGCGTTTCGGAAACTGCGCGACCTATCGGGTGTTCGAGGAGTACCGTGGCGAGTACCTTCAACACGTGACGATACAAAGGTGCCTGGTACCACTACTGGTCGTTTCCTTTCCTGTTCCACTCGCAAATACAGCGATGGGAAAACGAGTGTCTATGTCTCCGTACGACCCCTAATTCCTCTTTTCTTCGTGGCCCTTAAGCGAAATACACTTTGGCGACTGTAGAGTAGTTCGGCTGTCATCTTAAAACGCCAGATCTCCAAACTCTATCAACAGTTTTTCGCGGAAAGAACGTCGTCTTCCCATTTGAGTGCAAGAAACACCTTCGTAATATTTGCGTCTCGATCGAACTCACCGGCAACAAATCTAGCCCCTTGTCTCTGAATTACTTCCATCTCTTCGCCGGCCGGGGTGGCCGAGCGGTTTTAGGCGCTACAGTCTGGAACCGCGCGACCGCTGCGGTCGCTGGTTCGAATCCTGCCTCGAGCATGGATGTGTGTGATGTCCTTAGGTTTAAGTAGTTCTAAGTTCTAGGGGACTAATGACCTCAGAAGTTAAGTCCCATAGTGCTCAGAGCCATTTGAACCATTTGAACCATCTCTTCCTTTAATCCCAGCTGTACGGATCCCAGACACTCGAGCAGTACCCAAGAATAGGTCGCACGAGTGATTATATGCGGCCTCCTTACGGATGAACCACACTTTCATAAAATTCTCCCAATAAACCTAAGTCGACTATGCGCCTGCTCTACAAGTGACCTTCCAAGTTCGTTCCATTTCATATCACTTTTCAACGTTATGTCTAGATATTTAATCGACGTGAATGTGTCATGCAGCACGCTACCAATGCCGTACTCGAGTGTTAAGAGATTGTTTTTCCTCCACATTTGCATTAACATACACTTTTCTACATTTAGAACTAACTGCCACATCACACCAATTAGAAATCCTGTATGAGTCATCCTATATCCTGCTAAAGTCACTCAACGACGACTCCCTCCTGCAGACCACAGCATCGCCACAAACAGCCGCAGATTTCTCCTCACCCTGTTCGCCGGATCATTTACGTGTATAGAGAATATTAGCGGCCCTATCACACTTCCCTCGAGCACACCTGACGATACCTACGAGTCTCTGATGAACACTCGCCGTCGAGGACAACATACTGTGTTCTGTCTCTTAAGAAGTCTTCGAGACACTCACATATCTGGAAATATTTTCCATATGACGTACTTTCGTTAGCAATCTGCAATGGGGTACCGTGTCAAACGCTTTACGGAAATCTGAGGATAAGATATCTGGATGTTGTCCTTCATCCGTCCTTCCCAGGATGTCGTGTGAGGAAAGGGCAAGTTGATTTTCGCACGAGCGATGCTTTTTAAATCCGTGCTGATTTGTGGTCATAAGCTCTTCCGTCTGAAGGAAATTTGTTATATTCGAACTCAGAAAAAAAGTTCCAGAATTATGCATCAGACCGATGTTAGGGGTATTGGTCTGTAATTTTTCGGGTCCGTTCATTTACTTTTCTCACATAAAAGAGCCATCGGCGCTTTTTTCCAGTCGCTTGGAACTTTCCGCTGGGCGAGAGATTAGTGATAAATGCAAGTAAGTGAGTGTCCAGTGTCGTAGAGCAGTCTCTATAAAGTCGAAATGAGATTCATTCCGGACCTAGTGAATTGTTTGTTTTCAACTATTTGAGCTGCTTCTCTACGCCAAGGATGCTTTTTACTGCGTCCCCCATACGGGAGTTAGTGCTACGGTCAAACGACGGTATTCGTACGATCCTCCTTTGTGATTCATTTCTTAAAGGTGAGATTCAAAACTTCGGCAGTCCTTTCCTTGTCTTCTATTGCCGCAGCAGACAGGTCAACGACTGACTGTATATAGCCGGCACGGTAGGTCAGCGTGCTTGGTTAGAGGGTTAGCCGCCCCCTGTAATAAAAAAAACTGAGTTGATAGATCAACAACGAACTTAAAAGGGTGTCTTAGGACGTCCGCCCCGATCAGATACAACAAATGACAACGAACAAAATGAAATTTTAAAAAAAATATAGAGGCCCTCGACCTGCTTGACGATTTATCGTAGGATCAGTATTTTCTCCGGTTCTCGGGAAAAACTCTTGTCAAGGTATGACGCTAGAAGTTTTTGTATGCCTCAGGCATCGGTCTTCCTAAAGGCACAAGAGTTTCTGCCAGTGACGCCACAACAAGTGGCGAAGTGTAAAAGAAATATGATTCGAAATGGCGAGCATTACAGCACTCATTCCCACGGGGCGAAAATATACGTCGAGACAAAAAAAAAAAAAAAAAAAAAAATAATAATGGCACACCACGAAGCAGTTATTCAAATGGGACGGAAATCGGTAAATATGATGTACATTTACAGACAAACGGATGATTACAGTTTCAGAAAACAAAGTGTCTACCGCTTTACGCCAATAATTTCTTCGTGGTGTGTCGTTGGTTTTTTTCTTTGGAAAACGTATGAGATGGGAGCATTAGTCTGACCGAGGTACAGAAACTGGAAAATTCAAAAAAATTTCTGGTTTATCAGAATAATTATTACAACAAACCCTTGCATAAATTAATAAAACACGTAGCATCTGCTACACTTAATACACTTATATTTAGCTCGATTCCTGAATCGGCAATATTAAGAAAAATACAGAAATATTTCCCTTCTGTTTAGTGAATGAAAACAATGAGTTTATAACTCCCTCTCTCCGGTTAAATATTGGATGCAGACGTCACAAATGCTGAATACTGAACTCAGCCTAACAGTAGCTCTGTTCCGTCTTTCATAAGAAAATATAATAAGTCACACTGCCATTAGATACAACCCAAACCGTAAGAAAATGAAAGCAGCAGGACATTACCTCAGATAGCTGAGCAGGATACGTAGAGAGGAGCACAATGTGCTTGGCAAAATCAATTAAATAGCTTGCTCTCTAAAACTCATATTGCAGCCACTCTAAACATCAATACCAGTATCACGCTGAGTGGTAAAAGAATTATCAGACCAAAGCTTGTCTGATAGAAACAGTACTAACCGCCATGAATGCACTAATTCACAATAACACGCTCTCTACGCACAACACTGCTCAGCGCTGACTGGCTTTCAGTAACACGCACTGCACTACATGGCAAGCCCAGTTAGGACTACTCTTATTTGACAACAACAGGCTGACTGCCACATTACAACTGCTTGTTCACATTCCGTCAAACACAACACGCTCACGTGTCACCCCAAGTTCAAGACGTTCATTTGGTGATAAACTCACTCCAAAGATCGTCGCTAGTGAAACCTAAGTATTTCGCATGTCGCAGAGGGATATGGAAATCGACCAACGAGCAGTAGGAAAATTTACTGAAGAACGGTCCTGTAATTGATATGCAAAATATGTAATCGAAAAAAGGATAGCTGAAACTGTGGTATCACACATTGATACCACCATACCAGCATCTTTAAGTGGGCAATGGAATTTCAGGTTTCCATCAGACACTGATCTCTGTTATAGTGCCGCTCACACACAAGTGCAAAAGGAGTAAGTGTACAATGACTATCTTCACAGAACTACTAGCCATTTCCCACTGACTTCGTCCATGTATGTGTGGTATCCAGCAGACTCAATGGTGTGTACCCACTGAGCCACACCTCCATCAGCTCTGGACTAAAAGCACCTCTGTCGGCGCAATATAGGATGACTAGCGGCAATTACACTGCCCACTTGCTCTTGGAGCCTCCACCAGAGAAAAGTATCCAGATACTACCAAGTTGCAGCTCCGACTTCATAGTTCATGACTGCTACAGGCAGCCACATTCTGATGCCTGAGCCCACGCGAATAGTAAACGGTTGTGAAAACGCACTTGACCTCTTAGCAAGAAATAATCCTGAGTTAATAACGAGCATCAAAACCGATTCAGGGATTAGTGAACACAGGGTCGTCGTAGTGAGATTGAATACTGTAATCCCCAAATCCCCGAAAAAGAAGCGAAAAATTTACCTATTCAAAAAACCAGACAAAAATTACCTTGACGCCTTCCTGAGAGACAATTTCCACTCGTTCCAAATTAATAATGTAAGTGTATACCAGATGTGCCTTGAATTCAAAGAAATAGTATCAGCAGCACTTGAGAGATTTATACCAAATAAATTAACAAACGACGGAGCTGATCCTCCTTGGTACACAAAACGGAATAGAACACTGTTGCAGAAACAACGAAACAAACGTGCCAAATTTAAACAGGCGCAAAGTCCCCAAGATTGGCGATCTTTTACAGAAGCTCGAAATTTAGCGCGGACTTCAATGTGAGATGCCTATAACAGTACCACAACGAAACGTTTTCTCGAAACCTGACAGAAAATCCAAAGACATTCTGGTCGTATGTGACGTATGTTAGCGGCAAGAAACAATCAATGCCTTCTCTGCGCGATAGCTATGGAGATACTACCGAAGACAGTGCTACCAAAACAGAGTTACTAAACACAGTCTTCCGAAATGCCTTCACAGAAGAAGACGAAGTAAATATTCCAGAATTCGAATCAAGAACAGCTGCCAACATAAGTAAAGTAGGAATAAATATCCTCGGAGTAGTGAATTAACTTAAATTACTTAATAAAAGCAAGTCTTCTGGTCCAGAATGTATACCAACTGGGTTCCTTTAGGACTATGCTGATGCATTAGCTCCATACTTAACAATCATATACAACCGTCCGCTCGACGAAAGATCCGTACCCAAAGACTGGAAAGTTGCGCAGGTCACACCAATATTCAACAAAGGTAGTATGAGTAATCCACTAAATTACAGGCCCATATCGTTAACGTCGATATGTAGCAGGATTTTGGAACATATATTGTGTTCAAACATTATAAATTACCTCTAAGAAAACTGTCTATTGACACACAGTCTACATGGGTTTAGAAAACATCGTTCCTGTGAAAAACAACTAGCTCTTTATTCACATGAAGTGTTGAGTGCTATTGACAAGGATTTCAAATCGAGTCCGTATTTCTGGATTTCCAGAAGGCTTTTGACACTGTACCACACAAGCGGCTCTTATTGAAATTGCGGGCTTATGGAATATCGTCTCAGTTATGTGACTGGATTTGTGATTTCCTGTTATAGAGATCACAGTTCGTAGTAACTGACGGAAAGTGATCGAGTAAAACAGAAGTGATTTCTGGCTTTCCCCAAGGTAGTGTTATAGGCCATTTGCTGTTCCTTATCTGTATAAACCATTTGGGAGACAATCTGAGCAGCCGTCTTCGGTTGTTTTCAGATGACGTTGTCGTTTATCGACTAATAAAGTCATCCGAAAATCAAAACAAACTGCAAAACGATTTAGAAAAAATATCTGAATGGTGCGAAAAGTGACAGTTGAATCTAAATAACGGAAAGAATGAGGTCATCCACATGAGTGCTAAAAGGAACTCGTTAAACTTCGGTTACACGATAAATCAGTCCAATCTAAAAGCGGTAAATTTAACTAAATACCTAGGAATTACAATTACGAACAACTTAAATTGGAAGGAACACGTAGAAAATGTTGTGGGGAAGGCTAACCAAAGACTGCGTTTTATTGGCAGGACACTTAGAAAATGCAACAGACCAACGAAGGAGACTGCCTACACTACGCTTTTCCGTCCTCTTTTAGAATACTGCTGCGCGGTGTGGGATGCTTACTAGATAGGACTGACGGAGTACATCGAAAAGGTTCAAAGAAAGGCAGCGCGTTTTGTATTATCGCGAAATATGGGAGACAAAAAAATGGTTCAAATGGCTCTGAGCACCATTGGACTTAACATCTGTGGTCATCAGTCCCCTAGAACTTAGAACTACTTAAACCTAACTAACCTAAGAACATCACACACATCCATGCCCGAGGCAGGATTCGAACCTGCGATCGTAGCGGTCACGCGGTTCCAGACTGAAGCGCCTAAAACCGCATGGCCACACCAGCCGGCTGTGGGAGAGAGTGTCACAGAAATGATACAGGATTTGGGCTGGAAATCGTTAAAAGAAAGGCGTTTTTCGTTGTGACGGAATCTTCTCACAAAATTCCAATCACCAACTTTCTCCTCCGAATGCGAAAATATTTTGTTGACACCGACCTACATAGGGAGGAACGGTCACCACGATAAAATGAGGGAAATCAGAGCTCGTACGGAAAGATATAGGCGTTCATTCTTTCCGCGCGCTGTACGAGATTTGAATAATAGAGAATTGCGAAGGTGGTTCGATGAAGCCTCTGCCGGGCACTTAAATGTGTTTTGCAGAGTATCCATGTAGACGTAGATGTCGATTGACCTTGTGGTAAATGGACACTGTTTCTTTCTATACTATGAGTCTTTGTACAGTTGGAGAAATACAAGTTAAGTAAAGCTCGTGTTTACTGTGCTAATTTGTTCGCTTATCATTTCTGCCCGTGCCCAGCTTCCCTATGACAACAGTTGCCACACGACTCTGTAGCTCATCTCTCCTTGCCGCAGTGTTACGAAATCGTCAACAAAAGAATCGACAAACACCTTTCAAGTTGTGGTGATTACTTTTGAAATAACAAACAGCCTCCTTCATTTTCTTTCCGTCAGTCTCGTTTTTCGTCTTACTGCCCGCTACACATTCAGTTATAGCGACCATATCATGGACCGCCAAGAGACAACAAAGTTATTTAGATGTCACTGAATTAGGTTTAGGACTTTAATACCATGCATAAGATTATACCCAGTGTGATTAGTTTAGTAACATACTCCTTATAAATGCTATTTCTTATTTCCTACAGTGCTGCCGAATCTCTGTTATAGTGACGCTCACATAACGCAAGTGCAAAAGGAGTAAGTATACAATGACTATCTTCACAGAACTACTAGCCATTTCCCACTGACTTCGTCCATGTATGTGTTCAACACATATATTGAACATACCTCCTCTTCCCCCTCTCTGCTATCACCTCTCCTTCCTATATTTGTCCACCTCAGCCTCCCACTATCTGTCTATCTCCTCCTACCCAGTCTCTCTGTCTCTTCATCGCCTCCTCCTTCTCTCTTTGTCCATTTACTTCAGCCTCTCTCTCTTACCATATCTTCTTATCTCATCCTTCTGACCACACAAACAAACAAACAAAAATGTTCAAATGTGTGTGAAATTTTATGGGACTTAATTGCTAAGGTCATCAGTCCCTAACCTTACACATTACTTAACCTAAATTATCCTAAGAACAAACACACACACCCATGCCCGAGGGAGGACTCGAACCTCCGCCGGGAGCAGCCGCACAGTCCATGACTGCAGCGCCTGAGACCGCTCGGCTAATCCCGCGCGGCACCACATCACCCTCCAACTCTCTCTTTCCATCTCGGCCTCTCTCTCTTCTGTTTCCACCTGCCCACTACCCCTCTACATCTTTCACCTGCCCCATGGATCTCCCTCTCCTCCTCTTTCTCTGTCCATTTCCACCTCCCCCTCGCTTTGTCCAGCCCTAGTCTATCCATCTCCACTTGTTCCCAGCAAAGCTCATTGACTCTGCAATACATTTCAGTAAAGCAGGCCACTACTACTCCCACAACACACCTTATATGCAGGGATGATGATGATGTTTGGTTTGTGGGGCACTCAACTGTGCGATCATCAGTGCTCGTACAAAGTCCCAATTTTTCACAGTCCAATTCTGACACTGTCACGAACGACGAGGACAACACAAACACCCAGTCTCTTGGCAGAGAAAATCCCCAACCCACCTGGTAACTGAACCTGGCAGCCCATGATCCAGAGGCAGCAACACTAGCCACTAAACCACGAGCCTGATATGCAGGGCACACTACACATCAGAGGCTTGAAATCATTTATTTGCCCCTGACATATAGGCTGCGGTTCTAAGCAGGTCGATGAATCAGGCCTATACTACTACAACAATAAAGGGCATCCTACATGTCAGGGCCAACAAAAACTTTTCTTAGTCATGACAAGAAGGTTGCCAGGCAAACACATTGATGTGGCAGACCAATACTGTTCCCACACAATAAACATCCCATGCACATAGCTTGTATGCCCTGAACTGGAAAAAAAACAAGATTTGCCTGCATCTCCGTTCCTGTTGGAGCTAGGAGGTTATAGGCCACACGGTGCTAATACTCATGAGACCTGTTCTTTCTGTTCCAAAGTTGGATGAAATCGATCCAGAGGTTTGAGAGGTGATCCAAGACGTACATCTACAAACTATGCTTTATACAAACTGTAGCAGCTTTATGCTACTGTATATGTAGGTGCTGAATTAATAGTAGTATTAAGTTACTACATTCACAACAAATTAGAAATCCTTCCAAGAAAGGTGATGGTGTTCTCTCGAAATCCTGATGAGAAAATTTAGAGAAGCTGTATTCGAAGAAAACTGTGCCACTATAATGCTGTGACCGTCGAATATCTCTTGTAGAAGTCATTAGAATAAGATCCGAGAAATTATGGTACATATAGAAGCAAATAGAGAGTCATTTTTCCCTGTCCTGAACAGCGCAGAAAGTCAGCAATACTGGTGCAAATGCCCTCCACCGTGCATCATACACCTGAATTGAGGAATACGTAATTAATTACTTGGTGAACCTAACATCAGCTGTAATCTGCTGCAAGCTGGAAGAAATGAAGTCCTCTCCAGAATTTTGAACTGAATGATAGTTCGTAGATATACCAACGTGTGTTAAACTTAATACACTCAGAAAGAACGGACTTTGTTTGAATCATCGTCCTTTCGACTGATGCTGCTCACCATCTTTCCTTACCTTGTGGAAACTTTATCATCTCTCTTCCGGTTCTATTCAGACAATTCCAGTAATCTGAAAGTGGGACAAGAGATTACTAGATGCGAGTTCTGGTATGAGGATTACAGTTTCGACAGTTTCCTTATGATCGGGTGAAATACGTGTGCGTGTTTCTGTGAGGGAAACTTTATTTTTAACATGTAGACTGTTATTTTATTCTATTTGTTTACTAGCTGACCTGGCAGACGTTGTTCCGTCCAAATTGTAATAAGTTGATTCTGATCATTTTGTGAATTTGTGAAAAGTTATTGGAAACGTGTAAACAAAGTAGAAATTTAAAAAGTATATATAATTCGAGTGATAATTGTATCTATTAATGATCGTGTCCATGGGTAGCAGTACGCCAGAAATTTCGAATGCGAGATTGATTCTATCCGTATTACAACGCTGAAATGCTGGAAATGTGCGATTTTCCAGGGGTGTTATCGTCTTGGAGTCAGGCGGTTTAGTTCCAGAATTTAAGTCTCAGTTGAATTAAGTCAGAATTTCATGTCAACCAAATGATTTATTTTTCTCCATTACATTTGAAATCACGATGAATCTCAAAGTGTTTTATTTACATTTCGAATGAGTTCAGTCTTTTTCCTATTGCCAATGTCAAGCAATTGTTTTGAAAATACTTCTCCATATTGATCGTTTTGCAACTCGACACGCATGTTCATATTCTATTTGAGTGTATTTACTTGTTTCCAGAAAGTTTCCGGAAAGCTGTCGTTGACCGTTGGATTGCCGGGAGTGGTTGGGTACAATGATCTGCCAACATAATCATCGCATCACCAAATCGGTTTCGATTATTTCGTAGATCTTGCGATGTTCAGTCTAATGCCTCCAAAGACTTTTTATGCACCATCGTACATTCATCGTGAACAATCATTTTGCATTGTTGCAAAACCGTGACCATCGCACTGATCTTCGAAAGGTTGAACTTGGAGTTTCACTGGCAACTCGTGAGTGAGGTATTCGACCGCTTTCTAAAAACGTTGCTGCAATTCCTAATGAAGCAAGTGCAAGCGAAATTTCATTCTGCTAGCAAATCGTTACCAAAACCAATGCGATCAAAAAAGTTTTTCCAGTTCCACTGGGAGCGCCCAAGAAGAAAATCCTTCTAGTTCAATCTTTCACAATTTTCAAAAGAGTGTCGTCCGCATATTTTTGTTCGTACAGACTGAGTCTCTCGTTGCATAGAAGTCATATTGTTTTTATCGTTTCAGCTCATTAAATGCGTCGTGTATCGAACGATCGGGCGCAGTCGTGCCTAGCTGAAGTAATCATGCGCAAGTCCTCAATACCAATGCCTCGTTGTGAATTTCATCACTCAGTTGCAAATCTGAGTTTGATATCACAATATGCATCTGATGCTAATATCATCAGACGTTTCATCGTTGTATTTGGCCCACCAATCAATCGGTTTCGATGAGAAGCATGTTGAGGTAATAATGGAACACAATGTTCGTATTTGATGAGCATTTCACAAAATCATAGCATCTCCGAGAGTGTAATCCCAATGAGCGTCGATCTCTAGCACTCACAAACGTTGACAGACTTCTCCACATGTGCCACATAATTTACCATTAACAGTTCTACACGTTGGGCCATGTATGTTGAACAGTAGTAAACTCAAATAGGAATACTCGTCGTTAGTTGTATGGGTTGTAAAAATTCGACCTAATGCATCGGTGGAAAATACATCTGGATAACCTGGACCTGCATTTCCTTTCTTTCCGTCGTTGAAATTTATTTAACAATTGATTCCAAGTTTAATATTCGGGTTATAGCAGCGTTCTGGCGGAAAAAAAAGCCACTTGGTCAGTGTTGCACACGGCGGTCTACCGGCTCGTTACAAAGCTTTCTCCGCAGTGAAATATACTCTTGGAGCATTCTCCAGCTGTATGACAAAAGTTCCAGCTGTATGACAAAGTGAACAACAGGGCGATGTTATTCATGAATGGCGAATGAAGATAAGTGCCACGTAGCTGCATTAGTGCTAACAAAACGGCCAATCCGATACTGACATCGTCCGAACTCTATGCTCTAATTCCAATCACAGTCATGTTCCTTGCTTTCGTGACATACTTGCACATGTATTTGACGAATTTCACGGAATGGCAAGATTTGACGTTAATACTCGCTTTTAATGTCTTTGAGAGCAAGTATCAACAGCAAACTCTTGCTGATTTACTTCGGAAATGTATCTGCCACTAACTGTTACCCACAGCTGCGCTAGCATGCCAGTTAAATGAGATGAAATATGCGTACTGTTTTATTAGATAGGAGACCTCGACTGGCATGTTAGCCCGCTTGATGCGAATCTTTTTTATCTGACGCCGATTCGGCGACTTGCGCGTCGATGATGGTAAAAATATGATACACACACATGGGACGGTGAAATCCGAGCGACGTGGGAATCGAATCCGGGACCCTGCCACCAAGAATCAGCAACGTTAACCACGAGACCACGAGCTGCTGACTATTTTCCGAAGATCAGTTATGAGTGATGGTGACGGCTCTAAAATAAAATGTGGACTTCCTAAAATTATTAAATAGCATTAAACTGACGAGGAATGAAAATAAATAATATGCAGTTCGGTGTAGCGAGAATTTTATGACATTTGTACGTGCTATGACGTCAGCTGCCCTCACGTTTCCGTCTGTTACCCACGGCTGCGCTCGTATATCATAATAAAATGCAACCTAAATAAAAGTCTCTCTTTTTCTACATGTAGATGAATATTTTTCTGTCTGTCGTATAGATATAAACTACGTCGTTGTTGTGAGACTCCAAGGGGTAGCGTTCATCTCACGCTAGGTGAGGAGAACTATACGTCATAGTGACGTAACGCTACGTCATGGTGAAGTAAATAAACCTAAATCGACTTCATGAGTACGTATATCGATCTTTGCAGTTATGCCGCAGGGGCTGCACGGTAACGTGAAAGGTAAAGGTAAATACATGTGTAGAAACGAAGTTACAGCAGTTGTGTGGTATGTTCAGCCCAGTTGAATTAGTTATTAAGCTGAAATCGTAACAATTTTGGATGTTACTGTGTGTTTCTTGAACATAACGAATGTCTGAACGAAGAAACCATAACGAAAGTAAAAAAAAGAAACGCTTGCAGTCATTTTTTTAAAAATCCGATGAATAGTTCATAAATCATGTGGACAGAAACATGAAACAATTAATTATTGAGCTGTAATAAAAAAATTGGGATTTTGTTGCGTATTTCATGAACATAACGAAAGTCAGAAAAAGCTTGTAGTCATAAAAAAAAACCATGAATCGTGCATGATAGTGTAGACAGAAACATGAAATAATTATTAAGCTCTAATCCCAAGAATGTGGGATGTTATTGTTTATTTCAAGAACATGACGAATATCTGAACGAAGGAACCATAACCACAACGAAAGTAAAAAAAAACGCGAGTAGTCATTTTTTTTAAACTCCGATTAATTGTGCATAAATAATGTGGATAGAAACATGAAATAGGGAGAAATTAAAGTGTTTCGTATTTTTATAAGAGTTAATGGTTTGTACATAATTCTACTGGGCAGAAACGTTAACCCGAGAAATTAATGTGGTTCCAAAGATAATTCCGAATGTTGCTGGAATTTTAATTTTCCCTTCATGTTGCAGATCAACTCAGAAAATTTTGCTCTTCAGAAATAAATTATTGCTGATGATTATAATGTATAATGTAACCTGTCTATAACACATCTCGTTATTTTTGTTTATACGATGCATACTGTGAAAAAACAATGATATTTCGTGTATACTTGTTACTCACATTTTAATGTTTAAGCAGTATAAAGTATAAAAAAGTAAGTTTCTTAGTAGTTGCCAAATGATGTTGAACACTGACTGTCACAATGGGTGAGCTACTTGACAAAATAACCTCAACTGCCCACTGTTTTTTGCAGCACTAAGTGATGTTTCATGTGCGATGGTGAAATACTGTGTTTGTTTATTCTCTCAATAGACATGGTATAAGTATACGATAAGTAGCTGAAAATGGCGACAGCGTTCACTGCTTTCAGTTGCTTAAAATGCTGGTTAATGTGACTTGTATGTTATTTTTTTTCACAGTATACAACGCATAAAAAAAATAATGAAATATATTATAACAGGTCAATACATTGTAATCATCAGCAATAATTTATTTCTGAAGAGCAAAATTTTCTGAGTTGATCTGCTACATGAAGGCAAAATTAAAATTCCAGCAACATTCGGAATTATCTTCGGAACCACATTAATTTCTCAGTTTAACGTTTCTGCCCAGAAGAATTATGTGCAATCCATTGGCTTTTATAAAAATACGAAACACTTTAATTTCTCTCTGTTTCATGTTTCTATGCACATGATTTATGCACACTTAATTGATTTTTTTTTAAATGACTACTCGTTTTTTTTTTACTTTCGTTATTGTTATGGTTCCTTCGTTCAGACATTCATTACATCAAGAAACACACAATAACATCCAAAATTGTTGAGATTACAGCTTAATAAGTAATTTAACTGGGATGAGCATACCACACAACTGCTGTCACTTCGTTTGTACAAATCTATTTACAATTAGCTTTCACCTTATCGGTGCAACCTCTGTGGTACAACTACAAAGATCGATACACGTACTCATGTAGTCGATTTGGGTTATTTACGTCACGATGACGTAGCGTTACGTCACTATGACCTAGGGTTCTTCTCATCTAGCGTGGGACGAATGCCAACCGTCTTCAAGCCCCTCAGAAGTTTTAAGAGACGCGTCACTATCAACGCCTAAAATGCGAAGGACTTGTGACTGGTATTAGAACTATGGATTAAACATGTTGAGTATTGTATAAGTGCAGTATTAATTACGTTTAATCATATTATGTGGAACAAATAAAATAATGAAAGCATATTCACGAATGTGATAAAGATCCAGAGTCAAAGAGCAAATAACTTTTTCAAAGAGTAATTATTGTTCCGTATTTCGCGTTATATTCTTCTAATCAATAAATATCTTGTACTACACTGTTTCTAGAGTAGCCTATATTCTTCCTCAGCTTTCACACTATCTCCATACCAAATTTCACCATACTCGTTTCAGCGGTTTAGGCGTGAAAGCATAACAGAGTTGCTTTCGCATTTATAATATTGGTATGGAGTACAAGAAGTCGATCGGCGACGAAATAGTGATTATCAGTCATTTTCGGAAATTGTTTCTGCAGCTAACCCCCGTGGATAACGCTTCGATCATTTCCGTCCACCAAACCGGGAGAATTGTTATTTAATGTTCCACAGGAGCCATGTATCACGTTTTAGTAACTACCTCATGCAAGCCTGAATCCTCTTAATCGGGAATTTCCGCTGATAATCGATTTCATTCGGTATTGTCTTCTAAATCAACTAAATGAGAATATGTGCGTGCGACAATCCGTATTTCTGTCTCTTCACTGAATACATCCAGGAGCGTATTTCATCGAAAACGCGATGCTCCACAGTGAAATACATCAGTGATTTCAATTCTTGTTTGGAGACTTTCGCAGTGATGTGGCGATCGATGGATGACTGGCCAGGGAATAACTCTTATTGAATTTCTGTCCACTACAGATTGGACGTCTTCAACATATTCATAACTGTGTACGTTGCTGGGAGAATCGTCATTCAGTCGACATTCTGTGCATGTCTGTCAGCATTGATGGTATCTCGAAGCAAGAAATGATAATCACCTTCATCTTGCCAAAATATGATGGGGTATTGTAACAAGTGCTTAGTGCGTTTCAGACGCATGCTTGAGCTGTTGGTTCCACCAATGTAGAATGATATCACGGAATTCCAAAATTTCATCAATGATGACAGTAGCGACTTCATCAATTTTTGGTGCATTGAAACGTCTTGCGTGTTTTCCATCAGGCGCCTGTCGGCTCTGATTCCAGTTTTTTGATTATCAGATGGCATGCAGTCCAGTTCGATTTTGAACGATACAATGAATGCACAGTCTTGTTGAAAAAAGTTTACAGTCGTTCCACAACTGATCTTTTCACCGAACTGTTGTGTGCACAACGCTGATCTACTTCTTGTGGTGAATTTCCCTTGAATCTGTAAAGGTAAATATATAATATACTGGCTATGCCCAATCATGCATTGCTGTGGTTCAATCTAGTCATTGGAAAACAAAAAGAAATCACGAGTTTGTAATGTGAATGGGTATTGGATGCACATCAGAATCCATCTCCTCTTGACCCCTCTCTCTCCGTTTCGCACTTTATGTCTATTTCTTCTGTTCATCTCCTCTTCCTCCCTCCCTCTCTTAACTTGAGCCTTGTTCATTTTTAATGCAAAACCAGATTCTGTTCTAGTACTCTAATCTTAGACCGATAAGCCAGAAATACAACTTTCCTGTTTTCTGTAAAAACCGTCTGCAAGCAAGAAAATGAAACATCACGTTGTTGTCCACACAAATCATTTTTAAAAATATATAAAAGTTTATACCAATATAGTAATATTACATACTTTAAGCAGGCTGGTTACTGTTTTTATCTTACAGTATTTTGCAGGACAGTGTGGAAACTTTGTTCATTTTATGAAACGATTGTGATGAGCTGAAGCACAGTTAAACTGAATATAAACTACTGAATCAAATTTTCGTCACTATGTAACCGAATGGTTTGATTCACAGTTTGACAATTAGCTGTCAAACGACATTTGCACATGTAGTAGCGAGTTAAACTGAAAATTCACAGTATTTAATAGGTAAGTGTGTAAACTTATTTGAGGTAAAACAATGTAACTTAATTTATTTCATGAAACGATTGCGATGAACCTACAACAGAAGCACAGTTCAACTGAAAATAAACATCTGAATCAAATTTTCGTCACCATAGAACCGATTGGTTTGATTCATAATTTGATAACAAGCTGTCAAACGACATTTCGGCACGTAGTAGGTAGTTAAATTGGAATTGATATAGAAGTAAAATAACTACATTTGTTGGACAGGTCGCGAAACAACACAAGATAGAAACAGATGTTATTTTATTTTAATTTGGGCTGGAATCCTTTTCTCCAGATCTTCCAGATTTTTGTTTCCAATTGGAACCACTCAACTGAGTTATTTCCCTCCTCTGAGCATAACGAACAAAACAAAAGAGAATCAACAACATACGTTGTTCCTACAGTCGGTTATGATCGAGTATTCATACACAAATTATGATTTTTGCAGTTTATTCCAGTTTTCCGAATTTCTTTGTAACTGACCCGAATTTTTTCCCCGGAAACTTTTCCAGGACGATAACGAATGAAACAAAAAAATCACGTATATTCTTTGTTTTAACTGAGATTATGGTCGTGATTTTACACAGAAATTCCAAAGAAAAAAGCACTTCCAGATTTTCCCGACTTTTCGAATTTTCATATTAACACTTCCAAAAAACGTTATTTGAACGATTCAGAGCATTAAAAATAGTAGCTAAATTATTCCAGCTGTTTTCATCTGATGCGCTTAGCAACGAATAGCAATAAATTTTTGTGTATATAGATAATATAAAAATGGTAATATATATGATATAATAATGTTAATAATGTTGTCGTCGAATTAGAATGTTGTGTGGTAGTGTCGAATGATGTGAATGTGTGTTGTGCGGGTGTCGAATGATCTGAAATGTAATTGCGTTGCAGTTACCTTGAAAGTGGGCATGAAACTGTCCAGAACGACATTTGTTGCGCCAGGTGAAATCATCTGGAAGCAACTGTTGTATTTATGGGTTTGTGTTAGGAAATGTGTGGAATTTGTTCCTGGTTCAGAAACTAATGAGCGCACTGATTCTGCAGGCGGGACCAATGGGGCCAGTTTGACTTTACCACTTGCGCATCACAATCCAGGGGTTTCGTTTCCGTATTTCAGTGCCTTATAGCGTGGCCATACAACGACCATCGATCCAGTAGGAGCGCAGTGGTCTGCACTGTAATCGATTGTGACGTTGTAACGGATGCTGCCCGATGAGTTTTCAGTTCAATATTTGTTTGTCTTCTTCACGATTATTGAAATTCATTGTCACCTATTGGTTTCTACTTGGCGATGTTGTCTCGTTCAATGGACATCATTTTCGTTTGCGTTTTCTATGTCTTTTTGTGTACTTGCCGAACATATTTGAGTTAATCGATTCCGTTCAATTTCAGTTCGCCCTTCCCATTGGGCAGTTCACTTAGATCAGACATTAGTTTGGTTTGTACCGACCTAAATTGCTCCGTCTTATTGGTGGTATTGCAGTGCGATTAAATTGTGTCAGTTCAGTTCAGTTACATCGACTGTTACACAATGTGCAAAGCGGATAATCACAATTCAACTGAAAGTGGACAGTTGATTCACTTTGTTGTTACTGTACAACAGTTTATCACTCCAAAACCCACATTATTTCGCAGCTAAGCATGTTAATTTGTTTCACACAAAATGAAGGTAACTAATTCATTTATTGATTACGATTATCTTAGAAAACAATCACAATTCAGGTGAAAAGAAACAACTGAAACAATTTTTCGCCACTGATTGTCTTTATTCACAATTTGACAGTGAGTTGTCAAACGACTTTTGTACCTGTAGTGAAAGGGTACAGTACTGCCTGACATAGAAAAGATGTACAACAATATACTTTGTTGTTCTTGTCAGAACAGAGTTTTTTGTAGAATAACACCATTTTATTTAATATTCCGAAGCCAGTTACCAATGTAGGAAAGAAGGGCAATTTGTATGTTTAATTATTCAGATGTACACTTCCTTAAAATAGATCCCTGAATACAGTTTGGTAATGTTTGTGAAATGAATGAATTCCTCGTCGTCTGCTGACCACAGATGGTGAAGGTAGATTCTATAATCATCTTTGAGACGGTTCTCTGGTCACCTTTGGCCGAATCAAAGAGAGGAAGCATACCAGACCACCAGAGGGCCTGGAATGTGGCTGACCAATACGGTGGCAAGGTCCTCCCCCACTTCTGCGGAAGTGCGGGATGACCGGATGAACGGCCATGTTCCAGCACTCTGTCACTGGTTCCTGAGGTGTGAAGACGTGCTCTATGTGTGCTCCAGAAAAACAAAGTTAAATGAAAATGATATGCATGTAGAATATCTAGGAGCAGATGAACTACCAATTTCTCTTTTCAGAAACTTTTGGTGGGAGGCTGATGTAAATTGTTCTGAAAAAGATAGGCAGGTAAAAATTCATGGGGAACATAGGATTCTTCGGAAGTAACAAAGAAACCACGTGTTGTAATCATAAGACGAAATACCAGCGTGTAGTAGTATTAAGATGAAATACTTACGTGTGTAAATCCTAGTTGAAATTAAGATTTCCGTGTGCAGAACTTGAATTAGAGACAAGTACAGTGTGAGTCTCAATCAGAATATGAGACAATAAAAAGAATTAGAAGTGCTTGTCCTAGCACTCAGTTGAGGATCCGTGTGTGAGATAACTAAGGTACCGAAACTTCCAACTTCCATTATGAGGTACATTCGTGTGACGCCAGCATGATATTTAGATACTCTGAGAGAATTAAGATGAGTCAGCCATCTACCCGGCAACTCCATGAGGGTTGCATTGCACAGGGAGATGTACATAAATCATCCACAGTTTGTGGTAGGAAAATTATTACGTGGGTCAGTGACGTGTGTATCTGGGGTGACTATTGTTTGATGTGGGAAAGCAGAACGAGTACAAATCCAAACATTTTGTTTTTAGAGATGTGTTTTATATTGCCAGTGTGATTTATTATGTGTATTTAATCTGTGTGATTTGCATGAGACAGTAGCGAATTTCGTGGGTCAAGCATGGTTTTTTCCAGTACAGCGCGAAAGTCAGTACATTCGTTATGTTGCTAATGAATGAGATTACGAGAGTGTGGGAGAGAGTGAAGTAGCAAAAGATTCCTTACCAATCCAGAAAGTGTACAGTAGCAATACATAGAAACATTACGAGACCATAGAATAGTAAAATGCTAATGTTATATCATGCCCATTGGGTGGAGAATCACTTGTTTTACTATTGTGTTTAAGTGTAATGCAAGAAATTTTGCAACATTAGCATGAAAGAATTTATTGTAATAAAAGTGGAGATATATGAGACAAATAGTGGTCTCGATTATTGAGTTGTGGGTAGCTATTTTGTTGAGCTATTTTGTTGAGGTATTTTAACATAATTTTAACATTATCTTGCTGGGTTGTCCAAGCTTTAGATAAAATATATACGACAGGAAGCAAATGTGGCCTTTTCAGGCTGGAGTGAGTCCATCATAAATGTGCAATAGCTCTCAGTCAGATGCGTTATCCATTCCGTTGAGGTAAACATGAATATATTTCTGATGCACGAATAATAAAAGCACTCGATTGGCAAGCCACTCATCTAATAGGCCATAGAATGGGGTAGGAACCTCCCAGTAGTAGCGATATAAAGTGGCAATGGAATGGAGATAACATAACTACATTTGTTGGACAGATTGTTAAACAACACAAAAGTAAAAATAATCGTAATTTTGTTTTAATTCAGGCTGGATTTCGTTTTTATAGGTTTTTCTCCAGACTCTCCATTATTTTTCCCAAATGAAAACATTCAGTTGAGTTATTTGCACCCCGGGAGTATAACAAACACAACAAAAAACCTCAACCAAATACGTCATTCCTGTCGTTAGTTATGATCGAGAGTGCCTACAAAAATTATAATTTTTGCAGTTTGTCCAAATTTTCCAATTTTCCTTTGGAATTGTCCTGGACTTTTTCCTCAAAACGTTTCCATGACCATAACGAAGAAAACAAAGAAAGAATTACGCTTTTCCATTGTTCAAATCGTGAATTATGATCTAGAGTTCATACAAAAATCTCATAGAAAAAAGCATTTTCAGGTTTTCCCATATTTTTAAATTTTTCGGGCAACTTTCCCAATTTGCCTTCCCCTAAAAATCTTCATATGACTATTTTTTTTAAAATTAGCCTAATCGGTCCAGCCGCTCTCAGTTGATGCGCTCACCAACGAACATTTAACTTTTATTTCCTGTTATTCTTGAACTGTACTGTCTTCTCTCAGCTATGTCGTGGCCTGCCACGATATCCCGTCTTCATCTCAGAGTTGAGGCTACATCCAGCATCCTCAGTGATTGTATATTCTACAAGAAAACATTCTTCCTGTGGGTACAACAAATCAACAAGGTTTCTCGTTCCCTATTAACATGTCACATTTTTAAAGAGGTTTCTTCAGTGAAATAGCCAGGCTTTTTTACTCTGTATCGTTGATTTTGCTGGTTTCAAGTGGGTTTTACGCAATACAAGACACATGGAGAACAATGCTAACGGAAATAAAAAATAACGAGAGATGGAGAGGGATGTTAAGTCAGATTCTTTAATCTTTATGTGTGTTACATAAACAGTATATAGAATGCACCACGCTATTCGAAGGTCGTCGCCAGGTTTATCCATTTTTTACCTTTATTTGCATTTCATAAATAGTATGAAATACCCATCACCATGTACAATACAGTATTCTAAAACCACCACAGGAGGCAGACCAAGGGTCGCAACAGCCCACCTGAAACACACAATGATAAAGAATATACTACACAGCCCTCCTACACTTGCCAAGTATGACTGCGGACAAATAACACACAACATAGTCACAGAATGTCCTCTATGGAAATATGTTGGCACTCTGTACAGCCTACATGAGGTGTCTGAGGATGCAGTCTCCTGGATGGAAACAATAGATATCCACTTATAGCCAACTGCTTGCAAATATTTAGAAAACTTTTCTGTCTATTTCAGTCTTAAACTTAGGATATATATTCTGTTTATAAAAATTACCTTTTTTCTTTCATGTGTAATTCATCCAAGTGTTTTTTTTTAAAGTTATTCTATTCACATGGATAACACTATCTTATCGACTTAATCTAAGACTTTCCTAATCAGGAATGAATGCAATTAATTTTATATGAACTTTATGTATATTGTATTAACATTAACACCATAGCTGTTCAATCTAAGAGATATAGCCTTGATGCAATACGAAATGCATAAAATTAAAAAAATTCATGTCCAAATGGAAATCGATACTACATCCAAGTATGATTTAATTTCTCTCCACTACGAGACAAAAAGAGGGAAATTAAATGAAAAAATATCTCTCTTTGGATTACATACACAGTATGAAGTACCCACAAAAGTATTCGAACATCACTACCAAAATTACCGATTTATTATCTTTACTCACATTTCATTAACAGCATACAGCAGTACCCGCCATCACGCACTATACATTATCCGTAACCCGCCACCGAACACCGATGACGGCTGGCCGCATTCCACCTGAAACACAAAATAAAAAAAAATAACAAAAGAATGTACCTGCAGTCCAGAGAACTACAGAACTCTCTCACACTTCTAGTATCAACGGTTAGTTCACGTCTGCAACAAAGTCTGATTTAATTTCTCTCCAGTGCAAGACAATTTTACATACAAAATGCTGTAGATATAACTGAAAGAGAATAGATTCACATGAGAAAATTACTGGAAACCATTTAGTGACCGACAAAAGCGATAGAGAATGGACACTGGTGAAATATTTCGTTATTTTCGTTGACATTTTCGCTATGAACAGTCTAACCGGAAATCAACAAGTGTGGCATTCTGAAAATATTGTGGAAAAATAGAAACACCACTTGCATCTATCACGCAGTGATTCATGTGGTGTGTTTCCCTTACAGTACCAATGAACTACAGTAACGTCTCAAAAGAGTGATGGAAATAATGCATCCGCTATTAACTGGTTTGTTGTACTGAAAGAAAATTACCGGTTTTGTTACCATTTCCATTATGTAACTCAGATTTCAGACTTATTTCTATTCACATATTTTGGATACTGTATAATGCAACAAATCTTGTAAGTTCAAAACGTTCAAATGTGTGTGAAATCTTATGGGACTTTACTGCTAAGGGCATCAGTCCCTAAGCTTACACACTACTTAGCCTAAATTATCCTAAGGACAAACACACACATCCACGCCCGAGGGAGGACTCGAACCTCCGCCGGGACCAGCAGCACAGTCCATGGCTGCAGCGCCCTAGACCGCTCGGCTACGTCTTGTAATTATTCTGCAACCCATCTGACACCCTGTCCTGAAGATATAATCTCGCTTGTTCTGGCAGCGAGCGTTTTGACCTGGGAAAAGTCCCAATGGATTCGTTTACTGACCTGTCAAGAACTGCCAAGTATGGCCCTGTATGCTGTGGACGTCTACTGTGAAAGTGCTGATACTGTTGTGCTTTTTTAAAATTTTTTATGGACGACAAAGGTAAGACAATAATAAGTGCGCGGAAGAAATCCGCTGTCTACATGTAGCTATTCATCCCGACCGAGGCACAAGCATCACACGGCCGGATTACCATGGACCGCGTCACATGCCTACATTCCATTAGATTCTGCTGAAATGTCTGGTGTTTTATCAGTCACATTAACACATCTGTCCATAATCAGGAATTTGCCGGCACCATGTCTCCTCCTCTTGCTGGCCAAATAATAGCGACGAAATACCATCCATCACCACGGGTCGAAGTGACAGTTGGCACAATATTTTGCAATTACCGTAGTTTTTCTCTCAAACATATAACGCTACACACCACTTTCCCTCTCTACCTCAGAGAGGTTGCTCAGCTGGTGCTCACTCACCAACACATAGCCCTTCCATTCTTACGCTAAAGCCTCCTCCTCTTAATTCAGAGGGAAATCAGCAGACACCCTGACCCAAATCCCTGAATCCAACCTGAATTTTATTCTTCCTACTGATCTTTAATAAGCCATCTTGGATTCCAATTAAAAATTCTTTCTCCCGTCTACCCTATTGCAGTTTATTAAGATCACATACCACAAACAACGCTTGGATGCTATTTCCCCTTTGATATGCACTTTGATATACATATACCTTCCAATATGTCGTCCTATTTTACAACGAATCACGAAAGTAGAAATCCGTCGAAGCACCATTTTTTGTCATCAGTCTTCTGACTGGTATGATGTCACCCGCCGCGAATTCCTCGCCTGTGCCAACCTCTTCAACTCAGAGTAACACTTGCAACTTACGTCCTAAATTATTTTTTAGATGTATTCCAATCTCTGCCTTGCTCTACAGTTTTTGTCCTCTACAGCTCCCTCTAGCACCATCGAAGTTATTCCCTGATTTCTTAACAGATGCCCTATCATCATGTGCTTTCTGCTTGTCAGTGTTTTCCATATATTCCTTTCTTCGACAATTCTGCGTAGAACTTACACATTCCTTACCTTATAATTCCATCTAATTTTCAACATTCTTCTACAGCACCGTTTTCTCAAACGCTTTTATTCTCTTCTGTACCGGTTTTCCTACCGACCATGTTTGATTACCGTACAGTACTGTGTCCCAGACGTACAGTCTCAGAAATTTCTTCCTCCAATTAAAACCTATGTTAGACACCAGTAAACTTCCCTTGACAAAGAATCCATTTTGTTCCACAGCTAGTCTGCTTTTCGCGTCCTTGCTGCTCCGTCCGCCATGGATTATTTTGCTGCCTGGGTAGCAGAATTCCTTAATTTAATCTACATTGTGATCACTAGTCCTGATGTTAAATTTCTCGAGGTTTTCATTTCCGCTACTTCTCATTACTTTCATCATTCTTCGATTTACTCCAAGTCTGTATTCTGGTCTCATTAGACTTTCCATTCCGTTCAGTACATCCTGTAATTCTTCTTCACTTTCACCCAGGATAACAATGTCATTAGCGAATCTTCTCACTGATATCCCTTCAGCGTGAATTTTTATCCCACTCTTAAAACTTTGTTTCATTTCCGTCATTGCTTCTTCGATGTACAAACTGAACCGTAGGGACGACAGCCCAATCTTACATTCTTCTTAATCCGAGCATTGGTTCTTGGTCTTCCACTCTTGTACCTCCCTCTTGGTTATTGTGCATATTCTACACACATCAAAAAAGTTTTGCATCACGTGCTGTTCCGAGAGTTCCGGAACTTGTATAGAAAATTGGAATAGAGGTCAACATCAACATCATTTCTGCCCTTTCACTGCTCATGGAAATCACACATTGCATGTTGTACCACCATACAGCGAGATCTTCAGATGTGGTGCTCCAGACTGCTGCACACACCGGTACCTCTAATTCCCAGTAGCACGTCCTCATGCATTGATGCATGCCTGCATTCGTCGTGTCATACTATCCACAAGTTCATTAAGACACTGTTGGTCCAGATTGCCCTACTCCTCAACGGCGATTCGGCGTAGATCCCTCAGAGTGGTTGGTGAGTCACGTTGTCCATAAAAAGCCCTTTTCAGTCCATCCCAGGCATGTTCGATAGGGTTCATGTCTGGAGAACATGCTGGCCACTCTAGTCGAGCGATGTCGTTATCCTGAAGTAAGTCATATGCAAGATGGGGCGCGAACTGTCGTCCATGAAGACGAATGCCTCGCCAATATGCTGCCGTCGGAGGACGGCACTCACGTATAGTACAGCAGTTACGGCGTCTTCCATGACCACCATCGGCGTACTTCGGCCCCACATAATGCCACCCCAAAACAGCAGGGAACCTCCACCTTGCTGCACTCGCTGGACAGAGTGTCTAAGGCGTTCAGACTGACCGGATTGCCTCCAAACACATCTCCGACGATTGTCTGGTTAATGACATTTGCGACAGCCATCGGTGAAGAGAGCGTGACGCCAATCCTGAGCGGTCCATTCAGCATGTTGTTGGGCCCATCTGTACCGTTCTGCATGGTGTCGTGGATGCAAAGATGGACCTCGCCATGGACGTCGGGAGTGATGTTGCGCATCATGCAGCCTATTACGCATAGTGTGAGTCATAACACGACGTCCTGTGACAGCACGAAAAGAATTATTCAACAACCTATTGCTCACAGCTTGAGTCGTAACACGATGTCCTGTGGCTGCACGTAAAGCATTATTCAACATGGTGGCGTTGCTGTCAGGGTTCCTCTGAGCCATAATCCTTAGATAGCGGTCATCCATTGCAGTAGTAGCCCTTGGGCGGCCTGAGCAAGGCATGTCATCGACCGTTCCTGTCTCTCTGCATCTCCTCCATGTCCGAACAACATCGCTTTGGTTCACTCTGAGATGCCTGGACACTTTCCTTGTTGGGTAACAATGCGGATGCGATCGAACCGCGGTATTGACCGTCTAGGCATGGTTGAACTACAGACAACACGAGCCGTGTATCTCTTTCCTGGTGTAATGACTGGAACTGATCGGCTGTCGGACCCCCTCCGTCTAATAGGCGCTGCTCGTGGATATTGTTTACATCTTTGGGCGGGTTTAGTGACATCTCTGAACAGTCAGACAGACTGTGTCTGTGATACAATATCCACAGTCAGCGTCTGTCTTCAGGAGTTCTGGGAACCGGGTTGATGCAAAACTTTTTTTGATGTGTATATATTACCCGTCTTTCTCTATAGCTTACCCGCATTTTTCGCGGAAATTCGAACATCTTGCAACATTTTACATGTAGAACGCTTTTCCCATGGCGGCAAATCCTATGAAAGTGTCTTGATTTTTCTTCAGGCGTGTTTCCATTATCAGCCGCAACATGAGATCTGCCTCTCTGGTGCCTTTACCTTTCCTGAAGCCAAACTTGTCGTCACCTCACACATCTTTAATTTCCTTTTCCATTGTCCTGAACATTATTCATGTCATCAACTTGGATGCATTGGCTGTTAAGCTGACTGTGCGATAATTCTCGCACTTGTCGACTCTTGCAAACTTCGGAAACGTATTCATGATGTTATGTTTTTGAGAAGTGCCCTGAAATAAGCAATTTTCGGCTTACTGAGCATCCGCATGAATTCAGATTCAAGACATTTTACATTCTGTTCAGTATTTAAATTCGACGAAATAAACTACATGTCACAGTCTCCAGAGGCCAATGATTATTGGTTTTGTAATATAATTTTGTTTATTAGATCTTTCTATAAAGATATTACGAATGGCTGTTTGCGAGCAATTAGCTGCCCTAGGTGGGAAGTATACCGTAGTAATTAAGTCGAATGATAGTGATACTGACTCTGATAGGTTCTTGCTGGGAGCGTTTTTAAGAAAATCTGCATTCAAGTCACCTGCAAACATGATTTCTTTATTTTTTGTTCTTAAATAGGCCTGAAGTTGTTCAAGGTGATTTGTGAACAGATTAAAATTACCTGTAGGTGCTCGATATACGCTTACTGTTATGAAGCATTTATTATGAAACTCTACTTCCGTCGCACATGCTTCCATATGCTGTTTTAGGAAAAATTTTTGATTTTTTTTTTGGACTGAATAAACAGAAAAAAAATAAACTCTGTTTTACTCAAGCGACTGTTAAAAACCTGGACAGTTATTAATATCAGGCCAACAGATGTTATGTATCCGCATTCATTAACTGAATTTTTTTTTATTTTTTTTCTTAAACTGACCTGATTAGGGTCATCATGTCGTCTCCTTTGGCCAAGGTTTCACAATTGCAGCACCTTTTTTACGTCATAGTTATCTAAGAAATAACAATTTTAATGCGACAAATATTATTAAAATGATTTGAGTGTCTATAGTGACAATGTGTGTATGTATTACTATGAACTTACAATGTTTAAACTGGCAGTTTTTGTACTACTGAAGCTGTTGTCACTAACCGTGATAATACTAATCATAATTATAACAATAATGACAATAATAACAATAATGATAGTGGCAGACATAAAAAGAAATTACAGGTGTAAAAAAATAGACTTTTACTGCTATAGGGAGTTGTGAGGAAAAGAAAATTAAGCACCAGCTAAGAATGGTGGGCAATGAGGAAGATCTGGTTGGAAAGAAGGATGTACAGCGCCATTTAGTGTGTACAGGGACAATGTTAATCATCACTGTTGCTTTAGTAGATAAATGATTAACTTTATTCTGAAGCTGGAGGTGTTACAAGTTTTCTAATATAAGGTGGGGGGTTATTCCACAGTCGGATTCCTGCTGTTGAGAAGGACTTCGAGAAAGTGGCTGAACGATGGAGTGGGACAGAAACGATTTTCTTCTAACAGGGACAGCTGTTTCTGCCACGTTGGTCGAACAAGAGCGTTAAGATCGAAGAGAGAGATATGGGGGACAGTGCATGTTGATAAGACGGTAGAGAATACAGAGTGAATGGGCCGCTTGTCTGTATGCAGTGAGGATATCTGTGCATATAATGATGAAGAGTCGAACGTCAGACAACAACAAATTAATTATAATTTAAACATAGCTGCCTGCTCTGAAAGATAAGCTCCATTAACTAATTGTTTCAGTAATATCACTATGGGAGCTGGTTTCGTTTCAACACACACAAAATATAAAATATCTTGCGCTAAGTTGTTACTAGCCATTTCTAGCTAACTACTATGTTTTAGAAGGATCTGTCAATCAAATATGGGTTTACTTTGAGTTTGCGCTATTTTATATTGGCTTTTAACCGTCTTATACGTATCTGTGGATCGACTGCCAAGACATGTAGTTAATAACGCTTTTAACCAAAATTCAGATAGAAGAAACTATCCTTTTCTTGTAGAATTGTACTTGTGAATATAGCTACTGTTCTCTTAAACGGATGATTTGTTAATAACAAATTTCATGTGAGAGTAAACTGCGAGGGTATTATTACCGTTTACGATGGCACGTGAAAATATTTATAATATGGGCCGGTATGAGCTCCACTCATTGTTGTAATTACTTTCTTGATAACTGTGAAAGCTGCATGAGCAAGTGAAATCTTACACAAAACAACGTGTCCCACAGAATCAGTGGAAGGAAGCGAAGCAAAAAGTTAATAACACACTTGTCCACAAAAATAAGAACTATTCTCGAGGCAAAGACTGCTTGACGAAACGTTTCTTGTCTGTTTAAGTTCTCGTTAAGACTGCCACCAAAAATTTAGAGTTTAATACCTAAGTTACTACTTTCCTCAGCTACATCACATGTATCCATTATAGTGTACAATGTACTTATAAATTATTGAATGGTTTGATGAAGCTATATATTTTATCTACAGTCAACAAAAATAAGAAGCTTATCATGATCTCTTACTGGGCACTCTGGTTATGATGTTAGCATTTGATGGTATACTCAAGAGGAAGTCAGTTAAAGACATTCCTGTTAGTATCAGATAGCAATTTTTCCCTGAGTACACTGCGCGGTTGGGTGAACTCTGAAACACACTGAAAGCCTTTAGGAGGTATCCTCATGTGTGACCACTCAACTAGCGTCGAAATCTCATGTAGACTGATCAGAGCTGGATTCAGAGTGTACACATCTCTCTCTCCCTCTTTCAGTAATATCCTAGACGCCTTTATAAGAGTGATAGCAGGTGACTCTTCGATCCTTGTCCTTCTCCTAAAAGCATTCTGACTCACAGTCACGGAAATCCTTGATGAACATCTTGATCGAACGCTACTAAACTAAATTTAGGGTATTTTCACGTCCTTGGGGTTTTTCGATTAAAATTTAATCGTTCTGCGACCTTATATTTAGTGCAGAGAAACGCCTTTCGTATAAGTAAGGAATGTTGCGAGTGTGTGTTTGCTGTAGGGTGTGTATACCGTTACTGGAACTTTCAGGTAGAGATCGCAACTCAGCTCGCCCTAAGGACGTACAAGTGAAGCTTGCCGCCATCTTGCTGATATTGAGAAAGATCGAGGAGGCAAAGGGAACAATCGGACACACAATGACTGCAGTATGCTTAGTGACGAGATGGACTCAGGTCAACATTGCAAAAGGGAATAGTTACGGATTCTTCCAGGGGGACCACACCACCAGAGGACGAGGGGATTGTTCGAGCGGCTCCAACAAATAGGAGATAACTGAAGTCCTGGCAGACGTCACAACAAATCGTCGGGAACAGTCACTGGAAGCTAGATTGATACCTGGAATTGCCGTGCGTCATTTACCTCTGACATCATAGCGTAGGCTATAGAGACTCGATTGTGTAGAGCTAGTCAGTTGGGAATAGATATCCAGTCAGATCTTGTCGTCTTTAGTCCGTTCAGTGATTTTCTATCCAGCGGACACTAACTTCAGCGTAAGTCATTTTGACGTTTGTCGACGACTGAAAGAAGGAACTGGGGTAAGGTCTTCCTCAGTGAGACAATTTTGGAAAAAGGAATACATTATTTCGCCCTTCTGTCATCCCCCGTTTTGATGCCGTTATTGTCACATAGTGTCTGGTCAGATGGCTTTGATCCGTTAACTAACTTAATAAATATTAGAGTTCCGTAGATAAAATTTTCCTTTCGAATTCGTTAAGCGCTTCACGCAGGTCTTACCTTACGTAATTTTTTACTTTGTTCAGTTTTTGTTTGTCTACGAGGCTTAGCCTATGTTTAGATCTTCGCTGAAACTCTCTTTGCTTTCGGAGCCGCTTTTAACGCGGCTGTTGAACCAAGGCCGAGTCTCTCCCGTATCTTAAAAACTGTGAATGTCGTATATCTGTGTAGTATTTTACGATACTCTCGAACCTTGTAGACTGATACTCAACATTTTCAGTCTCAGAGATGAATGTTTCAGGTAAGCACTTATTAAGCAGAAATATTTTCCTACATTTCTTTAGATTCTGATTTACGCCCATAGTTAGTGATGCTAAAACAGCTGTATGATCCCCTGTTCTACGTTATACACTGAAGCGCCAAAGAAACTGGTACTCTTGCTAATCCGGCCCTCAGTATTCCGGCCTCTCAGTAATCAGGCTAACATCCAAAAACACGTGCACAATGAATTACCGTGCGGAAAAAATGCTCAGTTAAACAATGCTTTATATACTGTATTTGAAATTGTAGCTTTCTTTACAATTCGGAATCATGTCTTCTAAAAGGAAACACGTTACGCTAGACCTCAAGCAGAAACTCTAAATTTTAGATAAGTTAAACTCAGGTTCTTCGCAGAAAGCCATTGCTGCTGAGTTCAGTGTCGGACGAGCAACTATTTATGACATCAGGAAGAAAGAAGATGTTATTCGACAGTACTCAACACAAATGGATAGTGAGTTGGGTTAAAAAATGGTTCAAATGACTCTGACCACTATGGGACTTAAAATCTATGGTCATCAGTCTCCTAGAACTTACAACTACTTAAACCTAACTAACCTAAGGACATCACACAACATCCAGTCATCACGAGGCAGAGAAAATTCCTGACGCCGCCGGGAATCGCACCCAGGAACCCGGGCGCGAGTGAGTTGGGAAAACGAAACGTTATGCGAAAGAGTGAGAATGAAGAACTGGACGTAGCTGTTTGTAGATGGTTCGTACAACAATGCAGTAAAGGAATTCCAGTCATTGGCCCGATTATAAAGGAAAAAGCAGCTGCATTTAACAAACAACTTGGCGATAGTAATTTGTTTGTAGCGAGCAAAGGTTGGCTATCAAACTGGAAAAAACGACATGGCATTCGGCAGCTGACAGTCACCTGGGAAAGTCGCTCAGCCAACGATAAGGATGCTGATGAGTTTTTAAACAAGATGCGGAAGATAATAGAGGAAGAAGATTTAAATGCTTGTGCCCTGTGTAACGCTGATGAAACAGGACTCTTTTACAAGGTGCTTCCTTCAAAAACATTAGCTGCCAAGAACGAGAAGGTAGCTCGTCGTTACAAGCAACAGAAACAGCGCGTAACATTAATGGTATGTTTTAATGCAAATGGCAGTCATAAACTACCGCTTGTGGTGATTGGAAAATCCCAAAATCCACGTTGTTTTCAACACACTGACATAAATACATGTACTCTACCAGCGCAGTATTTCCCGCAGAAGAAAACGTGGATGGACAGACAAATATTCTCTCGGTGGTTCCATGAAACATTGGTACCAGCAGTGAGCAAAGAGCTAAAGAAGAAAAAGCTTCCACTGAAAGCTGTCCTTATAATTGCCAATGCTCCCAGTCATCCTTCAGATGTTTCTCCAAAATCCGATGGTATGCAAGCACTCTTTCTCCCACCCAAAGTGACAGCCCTAATTCGGCCCATGGACCAGGTAGTTTTGCAACCAATTAAACGTCATTATCGACATTCACTTCTCGTCTCCTTGCTGAACGAAAGTGAAAACCACTATATCGACACTATGCTGAAGGCGTGGAAAGAAATTAACATACTTGATGTTGTTTTCCAAGCAGCCGAAGCATGGGATAAAGTGGAGAGAGCTACCATAATGAGGACATGAAGAAAATTGTGGCCATCCTTTGATGCCGAATTGGATCCAATAGCGTGCGACAGCGATGTAGCCAGTCAGTTCGGAATTATCAATTACTTTCTACACTGACATGTTCCACAACCTTCCAGAAGGAGAATAAATTGATGATGAAGATGTTACTAAGTGGTTGAATAACGAAAACTGTGACATGGACCAAACCTTAACAGATGAAGACATAATCAAAAGCGTGCGAGAAAGTTATGATGAAAGTGATGAAGAAGAGGACACAGGAGGAGAGAGCATGAAGATTTCTCACACTGCTGGTGGTGAAGCTGCCGAGGTCTTCCTGGAGTACATTATGCAACATCCAGATACGCGCAGTACCAATGCAATGCTTGTAAAGCGGTTGCGTGAAAAAGCACGCCACCGTCGCGTATCCTCATTGCGACAGTTAAAAACTAGGGACATGTTTCATAGTGAGTGATATGAGTGTATAATTATGTACAGTATACACTCGAGGACTAAGTTTTCTTTGAAAATTAATGTATTTTTGGATTTATTAAAGAATATCCCCTATGTTTTAAAATTGTATCCTTCGGTTTAATAAAGTACAGTACACTATATCCCCTATGTTTTCAAAAGAAATAAAAAACAAAACAAAAATGAGTAAAATAAATTTCAGACACAAAATAATCCGGCACTTCCGCTAATCTGGCACCCATATGTGCCAGGAATGGCCGTATTAGCGAGAGTCTAGTGTATAGGGAGATCTTCAAGTACAAAGATATGTAGACAGGCAGAACACGGCGCTGCGGTAGGCACCGCCTATATAAGACAAGTGTCTGGCGCAGTTGTTAAATCGGTTACTGCTGCTACAATGGCAGGTTATCAGGATTTAAGTGAGTTTGAACGAGGTGTTACAGTCGGCGCACGAGCGATGGGACACGGCATCTCCCAGGTAGCGATGAAGTGAGGATTTTTCCATAAGACCATTCCACGAGTGTACCATGAATATCAGGAATCCGGTAAAACATCAGACCTTCGACATCGCTGCAGCCGGGAAAAGATCCCGCAAGAACGGGACCAATGACGACTAAAGAGAATCGTTCAACGTGACAGAAGTGCAACCCTTCCCCAAATTGCTGCAGATTTCAATGCGGGGCCATCAACAAGTGTCAGCGTGTCAATCTTTCAACGAAACATCATCGATATGGGCTTTCGGACTTAATGACTGCACGAAACAAAGATTTACGCCTCGCATGGGCCCGTCAACGCCGATATTGGACTGTTGATGACTGGAAACATCTTGCCTGGTCGGAAAAGCCTTGTTTTAAATTGTATCGACTGGATGAACGTGTACGGGTATGGAGACAATGGACGCTACGTGTCAGCTCAAGCTGGTGGAGGCTTTCTAATAGTGTAGGGCGTGTGCAGTCGAACTGATATATGACCCCTCATACGTCTAGATGCGACTCTGACAGGTGACACGTACGTAAGTATCCTGTCTGATCACCTGCATCCATTCATGTCCATTCTGCATTCCGACGGACTTGGGCAGTTCGAGCAGGACAATGGGACAACTTGCACGTCCATAATTGCTACAGAGTGGCTCCAGGAACACTCTTCTGAGTTTAAACACTTCCAATGGCCACCAAACTCGCCAGATAATAACATTATTGAGTGTATCCGGGATGCCTTTCAACGTGCTGTTCAGAAGAGATCTCCACCGCCTCGTACTCTTACGGATTTATAGACAGGCCGGCAGGATTCATGGTGTCAATTCCCTCCAGCACGACTTCAGATATTAGTCGAGTCGATGCCATCTCGTGTTGCGGCAGTTCTGTGTGCTCACGGGGGCCCTACACGATATTAGGCAGTTGTACCAGTTTCTTTAGCTCTTCAATGTACGTTCAAAAAGTGGAGATTTGTTTGTGGCCAGGAAATCTAAGACGTTACATTCATGTGTCGGTTCTCTACTCAAGGTAATTTTCGAATAAGAACAACTTCGCAACATTCCCTGCCCCTACCACCTGTCTCCCAGTCAATTGCTGTTAAGTTGAAATCTTCACTAACATCATAAAAAAACATTAAATTTACACGGAACTATTTCCAAGTTTCGTCTTAAAATCTTGGTGACCACTGCTTGACCCTCGAAGATAGATGTGAGTGACAAAGCGCTGCTTCAAGAATGGGATAGTGCACCGGTCCCGGATCGAACCCTCTCGGTGGATTGACGAAGAGGCTGGCCAGCCTCGGTGTAGCGTTTAGGCGGCCTTCCACATCCAACTAGGTGAATACTACGCTGCTGTCCAGGTTTCGCCCCAGTTACACGATTAGCAAACATTCAGGAAACTTTGATGTTTTCACATTCTGAGGAACACTATACATAGACAGTTGCGGTACGCGTATTCGGTCCCAGAGGGTAACGGGGTGGCAATAGGAAGGGCATCCGGCCACCCCTTGAAAACTAACCACCCAAAATCAGATAGTAATTCTACCAGCCCTGCGCCGATGTGGGACAAAGGCACGAGAAAAAGAAGTTTCGCGACCTTTGCTCCCAGATAGATTACTAACAAAGGCATCGAATTACCATATTTATGGCTATAAATACACATACATCACCGGTGTGGAGCGTAAGTAGTATGAATGCCTACTATTCAGGCCACAGCAACAGACTCTGAATGCTGGTGTTGGCACATGCGAGGCTCAATAGCGAATGCATGAAATCACACAATCAGGTTGCCTAGATGCAGGGGCGAGATGCTGAACCGGCAGTAGGGCGAGAAACAGTTACGTTAGCAAAACTTCCGCCTCGTCATCAGCAATTTCGTTCCATATTCACAGAATCGCCTTATCAAAAATACGTTAAAATAAGCACAAACTCACACTCTGGCACTCTCTCTCTCTCTCTCTCTCTCTCTCTCTCTCTCTCTCTCACACACACACACACACACACACACACACACGCGCACATATACATTTTGCTTTCCCAATCACAGCCTAGTATTTTACCAGCCATTTAAATGAAACAACGAATCACATCTCAGTATTTTACCCATCATCAGAATGAAACAATCAGTATACGGCTACCATATTGGCTATGTTGAAAAATATCTGAACAATCTGTCTTTTATGGTATATTCAAAAATATACGAACGACCTGAATTTTACATACGTTAGTGCCACCTTCATCTGCATGATGCGAATTTTGAGGAAATTGGCGCCATGTTCGAAAATATCTGAACAAACGAACTGTATAATTCAGCATTTTATTCAACTACTCATATCATCAGAGTGTTTCGTAAATTGGCAGTCTTTTTAAAAGCATCTGAACGACATGAATTTTATGTAAATCAGCGTTATGTACCAAAGATTCCAATGATTCGAATTTGAGTAAATTCACACCCTGTTCAAAAGCATCCAAATGATATGAATTTTAGGCCATGTTCAGAAATATCCGAACGATGTGAATTTTTCGTAAACTGACGCTACCTTCAACCACATGAATTTTGCTTAATTTGGTCCAATGTTCAAGAGTACCCGAAAGATCTGTATTTTGCGTAAGCTAGCGCTACTTTCAAAAGCATTGTATGATAAGATTTTTTTGTAAATTGGTGCTGTGTTCAAAAGTATCCGAACGACATGAATTTTGCGTAAATTATTGCTATGTTCAGAAGTATACAAATGACGTGAATTTTGCATAAACTGGTTCGAACTTCGAAAGTACCCGAATGACCCGAATTTTGCGTAAATTAAGGCCATTCTCAAAAGTACCCAACTGATTTGAATTTTTGTAAATTCACACCATGTTCAAAAGTGTCTGCAGGACTAGAATTTTGTGCCACGTTCAGAAATATTGGAACGACCCGAATTGTACATAAACCGGCACTACATTCAAAAGTTTTCAAGCAATCTGAATTTTGCATAAATTAGCGCCACGTTCGAAAGTATCTGACATGAATTTTGCATAACTTATTCTCATGTTCAAAATCATACAAACTACCTGGATTTGTGTAAATCGGCATCCATATTCAAATGCATCCAAACGACCTGAATTTTTGTGTAAACTACGGTTGTGCTCAAAAGTACCCAAATGATATGAATTTGCGTTAACTGGTGGCATGTTCAAAAGTATCAGAATAACGTGAATTATCCATAAATTGTCGACATGTTCAAAAACTACTGAATGAGCTGAATTTCCTGTTAATTGACACCGTATTCAAATATGTCCAGAACACCCTTACGATGTTATTTATTGGAGAATGTAGTTCTTAAGGTGTGTTTCTGCTTTGCATTTTTAATGTTTTAGATGTCATGGACACAAGTATATTTTTGCCTTCAAATGGTAACGAAATGCTTCAAAGACTTCGAGTAGATGGTTAAATGATGCAATTTTTAAGGAATTTACATGACGACTACTATAAGTATTGACATATTCGATTGGCTTTTTCCTTTCAGTTTCTAGTGTTTATGTTCTGAGACCTATTGGTAACGGATTGTTTGCCTACGAGATTTGAAGACAGTAATTTGCTCGAAATGTATCTCATATGTAGGGTGGAATTTCCAGTGTTAGAGTTCTCTCTTTATTTTTTTAATTTTATTTTTTCGCTTTATTTTAACTTTTTTCGTTTTATTAATACTGGCTCTGTTTCAAGTATACATGTAAGAACTAATAACTATTACGGGAACAAGCAATGGTATCAGTTCCACCTCATTCTGCCTATAATATGTATGGCATGTGCCCCTAACGATATCAGTCAAAGGTGTGAATGTGAGTTGAGCCTTTGAGCAGAGGTACGACGTATTCGATTATGTCAGTAGAGTAAACCATAGGTATGTGCCATTTGTTCGGTTTTTTAAAATTTTTTTTTTTTAATCGTACAGCTAGGGCCCCCCGTCGGGCAGACCGTTCGCCGGGTGTCGGTCTTCCAATTTGACGCCACTTCGGCGACCTGCAGTCGATGAGGATGATATGATGATAATGAGGACAGTGCAACACCTAGTCCCTGAGTGGAGAAAATTCCCCGACACAGCCGGGAATCGAACCCGGGCCCAGAGGCTTGACAATCCGTCACGCTGACCATTCAGCTACCGGGGGCGGACATTTGTTCGTTGAGCAGGATGTGAGGCTCGGTTGCAGTCTTAAAACCAAGCAGTAACATAACTGTTGAGCTACGAACAGTGTCTGTAAATAAAAACAAGTATAAGTGGAAGTTTGTTCCTGTGAAAAACAATATTTCAGCAGATGCAGATGATCTGACGAAAACAGTCTTAACTTGCGCCTGCTGAGCCGGCCGAAGTGGCCGTGCGGTTAAAGGCGCTGCAGTCTGGAACCGCAAGACCGCTACGGTCGCAGGTTCGAATCCTGACTCGGGCATGGATGTTTGTGATGTCCTTAGGTTAGTTAGGTTTAACTAGTTCTAAGTTCTAGGGGACTAATGACCTCAGCAGTTGAGTCCCATAGTGCTCAGAGCCATTTGAACCATTTTGCGCCTGCTGAGAACTGTGTTTGCCTCTTACCATGTAACATTTAATGAACTGGAACCTCTCTATGCGCCGGCCGGAGTGGCCGAGCGGTTCTAGGCGCTACAGTCTGGAGCCGCGCTGCCACTACGGTCGCAGGTTCGAATCCTGCCTCGGGCATGGATGTGTGTGTTGTCCTTAGGTTAGTTAGGTTTAAGTAGTTCTAAGTTATAGGGGACTGATGACTCAGCAGTTAAGTCCCATAGTGCTCACAGCCATTTGAACCATTTGAACCTCTCTATGCGTGTGACGTTCCGAACATTATGTGAACACACAAAAAATGGTGGCGTCAGCCACGTGGAAGCCTGTCCCCCGTAGTTGGGCGGACTGGACGTGTGGCAACTCTGGTTTAACTAACCAGAGTAACAATACAAGAATACAAGAGTCCAGAGTCTAGAGTCGTCAAACGTTTTTGCTCATGAACAAATACTGATGTGATGAGGTGGCACCTCGCGCCTCTTGTGTATCCATGTTGTTAATAACTGGTAACCTACATAAATTAGAGTGTTCTGAGCCCACAACCAGTGAGGGCGCGATTAGTTGACCTCTGGCCCCCAAGCACTGATCGCTAAATGTCTGCACAATTCGCAACATTTCACGTCGACTGTTCTCTGTTTTCAGAGTGTCGCCCTCATCAGCGACACCAAAGTTGTGACACTGTTAGCGTCTGACGAAATGTTCTAGGCTGCCTGTGCGAACTGACGATTAATTGATTAATAACTGCACTTATATTTAAATGCATTACGCAGTATGAGAGGTAATCACAAATGTTCACTAAATGTCTTGAATGTCATTTTTCTTCCACTCACTGCGTTGTATTACAACATCATCAATATACACTCCTGGAAATTGAAATAAGAACACCGTGAATTCATTGTCCCAGGAAGGGGAAACTTTATTGACACATTCCTGGGGTCAGATACATCACATGATCACACTGACAGAACCACAGGCACATGGACACAGGCAACAGAGCATGCACAATGTCGGCACTAGTACAGTGTATATCCACCTTTCGCAGCAATGCAGGCTGCTATTCTCCCATGGAGACGATCGTAGAGATGTTGGATGTAGTCCTGTGGAACGGCTTGCCATGCCATTTCCACCTGGCGCCTCAGTTGGACCAGCGTTCGTGCTGGACGTGCAGACCGCGTGAGACGACGCTTCATCCAGTCCCAAACATGCTCAATGGGGGACAGATCCGGAGATCTTGCTGGCCAGGGTAGTTGACTTCCACCTTCTAGAGCACGTTGGGTGGCACGGGATATATGCGGACGTGCATTGTCCTGTTGGAACAGCAAGTTCCCTTGCCGGTCTAGGAATGGTAGAACGATGGGTTCGATGACGGTTTGGATGTACCGTGCACTATTCAGTGTCCCCTCGACGATCACCAGTGGTGTACGGCCAGTGTAGGAGATCGCTCCCCACACCATGATGCCGGGTGTTGGCCCTGTGTGCATCGGTCGTATGCAGTCCTGATTGTGGCGCTCACCTGCACGGCGCCAAACACGCATACGACCATCATTAGCACCAAGGCAGAAGCGACTCTCATCGCTGAAGACGACACGTCTCCATTCGTCCCTCCATTCACGCCTGTCGCGACACCACTGGAGGCGGGCTGCACGATGTTGGGGCGTGAGCGGAAGACGGCCTAACGGTGTGCGGGACCGTAGCCCAGCTTCATGGAGACGGTTGCGAATGGTCCTCGCCGATACCCCAGGAGCAACAGTGTCCCTAATTTGCTGGGAAGTGGCGGTGCGGTCCCCTACGGCACTGCGTAGGATCCTACGGTCTTGGCGTGCATCCGTGCGTCGCTGCGGTCCGGTCCCAGGTCGACGGGCACGTGCACCTTCCGCCGACCACTGGCAACAACATCGATGTACTGTGGAGACCTGACGCCCCACGTGTTGAGCAATTCGGCGGTACGTCCACCCGGCCTCCCGCATGCCCACTATACGCCGTCGCTCAAAGTCCGTCAACTGCACATACGGTTCACGTCCACGCTGTCGCGGCATGCTACCAGTGTTAAAGACTGCGATGGAGCTCCGTATGCCACGGCAAACTGGCTGACACTGACTGCGGCGGTGCACAAATGCTGCGCAGCTAGCGCCATTCGACGGCCAACACCGCGGTTCCTGGTGTGTCCGCTGTGCCGTGCGTGTGATCATTGCTTGTACAGCCCTCTCGCAGTGTCCGGAGCAAGTATGGTGGGTCTGACACACCGGTGTCAATGTGTTCTTTTTTCCATTTCCAGGAGTGTAATTTCATATTTCCTGCTAAGAATAAGTACCGCATTTGAAGATAACAACCTCCGTAATGCGCATTCGCGAATCCGTGTTACTTCTGTGTCAAAATTTATGGCGTAGTGGATGATGGGTACGAGTCGCGCACGGCCGTGAGTTGTCAGTACTGGCGGACAAAGAATAAAACATTGATCCTCTCACACGCTCTAACCCGCAGTGGCCGCGGTTCTTAACGTTAGTTGACGTTCCAGCTGTTAGTTGCTAGATGAGTATTGATATAATATATGGCTGTGAACCGTCTGCTGCAAGAATGCTTGATTCGGGGCGCATGCGGCCTGCCGGCCGCAGTTTGACGATCACTGCCGAGACGGATCATTAATGACCAACTATGCGAGAGTTGCCAACTGTTGATTCGAAACGAACAGTGTATAAGATGTATAACTGATCTCCACAAGGACGCTGAATGAATGCGTATATTATATTTATGGACAACTAAGAAGCACTATCAGTGGCAAAAGTACACCACGAGTTAGTAGAAGAGAGTCAGTGATCTGCTCGTTTAACAAAATGATATGAAACAATAACTTATGTTCCGTTGAATCGTTTGTCGAAGGCTGTGTGCTTCTTCTCCACTTCTATTTTCATTTAATTTCACTTATAGTATTTAATTCTTTAAAATATGTATATCTGCGTGTGTGTAGATTTTGTGCGTTATTCGTCCGTATTTACGAATGTTACCTGTATCCTATCTGATGTGCTGATTGCTTGTCTGACGAGTTGCTACTGGTCAACATTGAGGGTTCCCCCTTATGATCTTTCCTCACACCACTACACACAACTGCAACAGACCGCAATCTCCAACATACAGGGTATGAAATAAAATCGTCATAACTTTTGAACGGTTTGCGTTAGGACGTTCAAACTGCACGGTTGGCCGCGGGGCATGATGGAAATTAGCGTGCACGTGCGCACACGCCTTGCTGTTGTCGGCCATTTGCACGTGAATATGTCCCTTGGCCTATAGCGCTCGTGAAGGCCTACTATTGAGCAATAAAAGCCCAACTGCGGCTCAAAGGAAGTTTAACACCGAGTTCAAGCTCAAGACAACCGGTCCTAGTGTGCTAACAATCAAGAGTTTGATTCGCAAGTTTCAGAGAAGGGGTAATGTTCGTGGTGACAGTGTTGGCAATTTCGATCGTCCAAAAAAGGGTGGAAACGCCTGAAAACATCGAGAAGACACGCACTGTGTTTCAAACCAGCGCATGGAAATCGATCAGACGAGCTGCACAACTAGCGGGAATCAACCTGGAGACACTGCGACAAATTTCTGTGGACGATCTGCATCCCTTCCCTCACAAAACTCAAACCCATCAACCATTAACCCCCAGGGCCATGGAATAGCGGTTGTGTTTCCGCAACACTATTGTCCACAGAACTGACGAAAAAGACTTTGATGTGAATATGGTTTGGATTAGCGACGAAGCTCACTTTCATTTGGATGGGTTCGTTAATAAGCAAAATTGGCGCATTTGGGGGACTGAGAATCCACATTTCGCGATCGAGAAGTCTCTCCACGCTCAACGGGTGACTGTGTTGTGTGCAATGTCCAGTCACGGAGTAATCGGCGCGATATTTCTTGATGACACGGTGAATACCGAACGGTACGTTGGCCGAGCGGTTCTAGGCTCTCCAGTCTTGAACCGTGCGACCGCTGCGCTTGCAGGTTCGAATCCTGCCTCGGGCATGGATGTGTGTGATGTTCCTAGGTTAGTTAGATTTAAGTAGTTCTAAGTTCTAGGGGACTGACGACCACAGAAGTTAAGTCCCATAGTGCTCAGAGCCATTAGAACCATTTTTTGATTTGGAAGTAACACTGATTTCGACAAGATGTGGTTCATGCAAAATGGAGTTCGACCCTATCGAAGCAGGAGAGTGTTTGAGGTCCTGGAGGAGCACTTATGGGACCGCATTCTGGCTCTGGGGTACCTAGAGGCCAATGGCATGGGCCTCGATTGGCAGCCATACTCTCCGGATCTGAAGACGTGCGACTCCTTTTTGTGGGTCTATGTCAAAGACAAGGAGTACACCAGTAACCCCAGAACCATTGCTGAGCTGAAAACAGCCATTCCGGAGATCACCGAAAGCATCGATGTTCCCGTACTTCAACGGGTCATGCAGAATTTCGCTATTCGTCTGCGCCACATAATCGCCAGTGATGGCAGAAATATAAAATCTCTCATAACCTAAATTTGTAGTGACGTTTACATGTTGAATAAAGTGTGTGCACGCCGTACTTTGTAATTAATTTACGTTTTTTTCATGTTTTTAAATAATTGTCACCCTGTAGGTACTACAATCTCAACTTCCTACTAATTTGTTCAACATTGTCGCGTATTTTGCACCAGCCACTGTTCACTCGAGTAAATAACTCTGCATTAACTAAATTCTCGTCGTTTTCATTATAAGAAATATGAACGACTGTAAAAAAAATAAAATAAAGTAAAATAAAAACTAAGAAAATAACACATGTGTGTGTACGAGAGGCGTTCAGTAAGTAATACAACAGTTTCGGTTGATAAAAGGCGGGATATTTTATGAGACATCAAGAAATATTCCCACATCGATATTGCAGTACCAATGTTCTTCAGAATACGGCAATATCGTATTTATGTGCTGACACTGGGCAAGCGGCGTTCAATTATAATGTCTCCCCTGTACGTGAATATACAGACAGGGTGGTACATTGATAGTGACCAAGCCAAATATCTCACGAAATAAGCATGAAACGAAAAAACTACAAAGAACGAAACTCGTCTAGCTTGAAGGGGGAAACCAGATGGCGCTATGGTTGGCCCACTGGATGGCGCTGTTATAGGTCAAACGGATATCAACGGCGATTTTTAAATAGGAACCACCATTTTTTATTATATATTCGTGTAGTACGTAAAGAAATATGAATGTTTTAGTTGGACAACTTTTTTCGCTTTGTGATAGAAGGGGTTGTAATAGTTACAAACATAAAGTACGAGGTATCACGTAACATTCCGCCAGCGCGGATGGTATTTGCTTCATAATACATTACCCGTGTTAAAATGGACCGTTTGCCAATTGCGGAAAAGGTCGATATCGTGTTGATGTATGGCTATTTGGATCAAAATGCCCAACGGGCGCGTGCTATGTATGCTGCTCAGTATCCTGGACTACATCATCCAAGAGTCCGGACCGTTCGCCGGATAGTTACGTTATTTAAGGAAACAGGAAGTGTTCAGCCACATGTGAAACGTCAACCACGACCTACAACAGATGATGATGCCCAAGCAGGTGTTTCAGCTGCTGTCGCGGCTAATCCGCACATCAGTAGCAGACAAATTGCCCGAGAATCGCGAATCTCAAAACGTCGGTGTTGAGAATGCCACATCAACATCGATTGCACCCGTATCATATTTCTATGCACCAGGAATTGCATGGCGACGATTTTCAACTTCGTGTACAGTTCTGACACTGGGCACACAAGAGAAATTACGGGACGATGACAGATTTTTTGCACGCATTCTATTTAGCGACGAAGCGTCATTCACCAACAGCGGTAAAGTAAACCGGATTAATATGCACTATTTGGCAACGGAAAATCCACGATGGCTGCGACAAGTGGAACATCAGCGACCTTGGCGGGTTAATGTATGGAGTGGCATTATGGGAGGAAGGATAACTGGCCCCATCTTATCGATGGCAATCTAAATGGTGCAATGTATGCTGATTTCCTACGTAATGTTCTACCGATGTTACTACAAGAGGTTTCACTGCATGACAGAATGGCGATGTACTTCCAGCATGATCGATGTCCGGCACATAGCTCGCGTGCGGTTGAAGCGGTATTGAATAGCATATTTCATGACAGGTGGAATGATCGTGGAAGTACCATACCATGGCCTGCACGTTCACCGGATCTGACGTCCCCAAATTTCTTTCTGTGGGGAAAGTTGAAAGACATATGCTATCGTGATCCACCGACAACGCCTGACAACATGCGTCAGCGCATTGTCAAAGCATGTGCGAACATTACGGAAGGCGAACTACTCGCTGTTGAGAGGAATGTCGTTACACGTATTTCCAAATGCATTGAGGTTGACGGACATCATTTTGAGCATTTATTGGAATAATGTGGTATTTACAGGCAATCACGCTGTAACAGCATGCGTTCTCAGAAATGGTATGGTCACAAAGGTACATGTATCACATTGGAACAACCGAAATAAAATGTTCAAACGTGTCTACGTTCTGTATTTTAATTTAAAAAACGTTTCTGTTACCAACTGTTCGTCTAAAATTGTGAGCCATACCTTTGTGACTATTACAGCGCCACCTATCACAAAGCGACAAAAGTGGTCCAAGTAAAACATTCATTTTTCTTTACGTACTACACGGATATGTAATAAAAAATGGGGGTTCCTATTTAAAAAAAAAAACGTTGATATCCGTTTGATCTATGACAGCGCCATCTAGCGGGCCAACCATAGCGCCATCTGGTTTCCCCCTTCAAGCTAGACGAGTTTCGTTCTTTATAGTTTTTTCGTTTGACGCTTATTTCGTGAGATATTTGGCCTGGTCACGATCAATGGACCACCCTGTACACAATAATTGTACGAGTGCAGGTTGTAGGCGCATTGTTGACGACATATGGAGGTTACGGGTTGGTCGTGAGTCTTCCTCGGATAGTTTGATGATATGCGACCACTCGCGATAAGCGGGAATTCTGGGTTCCAGTCCCGGGCCGGCACCAATGTTCAGTGTCATCATTCCATTAGCTAACTGATGGTTGCCACATTCGCAACTGCGAATAAATTCCATGTATATGCTCTTCAGCCCCTACTGTTTCATGAAGTTCTGATATGTGGTGGCGCTGTAAGTAGCCTTCAAAATGTCGTCCATAACGGAGGGGCGTTCCAATCAGGGAACTGTCATAGACATTCTTTTGGCGGAAAACTAGACAAACCCAGGTATTCAACGGTTCTTGGAGAATGTCTGCGGAGACTTGGTAGTGAACAAAAGCACCGTGAGTCGTTGGACAAGGCGTCTGTCGTCTCATCACAACCGTTCTTCCTCGTGCACCCTACAGTCCGGATCTCGCATGTTCTGACTTCGACCTGTTTGTCGTGTTGAAGGATGTACTCTGCGGGAAGCAGTGCGTGGATGACGGGGAATTTACTGCTCTGGCCCCGACGTCTACCACCTGAGTGGTGCCATGTGGGCATACAGGCCGTCCCAGTAAGGTGGCGTAAGGCCGTCGTCTTGAACGGAGGTTATGTAGAAAATAGCGTTTTGTACCCAAAAGAGTGGGGAATGATACGATGTAAAATTTGCTGTAAAAAATAGGGTTTCATTAATTACTGAACGCCCCTCGTATTTTATTCTCTCGTTTTCACAAACTGAAATCATTGTTGCGAACCAACTGATCTTAGTGTGTTATTTTAAAAGCTATACTCCAATTGTAAGTTGGATTCACATTAAAAATATAAAGAAAAAATTAGTCTGACATAAATGTTAATTTGAAATGTTGAAGACCTCATCCACGATCCACGGTCTTCATTCCGGCTTTTTCCGATAGGACCTTGACCTAATGGTGTGGTGCAGACAATAAATAATAATCTCCTGCTTCATTTTAAATTATTCTGGTCTCTGGAAGTTACAGTGCATAATTAACTTTCTATAATGATACAGTTGATATAAAACAAAGTGAAAATTGTATCTCGCTTGCTATAAAAAACTACAGTTTCTTTTCCGTGAACTCATATACGAGACGATTACTTTAAAATGCTAAACTTGTATAGTCTCAGATACTTTGTATGCTTGAAATTAATAAAACCAGTAATATGCGCCTACACTACTGGCCATTAAAATTGCTTCACCGAGAAGAAATGCAGATGATAAACGGGTATCCATTGGACGATTATATTATACTAGAACTGACATGTGATTACCTTTTCACACAATCTGGGTGCATAGATCCTGAGAAATCAGTACCCAGAACAACCACCTCTGGCCGTAATAACGGCCTTGATACGCCTGGGCATTGAGTCAAACAGAGCTTGGACGGCGGGTACAGGTACAGCCGCCCATGCAGCTTCAGCACGATACCACAGTTCATCAAGAGTAGTGACTGGCGTATTGTGACGAGCCAGTTGCTCGGCCACCATTGACCAGACGTTTTCAGTTGGTGAGAGATCTGGAGAATGTGCTGGCCAGGGCAGCAGTCGAACATTTTCTGCATCCAGCAAGGCCCGTACAGGACCTACAACATGCGGTCGTGCATTACCCTGCTGAAATGTAGGATTTCGCAGGGATCGAATGGAGGATAGAGCCACGGGTCGTAACACATCTGAAATGTAGCGTCCACTGTTCAAAGTGCCGTCAATGCGAACAAGAGGTGACCGAGACGTCTAAGCAATGGCACCCAATACCATCACGCCGGGTGATACGCCAGTATGGCGATGACGAATACACTCTACCAATGTGCGTTCACCGCGATGTCGCCAAATATGAAGCTGTAAACAGAACCTGGATTCATCCGAAAAAATGCGTTTTGCCATTCGTGCACCCAGGTTCGTCGTTGATGAGTACACCATCGCAGGCGCTCCTGTCTGTGGTGCAGCGTCAAGGGTAACCGCAGCCATGGTCTCCGAGCTGATAGTCCATGCTCCTGCAAACGTCGTCGAAGTGTTCGTGCAGATGGTTGTTGTCTTGCAAACGTCCCCATCTTTTGACTCAGGGATCGAGACGTGGCTGCACGATCTGCTACAGCCATGCTGATAAGATGCCTGTCATTTCGACTGCTAGTGACACGAGGCCGTTGGGATCCAGCACGGCGTTCCGTGTTACCCTCCTGAACCCACAGATTCCATATTCTTCTAACAGTCATTGTATCTCGATCAACGCGAGCAGCAATGTCGCACTACGATAGACCGCAGTCGCGATAGGCTACAATCCGACCATTATCAAAGTCGGAAACGTGATTGTACGCATTTCTCCTCCTTACACGAGGAATAGCAACGTTTCACCAGGCAACGCCGGTCAACTGCTGTTTATGTATGAGAAATCTGTTGGAAACTCTCCTCATGTCAGCACGTTGTAGGTGTCACCACCGGCGCCAACCTTGTGCAAATGCGCTGAAAAGCTATTCATTTGCATATCAGAGCATTTTCTTCCTGTCGGTTAAATTTCGCGTCTGTAGCACGTTATCTTCGTGATGTAGCAATTTTAATGGCCACTAGTGTATATGTTTCTATGTACGAAAACTTACGTGTTATGTAGCAGCTAGAATACCTACAACTGAAGAATTCTATGAACTCTGAAATGGAGAAAGCCGTGATGACTGCGTTATTAATATTTTCCCCATTTGGGGATATGTAATAGATTTCCAAAAAACCGTTAGACGTTGTAATAGCTGTATAAAAATTATCATGCTACCTGAATCTGTGATACGTTCACGAGTGATATTACAAGTACGTCCACGTTCTATGATATAATGTATTTGGAGTTTTTTATTATATAAGTGGGGTACGCGATGGATACCTCCTGCTTCTTCGGTTCCCAGGTCCAGTCGGTTGTAGGTAGTCCGCCGTTTAACTACAAATATAACTGCCGGAATTGCGACAAGTACTACAGCAAGTAATATGTACAAGATTGTAGAAGAGTTGGCATTTGAGGGTGCTTTGTTTTCAGTGGTGGTGGTAGTGCTGTTTTCAGTGGCGTTTGTTTTGGCGTTGCAGTACGCTTTGAAACCTGGGTAGTGGATGCGGATGTTCTTAGTTTCCTGAGAACAGTGCAGTTTGTCCCTGGCGGTGATATACAGATTTCCCCTATCCGGAAGATGCTGCAGCAGTTGTGGGTCGAAGCTGCTGAGTCCAGAGTTCTGCAGGTAGAGGTCTGTCAACGACTCACTACGAATAGGAACCAGCTGGAGTTCTGGGTTGTCATTCAGGACCAGCCGCTTCAGTTTCTTGTTGGAATAGATGATATATTCGTCAATATATTTCAGCCTGTAAAAAAAGAAGGAAGGACATTTCTTAATTAATAATGAAGCAGAGCAATCAAGGATACTGAGAATACACTCACTGTACACTAGAAGCAGCAAAAAGCATAAGATTTCTTACGGGGGCTATTCAGAGAGTAATCTCCGACTTATAAATTCGTAGCATTCGCATGGCTGGAAAAGAAGAGTTTGAAAGTCATGTTTATCAGTCCGTTCTCTGTGGCGTTCATCAGTGCGTAAACTGCTAGTGATTAAAATGGACGGCGTTATTGCTTGCCCTGCCAGTTTCCAGATACGTACTGTCATTTACTTCCTGCGGCAGAAGTAGTCAATGCCTCCGAGATTCATTATCGATTGAGTCATGTGCAAGGAGCAGTTACGAATGATGCTGTTGTGAGGGAGGCGTGCAGAAAATTCGAGGTTGGTCGCACAGTTGCATAAGACAAAACTGGTCGAGGAAGACATTTAGATGTGACTGATGAACTAGTGCAACTGACCGAGCAGAAAACAATAGATCGAGAATACATAGTTCAGCAGAAGGTAGTGTTACAGGACAGGACGCGATCATGGAGATGTTACAAAAAATGAACGCTAGTATGACGAAACAGAATCAGGATATCAATACACAGGTAACAAAACAGAATACACAGATGACAGAACAGTATCAGGAATTGAAACAGGATAATCAGGCTATTAAGACACAGATCCAACAGGTTAAAACCAGATGGAAGAAGGGACCGCCAGAATTGATAGTCAGATCACTCAAATAAACAAAGACATAAAAGAAATCATTAGAAAAATTTGTTAAGAATGGCTGAGAAAAGTTTATTGGAAAATCTAAAAGAACAATTTTTGCGTGACTTTGTCAATGTTTCCCTTGGCATTGACAAACCCCAGACAAAAATTTTGTCAGAAGGAGGGAGGTATGTAAGACGTCGTGGTCTCCTGGCCTTCATTGCTTACATATTCCGCCCTCACAATCATATTCCGCTCATCAAGACGCTTCATTCGAACCCAAACTCGATAAGATAAAGTCAATGTTGTATGAATTCGTGTAAACGATATGCAAATAACAAGTAAATCGCTAGTGCGCAACGAGGTTGAAATACTCGAGTCTGGCGTACACACACACATTCGAGACACGGCGATCACAAAAGCTTTTAGTTTGGGAGAGGCAAACCACAGGCCAGGAGGCCGGTCCCTTCAGAGGACGAGTCAACCAAGGTTACTAAATAACAAGGTTGGGCAGTAAGCGCTCTGCTCTGCCATTGGCTGGCCTAGTGACGTCAGCGTGGAAGCAAGCGCTCACAAGCAGACGACACGGCATGCGCGTTTACGTCAAGTTTTTGGCGGAAGATTTTGTTTATACCAGAAATGAGATGTCTAAACTGCTTTTCTGCTGCTAAAATATTACAGTTAAAACTGATGAGTTATATTCTTTCGCAGCTTATGCCTCACACATCGGTAAAATGTCAGATCACAACCACACTGACACACACTTGAAATTCGAAACCTCGGCTCAAATAAATCAGAAACTATTCATTTAATCGCATTGAAATGAATTTACTTAAGAGCTCGAAGTTGCACACACTTGTTTGTAAGAACAGCATTCCTTCTTTCTAAAGCCGCTATAGTATTCATCAAAGTAACTTTATCTGTGTCTCAAAAAAAAACCTGTCATCTGTACATGTGCTCTTATTATGATGTTTCTTATTTGGTGACAGGTTTTCCAGAGTTTCCAGAGATTTCTTATGCAGTTCTCGTTTCTTATACCGTTTGGTTCTGTCTTCTGTTGCGGGTGACACATTGACAGTCGCACTACTGCACGGCAAATTGCGCGAAGGAACTGCATCTGGCTTGAGCATTCTTTTTCGGGGCAAATTAAGCAATTCAGACTGTAAATCCCTTAAGCAATCTGTTTCTGCGAAATGGCGAGAACATATTCTTGCATGCGCAACATTTACATTGTCTTTCCCTCAACATTTCGACAACCATGGATTTTGTAATGTTTCATTACGCGGGAAACTGTGATACATTACGTCAGTTCCCTTTGTGCTCCAGTTGTAGGAAAAACAGCCCGTTACAGCACAGCCTGGCATTGTAAAAATTAATTTTCTCACTCACTTGTAGATTCTCCAATACGAATTTCACAGGACGAACCATAAACTATAGAGCTGGCGAACACAATGTTGATTCCGCTGTCCACTATCGCTAACTATTTCAGTTCCGAATCAAATATCAGTTACAGCAAAAACTGTTAACACTCCCGAATTCCGAATGTTTCCGCTGTTGACTGAGTACCTCAGAAGAAAGAATTCAATCAAAATACTCCTTCAAACACAAAACAACACAAGAAAAACAATCACACACAATTCGAACTGTATACTGTTTGGCACAGCTGTTTCCACCGTGACGTCATGCGCACAACTGAGAAAACACGTTGCTTTCTGCGCATAGCTTTCTGCGCCCCCCTGGAGTCAACCTATCTACGTCGGCCAGTGATCGGCCATAGAGCAGACAGCGTTTGCCCAAGTGAAAGGGAGAACGACCCCGTGTTCAGCTTAAAAGCAAATTCCCCTACATTGCGTGGGAGTGCCCAGCCTACGCATTCTTTACAAACATAGCATGCAGTTTCAGAGGTTTTCGCAGGGAGACAGCAAACGCCGATGCTACAGATTTCCGGACTGGTCGCCTTAAGCGAAACGTCATTCTCCCGTTTTAGAAGAGCAATGCTGATTGGCATACGATATTCCTGACGCCTTGAGCTGAAGGAGTAATGGAAGAGACCGAAGGATATACCCCTTCACGTCTGGCGTTGAGAGGGGCCGTTCCGTTGTCGCTCTTGGAGCGAGAACACGTAACGAGAGCGTGTACGCTCGGAGGCATTAACTCTATACTGAGTCCTTGCGATTAAGCGTTGTTCACTGTGTTGGCCGCCACACTTATTGTGTGGTGTGAATGGACAGAGTTGTAGTTAACGCCTGCGAGCGAATTTTTGAATGGCATCGCAGTGGACTGGTTATCTGACCAGTGTACCACCCCAATAGTTAGACTAGGGGCGAATAGGAGTCCTTGACTTCATCAAGGCGTAGGGAGAGTTTGATTGGCGAAGGTCAATCCAGATAGAACGAGAGTTATCTTATTTGTCAATAGCGAGCGGCGCAGACAGCAGTCATCGCAGCTTACGGTATTGTGCGCTACAGCTATTGCGAGCCCCATATTTACTCCACAACCGTACACTTCACTGCATTTCACATACAACAGCCTCGACCGTACCTAGCAACTTTCTAAAGGATAATTATTCAAGTTGAGTAGGCGTGCCTCTCAGCCATTCTGCCAAGTCAACAACCATCTTAAACTTTGTATAGAAATTTCATTAGCACATCCTATCCTTGAGAGGTAGCTTCACATTCCGAAAAAAACCAGGATATAACTTGTTCAATTCAGAACTAAAAGTGCCATTGTGATTGCTCAGAATTTTTGCAAAATAAATAATAACTTTCGTTAGTTTCATTTTTTTTCACTAACTAGCACTACTCCAGCACCCAAGTATCCCACAAGTTGTGTACGAAATTTTGAGAATTTTTGTGTCATTTCCTTACAGCGGACGACTCCAGAAGATATTTATTGCTGAAAGTTTTTCATGCATTTCTCTTTAGAACGTTAGGAGCGTCTGTCTGACTTCTGTAGTAGTGTGGGGGTGGAAATTGCATCTTGCAGGAGCCACAGGGTAAAGGGTACATCTCAGATTAATCCGTTGCGCAAAATGACAGAATAGTACCCACACGTCGCTCACACAGTTTTTTGGGACCGTAAAGGAATTCAGATAACAAACTTCCTGAGATTATTCCGAGAGAATACTGTGAAGTCAAAGGTTTTTCGTGAGAAACCTGCAGAAGTCAGTCCAAAACAAATGGAGCGGAATGATTACCGAAGGAATCATTCTCCTTCAAGACAGTGGGTGACACCATATTGCGGATTATTGATTTATTGGTTGAGGGGAATTATGGAACTAAATGGCCCGACAAATGTTTGGCCATGGCCATATCTTTTAATTGTTTTGGTTTAGAATGTTAAGTCTCTTACACCGCCAAGGGCCATAGACCTTAGGAACCGAAATAAGTTAAGCATCATACGTCTACATGTTCCTCAGAAAAAGGTATCTTAACAGGCGGACGGACAGGCAATCTGATAACAAATGACAAAAAAAATTATCAATGTATGATACAATTAAAAAAATAATTTTCGGATTTTTTTCCGTTACTTGTAATGTGAAACCTTATTTCTTGCCAAATTCCTTGATTATTCCAACGGCAAGTAGCCTATACGTTTTGATGGGTGAATTTGCGAGTATTTAAATATCTGATATAAATGGCCGCAACTTTGTTTTCACTGATCGAGGTACGGGACGCTAAAAATACTCAGACGGAAAAAAATCCCTACACGAAGAAGAAGTTGTGGGTAATAAACGATAGTTGGTAGGTGTTTTTCTACATGTGAAAGATGACTTCTATTCAAATTTCGCGCCATCGCATAGGAATGGCGATAGCAGCCACCAGGTTTGCTTTAAATAAATGCTGCAATGGTCGTGAGCGTTATTTAACTCTGAGATTGGACACGGTGAGGTGACGTCAATCAAGAATGCCTTTAAGGCGACAGAGGGGCCATTAACATCAGCTCACCGACTTGATAGAAGTGAAGCCACTGTACACCACAGCGGGCAGCGGTGGTCACGGAGCGTATGGCCGCTAGTAGTCCAGGCTCCGGACGGCCACGTGACGACACAGCATATGCTCTGTGCACGCGACGCTACTCAGGGGAAAGGCGATTGTGCTCGGCACGGGGCTGTGGTGCGTCACTGTTTGCTGCAGCAGTTCGACCCGCACTGACCATGAACCACCGCCATTTGCGATTTATTGTCAAGTGAGAGCTCACTGGAGGGCAGGATGGAGGTCTGTTGTGTTTTCTGATAAAAACTGGTTCTGTCTCGATGCCAGTGGTGGCCGTGTGCTGGTTAGAAGGAACGTAGGTGGTAAGGCTTGCAACCAACCTGTCTGCGTGCCAACGCACTGGACATACAATGGAGTTACGGTCTGAGATGCGATTTCATATGACAGCAGGAGCATTCTCCTGGTTATCCCACGCACCCTGAATGCAAATTTGTACATCAGTCTGTTGACATGATCTGTTGTGCCGCCATTCATGAACAACATTCCAGGGTGTGTTTTCCAACAGGATAACACTCGCCAACATTCTGCAGTAATAACCCAACATGATCCACGGCATGTCGACATGTTGCCTTGGCCTGCTCGATCACCAGATAATGGAGCACGTATGGGACACGATCGGACGAGAATTCCAGCGTTGTCCACAACCAGCATTAAACGTCCCTGTATTGACCGACAAACTGCAACAGGCATGGTACTTCCCCACCCCCCTCCCTCCCCCCCCAACAAACTGACATCCGGCACATGTACGACTCGATGCACGCACGTTTGCATGCCTTCATTCAACGTTCTGGGGGGTTACACCAGTTTGAGCCAGCATTTCACGTTTGCAGTGCCATTTCTCGAGTGTACATTAACCTGCGAACTTGCAGTCTGAATCACTTACATACGAGGGTCACTCCAAAAGAAATGCACACTATTTTTGTAAAAATACAGTTTTCTTTTTGCATGTGTGAAAGTTTTACAGTGTGTAGATACATCCTTCCCGCTTGTTTTCAAACTTAGTTCAACCTGCTTGCGTGAGTGGCGCCGTTACAGCATGTCTTCAAGATGGCTGCTATACTTGACGTTCGCCAGAAGCAACGTGCTGTCATAGATTTCCTGTGCTGTAAAAACGAGACAGTGGGAAACATCAACAATAGGTTCAAAAAGGTGTATGGAGATGCTGCTGTACATCGCAGTACAGTTAGTCGGTGGGCAAGCAGGTTACGTGATGAATGAGGGTACGGCAACATTGAGGATTGTCCTCGCAGCGGCAGGAATCGTACTGCACACACTCCAGACAATGTGCAGAGAGTTAACGAATTGGTGACTGCTGACAGACACATCACAGTGAACGAACTGTCACGCTACGTTGGGGTAGAGAAAGGAAGTGTTTGCAGAATACTGGAAGTGTTGGAACTAAAAAAGGTTTGCGCCAGGTGGGTTCCCAGGTTGTTGACAGTGGCTCACAAAGAAACAAGAAAAACGATATGCAGCGAACTTTTGAAACAGTATGAGAATGGTGGAGATGAATTTCTTGGAAGAATTGTGACAGGTGATGAAATATGGCTCCATCATTTTTCACCAGAGATGAAGAGGCAATAAATGGAGCAGCATCATGCAAATTCACCCAAGAAAAAAAATTCAAAACCACACTTTCTGCTGGAAAAGTTATGGCTACAGTGTTATTCGATTCCGAGGACTCTTTCTTGTGCTCATCATGCCAAGTGCAACCACCATAAATACTGATGCATATGTGACGACACTGAAGAAACTTCAAGCTCCGCTGAGTCGTGTTCGACCACATCGGCAAAAGCAAGATGTTTTGCTGTTGCACGACAATGCACGGTCACATGTCAGTCAAAAACCATGGAAGAGATCACAAAACTCGGATGGACAACACTGAAACACCCACCTTACAGTTCTGACCTGGCTTGATGTGACTATTATCTCTTTGAGAAACTGAAAGACTCTCTTCGTGGAACAAGGTTTGAAGGTGATGATTCCCTTGTGCACGCTGCCAAACAGTGGCGCCAACAGGTTGGTCCACAATTTTACCGTGCGGCGCTGGTTCCAAGATTGCGTAAGGCATTTGAGAGGGATGGAAATTATGTAGAGAAATGAAAAAAATTGTTGCTAATGGATACATCTACACACTGTAAAGCTTTCAAACATGTAGAATAAAAGATGGATTTTTTTTTAAAAAAGTGTGGATTTATTTTGGAGTGACCCTCGTACGTTACCAAGACAAACACATTACCAAAATTTCATTACTAAGCATTAAAGATTTCTTGGTGTTGGGATTTTTTCCGTCAGTTTATCGGCTTCCTCTTTTTTTAAACAGCCAGTCGGAGGTTAATTTATGAATAGCCCTCGCATAATGCAGAGCTGGCTAGTATGTGCGGCGCGAAAGTTCTTCATATACTTTAGCAATGTCAGCTGGATACGGCGTTTAAACAGCGCAACGTAGGCACCTAGTGCAACTTTTGGAACAGTATCCTGTGTGTAAACGGCGAAAAGGACACAATCTTGTCCTTTGCCAGGAACTGGGCAGGCCGGCAGGAGCCTAGTATACAACTATCAAAAGTTGAATTTCTCTTCAGAGGGAACTCAAAGCTCGTGCGCTTTACACTCGTATTGAGATGGGGTTCTGGCATTATGCCATATACATGGTGACACACGGAAGACAGACGAGTTGAGTCTGTTACGGCTACACAGTGAGTGTTTTGTGTACAGTTCAATTTCGGCGGACACGGAGTTTTACGAGTCGTAACATAATCCTCAGATGAGTGGATCATTTCCGAACAACTGAGAAAATAATGGATAAGAAGCGAGCAGGGCCAAGACGCAGTGTAACGATGCCAGGAAATGTTGCAATGGCAAGGGTAGTTACAGTCAGCAGCCCAGGTTGGTAGCTAGCAATTAATTGTGAGTTGGTTAGAAGAATTTTGCATTTTCGCACGTTAAAATTCCATCCATACACACTTCTTAATGTGCAACAACTGAAGCCAACTGATTTTGCTATACGCGGAGACTTTTCTTGCAAAATGCAAGTGATTTAGAGTGATAATGTGATTTTATTGATGAGAGATGAAGCTCATTTTCCTTTAAATGTGACCGTCAGTAAAAAGAGCCAGCGTTATTGGGCTCCTGAGCATTCACATCTTTCTCACCAGCGTCCTTTACACACATAAAAATTCAGTCCGGTGTGCTCTTGCTCTTTTACCATTACTGAACCATCTATTTTAGAACAAAATGAGGCCACAGTCACCGTTAATTCGGCTCTATATATTCATATGCTTGAAACGTTCTTGAAATCATGTCTGAGAAGACGAAGAATCCCTTTCAAAGATGTTTGGCGCCAGCAGGATGGTGCTACATCACACATTACTAACGCTTCAGCGGCAGTTCTTCGAAACTCGTTTCCTAGACAGATTATCTGACGTTTTGGCAATGTTCCTTGGCCTCCCAAATTTCCAAACAGACTTCACAGCGTTAGCGTTACCTCTAGAGTAGTGTTCGTAACCGCAAACAGCGAAATTTGTACCAACTGAAGAACGCAGTCATTCAAGAAATTGCTGCCATCCCTGCAGTGACATTGGTCCGTGTGATGGAGATTTGGAGAAGAGACTTGAATTGTGCATCCGAAATGATGGGCGCCACTTCGACGATATTACAGGGTGATTCGAAAAGAATACCACAACTTTAGGAATTTAAAACTCTGCAACGACAAAAGGCAGAGCTAAGCACTGTCTGTCGGCGAATTAAGGGAGCTATAAAGTTTCATTTAGTTGTACATTTGTTCGCTTGAGGCGCTGTTGACTAGGCGTCAGCGTCAGTTGATGCTATGACGGCGACCGCTCAGCAGAAAGTTTTTTGTGTTATTGAGTACGGCAGAAGTGAATCGACGACAGTTGTTCAGCGTGCATTTCGAACGAAGTATGGTGTTAAACCTCCTGATAGGTGGTGTGTTAAACGTTGGTATAAACAGTTTACAGAGAATGGGCAGCCCGTGACAGAGCACTTCATCACTGGCCTCCAAGAAGCCCTGATCTTACCCCCTGCGATTTTTTCTTATGGGGGTATGTTAAGGATATGGTGTTTCGGCCACCTCTCCCAGCCACCATTGATGATTTGTAACGAGAAATAACAGCAGCTATCCAAACTGTTACGCCTGATATGCTACAGAGAGTGTGGAACGAGTTGGAGTATCGGGTTGATATTGCTCGAGTGTCTAGAGGGGGCCATATTGAACATCTCTGAACTTGTTTTTGAGTGGAAAAAAACCTTTTTAAATTCTCTTTGTAATGATGTATAACAGAAGGTTATATTATGTTTCTTTCATTAAGTACACATTTTTAAAGTTGTGGTATTCTTTTTGAATCACCCTGTACTTTTCGTAAATAAATGGGGCCTACATTAAATAGCAAGTAATGAGCTTTGACTTAATGCCAACAAACATCCGTTAAATTTAAAACTGAACGAGTATTCTATATTTAGAAAGCGGCATCTCCAGTGTGTCATCCAATACAAGAGAGTGGTGATGAAATGGTAGTTCAGTTAGTTAGTTACATAGATCATTTGAACGATTCTTTTATCGAAATTATGTGGAACGAGACAGTTTACAGGACTTGTATACATGATTACTGTTAACATTAGTGAACATATTATGATTTTATTGCTTCTCATGCAACAACAATTAAAAACAGGGCCTTTTTTTTTAATCGTTGCCAGTTTACAAGCAGAACTTCGTCATGGAATATGATAGAAGAAGTTTTCGAGAAGACATAATTTTAAATTAGATTTAAAACTTGCTTCGTCACTCGTCAGACATTTTATGTTACTGGGCAAATGATCAAAAAATTTTATTGCTGCAAATTGAACTCCTCCCTGAACCACTGGCAGCTTTAACAATCTATAATATAAAAATGAATCGCAAAATGTGTTGGTAAGCGCATAACTCAACAACGCCTCGACCAATTTGGCCAAATCTTTTTTTAAAATGTTCGTTGAAGTTCAAGGATGGTTTTTACGGCGAGAAAAATTAGAATTATTGCTGGAAAAACCCTAAAAATAGCCCTTTTCTTTTTCCTATACAAATGATTTGTAACTAAAACGTAGTCAATTTGAGCTTTATTGCTATGGTATAAAGTTCATATTAAATTACAAGCACTCACTGTTGTCTAAGCAATGTGGGTGTGTTCCTAACGTCAAAGATCATATCTATCAAAACAATGTGCGTGTGTGCGTTGGAGCACAGAATACATAGTTGGAGAAGTTTAATGTCGCGTTCCGAAACTCGCGTTTCTTTTGTATTAGTTTCGGCACGCGAGATAAAATGCATCAGTTTCCACGTCATTACATCAGTCAAACAAAAATCGCGTTACAATTCGTACGGCTTAAAAGGATTTGACTTCAAGTCATATAAAATTAAAAAAAAATAAATGTTGTCTGTGACCTAATCTACTGAGTTTGCTTTTGTCAACTGATACACGAAACAAATTCGTGTTTTGTGCAGAGTGTTTACTTAGTTAGTGTTTGTTTAGTTCGTGATTAGTGAAAAACTAATTTATATTTGATATGCCTCCTATAAGACGAAGCAATTTAGGTAGAAGAACCAGAAATGCTACAAACCAAGCTAATTACCGATCTAATCGTACGGCACAAGAACGTGACGACGGAAATGAACGTGAAAGAATTCGGATATCACAAACGCGTGAAGCGCGAGCGCGACATTCAACTAATAATCGCGCAAGTTTGAATCGAGCTGCTTTCAGTTACGATGTGTCAATTGACTACAGTAACTACCAATGTGTTGTTATTGGTTCTATGAACTCGGTTTGCTCACACTGTAAGGCATTAAAATACAAAAACGAAGCCAATGGATTGTGTTGCGCAAATGGTAAAGTGAAATTGATACCATTGGACCCACCACCAGAACCATTGTACTCATTGGTTTCAGGAATAGGAACAGATTCTATACACTTTTTGACACATATCCAACAATATAACAATTGCTTTCAAATGACTTCATTTGGGGCAACAAATGTAGTTCGGGAAAATTTTATGCCAACTTTCAAGGTATGTATTATAGCAGTTACTCATAATTATTTTAGCGAACAAAATTTTCTGTCACAAAAGTTAAGATGTGTCACTAATCTTCAATTTCTTAATCACTTATATATCACTTAGTCATCATATTATATGGTGATTCAGTTTCAGTGACACTTTTATTATATTTTATATTTGATAGATATTAGTTCAAACTAAATATATACTTTTTAAGATCAAATATTATTTAAGTTTGATCACTGACAATCCATTAATTTATACCACACCATAATATTTTATTTTATTTACAGATACAAGGGCAAATATATCACAGAGCAGGTTCACTGTTACTTGTGTCAGATAGCGACAACAAATTCCTGCAAATTTATTTTATGGGCAATTCACCACAAGAAATTGATCTGCGTTGTGCACATAACAATTTAGTAAAGAGGTCTATTGTAGAACAATTACAAACTTTATTTCATCAACACAATCAATTGATTATATTGTTTAAAACTGCCCTGGATCTGATGCCACCCGATAATCACAAAATTGTAATCAGAGCTGATAAAACACCTGCAGGTCAACATACAAGACGTTTTAATGCACCAACTATTGATGAAGTTGCTATCGTTGTAGTTGGAGAAAACTTGGAATCCCGTGATATTGTTTTACATCGTCGGAATGATCAATTACAACGTATAAAGGAAACACACCGCTCATATGATGCACTGCAATATCCCATTATATTTTGGCAAGGTGAAGATGGCTACGATTTCTCAATAAAAATGATAAATCCCATTACAGGTAACTAAAATATTAATTTAGCTATGGCGATAATATCTCAGTCATTATATTATGTATTTTAATTTTATATTTGAATGTTATTAAAAGAAAATCTATTTACAGGTTCTGAAACCAACAAAAAAGTCAGTTCAATGAACTATTATTCATACCGCCTAATGATTCGGGAAAATGAAGAAAATCACATATTGAAATGTCGGCGATTATATCACAAATATGTTGTTGACATGTATGTAAAAATTGAAACGGAGAGATTAACATTCATCAGGTTGAATCAAACCAAACTCCGATCTGAAGAGTATATTCACCTTCGAGATGCGATTAATACTGATGGAAATGCACAGAATGTCGGTCGGATGACTATTCTTCCAGCAACATACATCGGAAGCCCTCGGCATATGCACGAATATGCTCAAGATGCCATGTCGTATGTTCGTCATTATGGTACAGCAGATTTGTTCATCACATTTACATGCAATCTGCAATGGATAGAAATCAAGCAGGAGTTATTCCCTGGGCAATCACCCATTGATCGTCATGATATTACAGCCAGAGTCTTTAGACAAAAGTTGAAATCTTTAATGGATTTCATCGTAAAACATAATGTGTTTGGTGAGACACGCTGCTGGATGTATTCTGTGGAGTGGCAGAAACGAGGATTGCCACATGCACACATTTTGATTTGGTTGGTTGAAAAGATAAGGCCAAATGAAGTTGATGCAGTGATATCAGCTGAAATCCCTAATGTACAAGTAGATCCTGGATTGCATGAGGTAGTTATCAAAAACATGATACATGGTCCCTGTGGAACTCTTAATCAAAATTCACCGTGTATGATGGATGGTAAATGTTCAAAACGATATCCACGGACATTAATATCGGAAACAATTACTGGTAATGACGGTTATCCATTGTATCGTCGCAGATCGACAGCAGACAATGGAAAATCAACAATTGTCAAATTAAATCAACAAGATATTGAAATAGATAATCGTTGGATTGTTCCATATTCACCCATTTTATCAAAGACATTCAAAGCACACATCAACGTTGAATCTTGCCATTCAGTGAAATCTATTAAATACATTTGCAAATATGTAACCAAAGGGAGTGATATGGCTGTGATTGGAATTGGTGCAGAGAATTCCAATGATGAAGTTACCCAAAACCAAATGGGCCGCTATGTCAGTAGTAATGAAGCAGTTTGGCGAATATTTTCTTTTCCTATTCGTGAGAGACACCCTTCTGTTGTTCACTTAGCTGTGCATTTAGAAAATGGACAAAGAGTGTATTTTACAGCACAGAACGCAGTAGAAAGAGCTGCTCAGCCACCATCTACTACATTAACCAGTTTTTTTGAGACATGCCAAAACGATCATTTCGCACAAACATTGCTATATTCTGAAATGCCAAAATATTATACCTGGAATCAATCCTCAAGGAGATTTATACGACGGAAACAAGGAAAACCAGTTCCAGGATATACAGATGTATATTCCACCGATGCGATTGGCCGGATTTATTCAGTACATCCAAGCAATGATGAATGTTTTTATTTACGACTGCTATTAGTCGATGTACGTGGCCCAACATCATTCCAACAGTTACGAACTGTTCATGGTGAATTGTGTGGATCCTACAGAGAAGCCTGTCAACGTTTGCAATTGCTTGAAAATGACGCTCATTGGGAGCAAACTCTCAATGATGCTGTAATATCATCACACGCTCATCAAATACGAACATTGTTTTCTATAATCATATCTACATGCTTCCCATCAAACCCAATTGATTTGTGGATCAAGTACAAAGATTATATGTGTGATGATATTTTGTATCAAATACGGAATAGAATGGGAAATCCAAATATACAAATCAGTGAAGAAATTTACAATGAAGCATTGATTTCAATTGAGGACATGTGCTTGATAATGTCAAACAAACTATTAATTCAATTAGGCCTGACCGCGCCCAATCGTCCAATGCATGACGCTTTTAACCAAGAGTTGCATCGAGAAAAACTGTATGATCTCAACGCTTTGAAAGAATTAATTCAAACAAATCTTCCACTGTTAACTGAACAACAGAAGTATGTATTTGAAACTCTTATGAAAGTAACAAATGATGAAACTGGAGGGATTTACTTCTTAGATGCACCTGGTGGTACAGGAAAAACTTTTTTGATTTCATTAATATTAGCAACAATTCGCTCACAAAATAAAATTGCACTTGCACTCGTTTCGTCGGGAATCGCAGCAACTTTGCTTGAAGGTGGTCGAACACCCATTCAGCACCAAAAGTGCCATTAAATATGCAAAGCAATGAAACTCCAACCTGCAACGTTTCGAAGAACTCTGCAATGGCAAAGGTTTTGCAGCAATGTAAATTGATTGTTTGGGATGAATGCACGATGGCACATAAAAAATCTTTGGAGGCTTTAGACAGAACCTTAAAAGATCTACGGAGCAATAATAACCGATTTGGTGGTGCAATGATTTTATTAGCAGGAGATTTTCGTCAAACATTGCCAGTGATTCCACGATCAACGCCAGCTGATGAACTCAATGCATGTCTAAAGTCCTCCAATTTGTGGAAACATGTCAAAGTACTTCATTTAAGCAAGAATATGCGTGTCGAGTTGCGAAATGACCAATCTGGAAACATATTCTCTAAACAACTCATTGACATTGGTAATGGCAAATTTCCTATAGACATGTTGACTGGCTGCATTAACTTTCCTCAAAGTTTTTGTCAGTTAACTCGATCAAAAGATGAACTTATTCAGAAGGTGTTTCCAGATGTTTCTCAAAATTACAGAAACCATGATTGGTTGAGCGAACGAGCTATACTGGCTGCAAAAAACATAGATGTAAATGAATTGAATTTCAAAATTCAAGAACAAATTACAGGCGAATTGAGGATATATAAATCAGTTGATTCGGCTACTAATCAAGATGATGTAGTCAACTATCCACCGGAATTTTTAAACTCGCTGGATTTGCCAGGATTGCCACCTCACAATCTTCAATTAAAGGTTGGATCGGTGGTTATAATGTTGCGAAATATCAACCAACCGCGTCTTTGCAACGGTACACGGTTAGCGATAAAAAAATTACTAAACAATGTGATAGAAGCAACTATACTCAAAGGAAAGTATAAAGGAGAAGATGTTCTCATACCGCGCATCCCAATGATTCCGACTGATGTGCCATTTGAGTTTAAACGACTACAGTTTCCAGTGCGGCTTGCTTTTGCTGTGACTATAAACAAGTCCCAGGGGCAATCATTAAGTGTTTGTGGTATTAATCTAGAAAACCCATGTTTCTCACATGGTCAATTGTATGTTGCCTGTTCCCGTGTTGGAAAACCATCAGATTTGTTTATCTATGTGCCAGGTAATCAAACAAAAAACATCGTATACCACAAAGCACTACAATGATAATAATAATAATTATGATTCACATGATTAACAATAAAGCGATTACTTACTTTTAAATCCTTATATATCTTTTATTTAATTATTTTTTATTCACAACGCCCTATCACCAGGGTGACGGTTCTGTTCAGGAGAATTTTTTTAAATACGTAGGCAAAAAAACTGCCATATTACAAATCTTTTTGACAGGACGAAGTCTGTCGGGTCAGCTAGTAGGTAATAAAAGTCATTTTTCCCTCATCTGTTGTAGGTGCATACATCACTGTTCTTCTCAAATTGTGATGTATTATTTATGACGAATTTCATTAGTGAAAATATATATTGTGACGGCGCAATTAAAATACAAAGCTGCTTGAAGAGGTACACACATGACATCAGTGGGTGAACAGCACATATTATTCTTATTGCTCGATTTTGTGCAAGCAATACTTTCTTCCTAAGTGATGAGCTACCACATGAAGTTATTCCGTCCGACATTATTGAGTGGAAATATGCAAAACATGTCAGGTGGTTGATACGCTTGTTTCCAAGATTAGCAATACGAAGACCAAAAGTAACTGAACTTAATTTTTTGAGAAACTCAGTAATATGCTTCTTCCCGATCACGTTTCCATCAATATGAACAAAGAAAAATTTGAAGCTTTCTACCCTGCTTACTGACATCTGCTTGATCAGTTGTAGGTATGACTGTAACGTACAGAACTGAATGTAGTATGTTCTTTCAAAATTTAGGGAGAGTCCATCTTCAGAGAACCATTTCATAATTCTTTGGAGAATTTCATTTGCTAATTCCGCTGTTGCTTTCTCTCTGATGGTATTTATTATTACACTAATATAGTTTGTACAAGGTATCAATTTTGCTTGTTGAATGTTAAGTGGAAAGTCATTCACATATATAAGGAATAGGAGTGGACTCAAAATTGAATCAAGTGGGACTCCCTTCGCGATTGTATCCCACTCACTAAAATTTTCTGTCTTTCCAACATTGTCTCGGTTATTCAGCGCAACCTTTTTCATTCTGTTTGTCAAGTTTGATTAAGAGTGACTGTGTGTAAGACCATCAACTCCATAAAACTTGAGTTTTTCTTAGAGAATACCACGATCTACACAATCGAAGGCCTTGGAGAGATCCCAAAGAAGTATCATTACTAATACTTAAGACTTGTACTATTCGATGAGTAGATGCATGAATAGCATTCTCAGTAATGCCGCGGGCAGAATTACTAAAAGCCAGAGCTGGCTTTGAGACTTCCGATATTCAACGACTGGGAAAGCACTCTGGGTAAGAATGCCGACACTATACAAGCGTAGCATCAAGTCTTCCTAAGTGGTTGAACAAAGCGTCCATCGAAAAGCCACACACGGTATGTAACGAACTGGAGACTCAAAGACTCAGAACGCTGGCACAGTATACGCACGGGGAACTCTCTAAACCACTGAGCAAGCATCCGGCAACCTGGTGCAAACCGAAAGCCACCCACGCGGCTCTTTCGAAACAAGAGAAGCATCCAATTCGCCACCGGCCACAGGCGATTCCTAGTAACGTTTGAATAACAATGACAATACTCAATCCCAATAACCATTCAAATTATCATAAAAATTACAACAATTAAAAAGTTAAGAACGACGAGGCGCTCCCAAAAGCCGCATTATTCGCAGCCACTGGTTTCACGTATAGACCCATCTTCAGGTTTAACTGTAAAAAATACAAATGAGGGTGTGAAATTTTTGAAACTGTAGAAATACGAAACCATAGTGATGGCATTTAGCAAGAACCAATGACGAGTGCTCTCAATGGTTACAGTTCCATAATGTAGATGGACAATTACGGAGTCCCAGCCTTAGGGAAGTTATCTACGTTAAAAGTCAAACCACAATGGTGGTTATCGTAATAAAACTCCGTATAGTTGTGGGAAGGTTTATATTGGAACAACAAAAAGAACTGTGTATACCCGCTTAACCGAACATAAAAGAAATTGTCGACTAGGACATGCCGACAAATCAGCTGTAGCGGAACCTGTTTTTAAAGAGGGTGATCATGAAATAAAATTTAGTGACACGAGCGTACTAGCCAGGACATAGCATTATCATGCACATACGTATAAGGAAGCTATAGAGATTCAGAAACACCACAATAATTTAAACAGAAAAGAAGAAGGCTTAAAGTTAGACAAGATATGGCGGTCGACTTTGTACCAACGATGTGACAATCGATTACCTTCAATCGAGGATAATGACTTTAGACAGAGACAGACTTACAGTTAGCCCCATGCGACGTGTGGTGGTGCCCTCTATGCGCTCTACATAAACGGGACCTCCACGGCCTGGCAGCCAGACGTTGACTCACCTCAGAAGATGTTGCCGTAGTTGGCAACAAAACGTCTGGAAAAAGAAGTTTTACAGATCGACCACGGCCTCTCAGCCCGGAAGTTTTAACTAATGAAAATTCAGAACCTCCAAGAGATTATTTTAAAAATGTACTCAGCATGACTGCTGAATGAGCCAGGTCGAGAAAAAGGCAAGGGAAAAACTATTAATGAATAAAACATTACTGTGAACAGGGACAAAATGCTTAAAAACAGCTAACGTCTAAGAAAAGTATTATGAGAAGTCGGGAAAGATTATCCCAAAAATAATACTCCAGTATGGAATCAAAACGTCTAGAATGGAGGAAATATAAAATATACGAGGGTCACTCCAAAAGAAATGCACAGCATTTTTTAAAAAAAATCCATCTTTTATTCTACATGTTTGAAAGCTTTACAGTGTGTAGATACATCCTTTAGGAACAATATTTTCATTTCTCCACATAATTTCCATCCCTCTCAACTGCCTTACGCAATCTTGGAACCAGCGCCTGTACACCCACATGGTAAAATTCTGGACCAACCTGTTGGAGACACTGTTTGGCAGCGTGCACAAGGGAGTCATCATCTTCAAACCTTGTTCACAAAGAAAGTCTTTCAGTTTCCCAAAGAGATGATAGTCACACCAAGCCAGGTCAGGACTGTAAGGTGGGTGTTTCAGTGTTGTCCATCCGGGTTTTATGATCGCTTCCATGGTTTTTTGACTGTCATGTGACCGTGCATTGTCGTGCAACAGCAAAACATCTTGCTTTTGCCGATGTGGTCGAACACGACTCAGTCGAGCTTGAAGTTTCTTCAGTGTCGTCACATATGCATCAGAATTTATGGTGATTCCACTTGGCATGATGTCCACAAGCAAGAGTCCTTCAGAATCGAAAAACACCGTAGCCATAACTTTTCCTGCAGAAAGTGTGGTTTTGAATTTTTTTCTTGGGAGAATTTGCATGATGCCACTCCATCGATTGCCTCTTCATCTCTAGTGAAAAATGATGGAGCCATGTTTCATCACCTGTCACAATTCTTCCAAGAAATTCATCTCCACCATTCTCGTACTGTTCCAAAAGTTCGCTGCATACCGTTTTTCTTGTTTCTTTGTGAGCCACCGTCAACATCCTGGGAACCCACCTGGCACAAACCTTTTTTAACACCAACACTTTCAGTATTCTGCAAACACTTCCTTCCCATATCCCAATGTAGCACGACAATTCGTTAACTGTGATGCCTCTGTCAGCAGTCACCAATTCGTTAACTCTCTGCACATTGTCTGGAGTGTGTGCAGTACGAGACCAGCCGCTGCGAGAACAATCCTCAATATTGCCGTGGCCGCTTTCATCACATAACCTGCTTTCCCACCGACTAACTGTACTGCGATGGACAGCAGCATCTCCATACACCTTTTTCAACCTCTTGTGGATGTTCCCGACTGTCTCGTTCTCACAGCACAGGAAATCTATGACAGCACGTTCGTTCGGACGATCGTCAAGTGTAGCAGTCATCTTGAAGACATGCTGTGACAGCACCACTCACGGGAACAGGTTGAACTAAGTTTGAAAACAAGTGGGAAGGATGTATCTACACACTGTAAAACTTTCACACATGCCGAATGAAAACAGTATTTTTACAAAAATAGAGTGTGTTTTTCTTTTGGAGTGACCCTCGTAGGTTACCAGGTTAATATCCTCCGTGTACTTATAATACTTTTCCTAAGTGTTACTTACTTTTAGGCATTTTGTCCCTGTTCACAGTAATGTTCCATTTAATATTAATTTTTCTCCGTCTTCTACTTGGCCTGGCCCACTCAGCGCTCACGCTGTGTACATTTTTACAAGCATCTTTTTGGGTTTTTGGCATATTCAGTTTTATTATGACAACTCACCGTTGTGGTTTGGTTTTTAACGTGATTAACTTCCAGAAAGCTGGGACTCCGTAATTGTCCATCTACATTGGGAATACTCGTCATTGATTCTTGCCGAATGTCAACACTGTGGCTTTGTATTTCTACTATTTCAAATGTTTCACACTGTCATTTATATATTTTTTCCAGATAAACCTGAAGATGCGTCTATACTGACGTGAAACCGGAAGCTGCGAATAAAGCACCTTCATACAGCTATGTGGCTTTTGGAAACACCACATGGTTCTTGATTTTTCAATTGTCTCTGAGCTGTGGTTTCCCTCCTCAGAAAGTTGTTTGTAGCTATTAGCGTAGAAGCAGCCACTATTGGGGAGCCAATCAGTCACGACCCACCATTCTAAACACTCAAATAACTCCATGAAGCGAGGCTCGTCATTGGCAAGAAGGTGACGCCGTGACTTGCGGACACCAGAGACTTGCGGACGCTTTACGCTGCATAACAATATGTAACGCCATAGCGGCTGCGAGTAGTAAAGTTAAAGCTACACACAGCTAATTGCCTTCAGCGGTCGCTCCCGCCTGATTAATACGGATATACAGGGTGCATAAAAAAATGTATACACACTTTGAACTGTCATAGACAATTTATTTCCCGTTCTACAAGGTTAAATATCTGTGAGAAAGTAACGTTGTGTTTCTTCAGCAGGTGGCAGCAGTGGCAAGGAAGTAACATGGCGGACGTGCGTTTAAGCTTTGAAGCGTGGAAGCAGATAATTTAGTGGTACTGGAAGTTTGAGAATGTAGCTGCGGTTCGAAGACAGTGAAGAAGTGAGTATGGTACAGAACCACCTTCAAGGTTAACAATTACACGTCTACGAGACAAATTCGAATTTCGTGGAACAGTGTGTGATGTGCATAAAGGTCGATCAGTACGACCTCGTACAGCTACAAGTGATGATTCCACAACTGCGGTCTTGGAACTGTTTCAGCGTTCGCCTCAAAAATCTTCAAGGCAAGCGGCATGTAAGAGTAATGTAAGTGCTGGTAGTGTGCTACGCATTCTGAAGAAAGGCAAGTTTCGTGTGTACATTCCAAGGCTGGTGCAACAGCTAAGTGACAACGATCCAGATCGAAGGTTAGAATTTTGCGAATGGGTTAAAAGGAGATGGTGTGACGTGAACTGGGATTTATGGGTAGCATAATTTGGTCAGATGAAGCCCAATTCAAACTCAATGGAACTGTCAATAGGCACAATTGTGTGTACTGGGCTGAAGATAATCTTCACATTACAGTTGAAAAGGCTGCGAATTAGCCTGGTGTAAATGTGTGGTGTGGTTTGTCTGCAAGGGGACTCATTGGGCCTTCCCGCTTTGAAGGTACTGTTACTGGAGAAACGTACCTAACAATGCTTGCTGACTCCATATTCCCTGCCATTCGTGTATTATACGGTAATGATGAGTTTTATTTCCAACAAGATGGTGCCCCGCCGCACTATCATAGGGATGTACGAGCATACCTGGATCACAATGTGATAGGCCAGTGGATAGGACACAGGAGACCAATCGAGTTTCCCGCACGCTCTCAAAACCTCACGCCGCTGGATTTCTTCTTATGGGGCACAGTAAAAGATGAGGTGTACAAACGTAAACCACGTAACCTCGACACACTTTAGAATGAGATTCAGGCGGTGTGCGCAGAAATCTCATTGGACACTTTGGTACGATGTACGGAATCAGTGGTGACTCGTACTCAGAAATGTATTGATGCTGAAGGCCACGAGTTTGAACATTAATCACATTTGCAAAGTACATTTATTTTTCCAGTTGGACTTTAAGCTTTCCATTTCCAGAAATTTAACGTTGTAGAACTGGAAATAAATTTTCTACGACGCTTCAAAGTGTGTATACATTTTTTTGACGCAACCTGTATACGTTTTGGCTGCTTAAGTGACTTGAGAGGTCACTCCCGCGTAGTTAACACAGATAGATGCGTCTGCGCTGGTCAAGTGTTGCGCGGCTGCGCATTTAATAATTAATAACCCTGCTCTATGAAAGGATCCTTTTCATCAAGTTGAGGACACAGTCACAGTATGGTATAGTGACCACTGGCATCGATTAATGTCTTAGCTAATAAACATTTTTATGTAGCGTAAATCCGGGGAAAGTTGGATCATTGGGTGAGACGGAGCTGTATCGTACTTCACAAATGCGACTCTAGCGAGCAGCGCCTGCTGCTTGTGAGAAACTCTTTAATGTGTGAACAAATGCGGTGCAGAAGTGTTACTGTTATTTTTGTGTTAGTTCTGAAGAAAAATCAAATTCTCTGTTTTGGCAAGACAGAAAGTTTTATCGTATAGTCACATAATTTTAGTATTAAAGGTTATTTTACGAAATACTGATGCAGTGTTTTTACACTACTGGCCATTAAAATTGCTACATCACGAAGATGACGTGCTACAGACGCGCAATTTAACCGACAGGAAGAAGATGCTGTTTTATGCAAATGATTAGCTTTTCAGAGCATCCACACAAGGTCGGCGCCGGTGGCGACACCTACAGCGTGCTGACGTGAGGAAAATTTCCAACCGATTTCTCATACACAAACAGCAGTTGACCGGCGTTGCCTGGTGAAACGTTATTGTGATGCCTCGTGTAAGGAGAGAAATGTGTATCATCACTTATCCGACTTTTATAAAGATCGGATTGTAGCCTGTCGCGATTGCGGTTTATCGTATCGCGACACTGCTGCTCGCGTTGGTCGAGATCCAATGACTGTTAGCAGAATATGGAATCGGTGGGTTCAGGAGGGGTAATACGGAACGCCGTGCTGGATCCCAACGGCCTCGTATCACTAGCAGTCGAGATGACAGGCATCTTATCCACATGGCTGTAACGGATCGTGCAGCCACGTCTCGATCCCTGAGTCAACAGATGGAGACGTTTGCAAGACAACAACCATCTGCACGAACAGTTCGACGACGTTTGCAGCAGCATGGACTATGACCTCGGAGACCATTTCTGCGGTTACCCTTGACGTTGCATCACAGACAGGAGCGCCTGCGATGGTGTACTCGACGACGAACCTGGGTGCACGAATGGCAAAACGTCATTTTTTCGGATGAATCCAGGTTCTGTTTACAGCATCATGATGGTCGCATCCGTGTTTGGTGACATCGCGGTGAACGCACATTGGAAGCGTGTATTCGTCATCGCCATACTGGCGTATCACCAGGCGTGATGGTATGGGGTGCCATTGGTTACACGTCCCGGTCACCTCTTGTTCGCATTGACGGCACTTTTAACAGTGGACGTTACATTTAATATGTGTTACGACCCTTCATTCGATCCCTGTGAAACCCTACATTTCAGCGTGATAATGCACGATCGCCTGTTGCAGGTCCTGCACGGGCCTTCCTGGATACAGAAAATGTTCGACTGCTGCCCTGGCCAGCACATTCTCCAGATCTCTCACCAACTGAAAACGTCTGGTCAATGGTGGCCTAGCTACTGGCTCGTCACAATACGCGTCACTACTCTTGATGAACTGTGGTATCGTGTTGCAGCTGCATGTGCAGCTGTACCTGTACACACCATCCAAGCTCTATTTGACTCAATGCCCAGGCGTATCAACGCCGTTATTATGGCCAGAGGCGGTTGTTCTGGGTACTGACTTCTCAGGATCTATGCACACAAATTACGTGAAAATGTCAGTTCTAGTATAATATATTTGTCCAATGAATATCCGTTTATCATTTGCATTTCTTCTTGGTGTAGCAATTTTAATGGCCAGTAGTGTAGGTACGGAGAGCTGGCTAAAGCCGAAAATAAGTTCATCCGAATTTTTTTCAAACTTCGTAACAGTTTTCAGAAAGGATAGATTAAATACAGTTTGTGGTGGAGTATTTATTGCTGTCTGAGGTAGTTTGCTTTGTAGTGAAACTGAATTAGATATTTCCTGCGAAATAATATGGGTAGAGGCTATACTTGATAGTCAGACTAAATTATTAATTGGATCGTTTTTACCTACTCCCCGATTCGGAATATATAGTTGCTGAACAGTTCAAAGAAAACTTGAGTCTCATTTTAAATAGTTACCTCTCTCATACAATTATAGTCGGTGGCGACTTCTATCTACCCTCGATATCCTGGAAAAATTATACGTTTAAAGCAGGCTGCAGGCATAAAACGTCATCTGGAATTGTACTCAATGCTTTCTCAGAAAATTGTTTTGAACAAATAGTTCATGAGCCCACTCGAAGCGTAAATGGTTGCGAAAGCATACTTGACCTCTTAGCAACAAATAATCCTGGACAAATAGGGAGTATCATGACGAACACAGGGGTTAGCGATCACAAAGCAGTTGCTGTTAGGCTGAATATCTAAACACCCACCACCTTTAAAAAAAATGCAAAGTACATCTATTTAAAAAGCTGATAAAATGCTCTTAACGCCTTTTTGAGAGACCATCTCCACTCCTTCCGATATGATCACATAAGCGTAGAAAATATGTGGGATGAGTTCAAAGAAGTAGTATCGACATCAGTTGAGAGATATGTACCACATAAATTAACAAATGTTGGTACTGATCCCCCATGGTACACAAAAGGGGTCAGATCGCTGTTGCAGAAGCAGCGAGAAAAGCTTGCCAAATTTAAAAGAACGCAAAATCCCCAAGGCTGGCAAAGGTTTGCAGAAGTTCGAAATATAGAGCGTGCATCAGTGCGAGATGCTTTTAATAATTTCCACAACGAAACCCTGTCTCGGAATCTGGCAGAAAACCCAAAAGGATTCTGGTCATATATAAAGCACACCAGTTGAAAGACGCAGTCAATACCTTCACTGCGCGATAACAGCGGTGAAGTCACTGATGACAGTGCCACTAAAGCAGAGTTATTAAACACGGTTTTCCGATACTCGTTCACCAAAGAAGACGAAGTAAATATTCCTGAATTCCAATCAAGAACAACTGCCAAGATGAGAAACATAGAAGTATATATCCTCGGTGTAGCAAAGCAGCTTAAATCACTTAATAAAGGCAAGGATTCCGGTTCAGATTGTATACCAGTCAGTTTCCTTTCAGAGTATGCTGACGCAATAGCTCCATATTTAGTAATTATATAAAACTGCCCGCTTACAGGAAGTCCCGTACCTAAGCACTGGAAAATTGCTCAAGTCACACCAATACCCAAAAAGGGAAACGAGTAATCTGCTGAATTACAGGCCCATATCACAAACGTCGATTTGCAGTAGGGTTTTGGAACATATACTGTGTTCGAACATTATGAATTACCTCGAGGGAAACGATTTATTGACACATAGTCAGCACGGATTCAGGAAACATCGTTCTTGCGAAAGACAACTAGCTCTTTATACTCATGAAGTAATGAGTGCTTTCGACAGGGGATGTCAAATTCATTTTATATTTTTAGATTTCCAGAAGGCTTTCGACATCCTTCCTCACAAGCGACTTCTAACCAAACTGTTTGCCTTTGGAAAATCGCATCAGTTATGCGACTGGATTCGTGATTTCCTGTCAGAAAGGTCGCAGTTCGTAGTAATAGACAGAAAGTCGTCGAGTAAAACAGAAGTAATATCCGGCGTTCCCTAAGGGAGGCAATCTGAGTAGCCCTCTTAGATTATTTGCAGACGATGCTGTCATTTGCCGTCATGTAAAGTCATCAGATGACCAAAACGAATTGTAAAATGCTTTAGATACGATATCTGAGTGGTGCGAAAATTGGCAGTTGACCCTGAATAAAGAAAAGTGTGAAGTTATTCGTATGAATACTAGAAGAAATCAGCTAAATTTGGATTACGCGATAAGTCACACAAATCTGAAGACTGTAAATTCAACTAAATACTTTACAATTACAATTACAAATAACCTAAATTGGCACGATCACGTGGATAATGTTGTGGGTAGAGCAAATCAAAGACTGTGATTCATTGGCAGAACACTTAGAAGGTGCAACAGATCTACTAAAGAGACTGCTTACACTACATTTGTCCGCCATATTCTGGAGTATTGCTGTGCGGTGTGGCATTCGCATCGGTTGGGACTGACGGATGACATCGAAAAAATTCAAAGAAGGGCGGCTCGTTTTGTTTTATCGCGAAATAGGGGAGATAGTGCCACAGACATGATACGTGAATTGGAATGGCAATCATTAAAACAAAGGCGTTTATCGTAGCGACGGGATCTTCTCATGAAATTTCAATCACCAGTTTTCCCCTCCGACTGCGGAAACATTTTGTTGGCACCCACCTACATACGGAGATATGTTTATCACGATAAAATAAGAGAAATCAGGGCTCGCACGGAAAAATTTAAGTGCTCGTTTTTCCCGCGCGCTGTTCTAGAGTGGAACGGTAGAGAGACAGCTTGAAGGTGGTTCATTGAAACCTCTGCCAGGCACTTTATTGTGAGTTGTAGAGTAATCACGTAGATGTAGATGAAATCGCAAGGGAATCTAGCATGAGACAGAGTTATGTTGTTCATGTTCTGCATCGCCATAAATATCATCCTTACCGTATCAGTCTCCACCAAGAATTAACTGATACGGATTGTATGCGTCGCATTGAATTCTGCCGATGGGCTCAACTTCAGATTCAGAGGGATGACATATTTATTAATTTGATTTTATTTACTGACGAGACTACATTCATGAACCATGGAAATGTTAATTTGCGTTGTGGTGTCACCGCCAGACACCACACTTGCTAGGTGTTAGCCTATAAATCGGCCGCGGTCCATTAGTGTACGTCGGACCCGCGTGTCGCCACTATCAGTGATTGCAGACCGAGCGCCGCCACACGGCAGGTCTAGTCTAGAGAGACTCCCTAGCACTCGCCCCATTTGTACAGCCGACTTGCTAGTGATGGTTCACTGTTTACTTACGTTCTCATTTGCCGAGACGATAGTTTAGCATAGCCTTCAGCTACGTCATTTGCTACCACCTAGCAAGGCGCCATATTCAGTAATTAGAATGAATTCTGAACAGACAGTATTGTAAATCATGTACCGTCAAGAGCGACGTTCATCATTAATGGATTTAAGTTAAGTATCAAACTACTTACGTCCGCATTCTGAATTCTAATTCCTTGTCATGTTCCAGACCTCACGTCAGTATAGTTCTTCCCTCCTCACGCCAGCCTGCGTGAGCTAAAACGCGTGCATTTCGGCCTCCTCTAGTAACACGGCGTTGGCTCTTATGCCAAACCAACATGCGTAACATGCGTTTTTGGGAAACTGAAAATCCATGTTGGCTGCAGCAAGTTGGACACCAAAACCCGTAGTCGGCGAATGTATGGTGAGTGATTCTGGAGGACAGAATTACAGGCCCCTATTTCATCGCAGGAAATCTTAATGGTAGGAAATATTAGGTCTGTTATTGGAAGAAATATCTATAGGAACAAGGAACAGATTGTGGTATCAACACGATGGGTGTCCGGTACAAGTTTCGCTGATGTCTAGAAATCAGTTGCAGAGACAATTCCCAAATCGTTGGATTGGACGCGGAGGAGATGTGTCGTGGCCGGCTCGTTCGCCAGACTTGACACGTCTGGATTTTTTATTGAGGGGATTCGTAAAAGACATTATTTATAAAGTCGTTCCAACTACACCTGAAGATATTCGAGAGTGAATTGTTAGAGCATATGCTTCGATAAGTGCCGAAGTGATAAGGAATAACACTCAGTCGACAATAAGAAGATTGAAGCACTGCATTGATAGCAATGGTCATCAATTCGAACAGCTTCTGTAAATGGACCTTCATGCCACCTTTTTGACCTCCGTTGACCTTCAAAGACCTTACTGTTACTCATCATTGGATTCGTCTCGATTGCCGCTATCAGAAAATAAGTGCCAAACTATAGCATCCCATTTAAAAAAACAAAGTTCATATCTCTGAAGCGACCCCACCTTGCAACAAAAAACCAACGTCATATTATTGCCCTCGTTGTCCCATGCAACTTTTGTTCCACAAACTTTTCAGCTCTAATCATACTTTCGGAGTTATTCTTGGTGGCAGTACTTAGAGACTCACCCTGTATATTATACTTAAATTTATGTGTCACTCTATACGAACATGCTGCCAGAAGTCAAAAAAGTTGAAAAACACACAAATTTTATGCTGAAGGACAAAAGTGGTTCAGCTCTCCCAAACTTACCCTCTTCTTTACCCTTGCACCATGAACTTTCACACAAGTTTCAAAGAAATAAAAATCAGATTATTTTCTTTGTGTGTGTGAAATCTTATAGGACTTAACTCCTAAGGTCATCAGTCCCTAAGCTTACACATTACGTAACCTAAATTATCCTAAGGACAAACACAGACACCCATGCCCAAGGGAGGACTCGAACATCCGCCGGGACCAGCCGCACAGTCCATGACTGCAGCGCCCTAGACCGCTCGGCTAATGCCGCGCGGCTTATTTTCTTTCATATTAAATAATTAGTTAATGCAGTTCTCTCTGGCATTTGTTTGTAAACATCATGGGATCTATATATTTTATGTGCGTAAGATTAGAAGACATTCAAAATCTCGCTACACACCTGACGTGTATCACGACACACTAACGTGTAGCGCGCTTGATAAGCGGTGTTCTAGTGTCGCTATCAGTTTGGAAGTTGTTACAATCACCAAGGGCAGGCCTTTTTATATTACAGCTGCTACGCATATCGAAAATTTATGGAATCTAAAGATGTTGTTACGTGGGTGTGCTTACGTGACAAGTCCCACCATTGCAAAGACCTCTGTGGATCACCCGACAAAGCACCTCTAGGAGTGAAGATGGAGATGGCGAAGAAGATCGGTAGAACCTACTGCTGTGCCTTGGAGTGTGCACCATCCCCCGAAGCACAGGAAGAAGGACGTGAAACAGTTGCTTTCTTTCCACATGGTTGGAGCATATCCTCCATAATCGAGCGAATTTTAAAAATATTTAAGATTATGACTTCGTCCCGTCCACGACCCAAAGCTGGTGGACTCATTGGCACTGTTAAAGGTAATTCGGAAGGAAGGAAGGAAGACCGGGTTTAATGTCCTATGGAAATCAAGGTCATTAGAGGTGGAGGAAAAGCTCTGATTGTGTCAAGGATAGGAAAGGGAATCGGCCGTGGCCTTTCAAAGGAAGCGTCCCGGGATTTGCTTGAAACGATTTAAGGAAATCATGGAAAACCTAAATCTGGATGGCCGGACGGGCGTTTGAACCGTCGTCCGCCCGAATCCGAGCCCAGTTTGCTAACCACAACGCCACCTCACTCGCCAAAAAAAGAAAAAAAAGATAATTTGGGACTAATTAAGCGTGGAGAACTGAATATGTACTGTGTATGTGAAAGTGAGACAGTCCATTTGCAGAAAACAACGCAATAATACCTTATGATACATTATTCACTGTTTAGTTTGTTGCTGTACGTTTGCTTGGATTGATTAAAATACTAGTATCATCTGAAAAAATATCTGTTGATTACGCGTTTGATGGAAGGTCATTTATATATGTGAGAAAAAATAGTGCACAAACGTAGGTGCAAGGAAGGTAGCTGTGAACAAAACACGAGTCACACTAAAGATAACGCGCTTCATTGACGAACTCCGTAACCGATTTCTCCCCAGTCGAATTATTAAATACAAATTTCTGTAATCTTTTGATTAGATATGCTACTGTCCACTGGTAGGCTATACCACCAGTGAATACTTCATCCATGAAGGACGGCATTTGACGGTTGAAACTGTTGATAAATACAAATAGAACAGCTGTCTGCGTCAGTCACTTGCTTATTTTGGCACTACGGGTTTCGATCGTTGACACCATAAGTTCTCCACCTGAGAATGACGGTATGAACCATCGAACAGCGTAGTGGCGAAGTAAGTGACTCACGCCTAAAACTGTTTCGTTTGATTATACCATCAGTTCTGTAAAATCTTATTTATCTGGGAGGATGACGAATTTTCAATCATTCAGATGAAGGAGAAGGTACTCGTACTTAAAATATGATACTAAAAATCACTTTTCCCTATTAGAAGAGCCTGTTTATCGTAAGTGGACTTCCCTAAATTCAGAAACTACAGTAGTTGGAGAGCAAAAATTAGCAACGCAGGCACAGCTATCACGAGAACCAGTGCTGGCACCTTATCATGTCCGCCGGCCTGTGTGGCCGACCGGTTCTAGGCGCCTCAGTTTGGAACCGCGCGACTGCTACGGACGCAGGTTCGAATCCTGCCTCGGGTATAGATGTGTGTGACGTCGTTAGGTTAGTTAGGTTAAGTAGTTCTAAGTTCTAGGAGACTGATGACCTCAGATGTCAAGTCCCATAGTGCTCAGAGCCATTTGAACCATTTGAACCGTATCATGTCCTTCCCTTTATAGGAAAAGGAAAGATAGCGCCAAGCGTATGTATTCGAAGCATGCGTATGTTTCTCACCAAGGCGCTCTCCAAACTCAAAATGGCGATGGCATCTTCTTACCTTACACCACCTCAAATGGAGACACTTCAGTGCTGGTATTTATTTTCGTAATACGCACACTGGCCACAAAAGATAAATACTTGTCCGAATCCTTATGCTCAGACTTCACATAATAACTAAGCATCCTTCCAGTCATCCAATGAACCTACTGCATCCTTCCATTTGACTGAGGATGAGGTGGACTAATTCTTAATTTCTTCACTCAATTAGGCTCATTATGAAGTCCGTCACTGGATTGTTATTACTGTTTCTAGCAGCCCAAATTTCGACACCCATCTATTCAACGACGTTTGTGCGATTGGGATTGTCTGCTCGTCTGGTATTGGTACCATCTCAATGTTACACCAGAACTATGTTACTCTGTGCACCAGGATAAGCATCTCTCTCTCTGTCACAGAATAATTTCTATCAGCTCCATTCGGTTGTCTCGGCGTAAAGGCAATAGTGTTCTGTTCTATCGACTTCCAGGCTCAAAATGGACTCAAGAGTATGGCTTGATGCTTCATAAGATAATATAAATTCCTTTCGAAAATCTGGGGACACCAACACTGGACTCGACGTCAGTGCTTACCTTAAATCGACAAACGCTTCTGACAGTGCTCAGACCACACAAATTGGATACCTTTCCTTAGTAATAGTATAAGCAGTAGTGTTCTATCTGCAAACCTTCTTGCCGGCTGCGGTGGTCTAGCGGTTCTGGCGCTGCAGTCCGGAACCGCGGGACTGCTACGGTCGCAGGTTCGAATCCTGCCTCGGGCATGGGTGTGTGTGATGTCCTTAGGTTAGTTAGTTTCAAGTAGTTCTAAGTTCTAGGGGACTTATGACCTAAGATGTTGAGTCCCATAGTGCTCAGAGCCATTTTTTTTTTTTGCAAACCTTCTTACAAATTTCCTGCAATACTTCATGGGGCCAGGAAAGACTGTAACTTCTTGCTTGTCCCTGGTACTTGAAAATCTCACACCACCTACATTACTGTTCATTAAAATTGCTACACCACAAAGATGACGTGCTACAGACGCGAAATTTAACCGACAGGAAGAAGTGCTGTGATATGCAAATGATTAGTTTTTCATAGCATTCACACAAGGTTGGCGCCGGTGGCGACACCTACAACATGCTGACATGAGGAAAGTTTCCAACCGATTTCTCATACAAAAACTGCAGTTGACCAGCGTTGCCTGGTGAAACGTTGTTATCCCTCGTGCAAGGAGGGGAAATGCGTACCATCACGTTTCCGACTTTGATAAAGGTCGGATTGTAGCCTATCGCGATTGCAGTTTATCGAATCGCGACATTGCTTCTCGCGCTCGTCGAGATCCAATGACTGTTAGCAGAATATGGACTCGGTGGGTTCAGGAGGGTAATACGGAACGCCGTGGTGGATCACAACGGCTTCGTATCACTAGAAGTGGAGATGACAGGCATCTCATCCGCATGGCTGTAACGGATCGTGCAGCCACGTCTCGATCCCTGAGTCAACAGATGGGGACGTTTGCAAGACAACAACCACCTGCACGAACAGTTCGACGACGCTTGCAGCAGCATGGACTATCAGCTCGGAGACTATGGCTGCGGTTATCTTTGACGCTGCATCACAGACAGGAGCGCCTGCGATGGTGTACTCAACGACGAACCTGGGTGCGCGAATGGCAAAACGCATTTTTTCGGATGAATCCAGGTTCTGTTTACAGCATCATGATGGTCGCATCCGTGTTTGGTGACATCGCGGTGAACGCACATTGGAACCGTGTATTCGTCATCGTCATACTGACGTATCACCCAGCGTGATGGTATGGGGTGCCATTGGTTACACGTCTCGGTCACCTCTTGTTCGTAATGACAGCACTTTGAACAGTGCACGTTAGATTTTAAATCTGTTACAACCCGTGGCTCTACCCTTCATTCGATCCCTGCGAAACCCTACATTTCAATAGGATAATGCACGACCCCACGTTACAGGTCCTGTACGGGCCTTTCTGGATACGGAAAATGTTCGATTGCTGCCCTGGCCAGCACATTCTCCAGATATCTCACCAACTGAAAACTTCTGGTCAATGGTGGCCGAGTAACTGGCTCGTCACAATACGCCAGTCACTAATCTTAATGAACTGAGCTATCGTGTTGAAGCTGCATGGGCAGCTGTACCTGTACGCGCCATCCAAGCTCTGTTTGACTCAATGCCCAGGCGTATGAAGGCCGTTATTACGGCCAGAGGTGGTTGTTCTGGGTACTGATTTCTCGGGATCTAACTACCGAAATTGCGTGAAAATGTAATCACATGTCAGTTATAGTATAATATATTAGTCCAATGAATACCCGTTTATCATCTGCATTTCTTCTTGGTGTAGCAATTTTAACGGCCAGTAGTGTATTTATTGCATTTGCTTTTACTGAGAACGCCTTTCGGCGGTTCTGGGGTATCCGTCTCACCCAGACCACTCCTACCATTACTCCTATAATACTGCTACTGGTTCATACCACCACTACCGTCATTCCAACAAAGCCACTGATAGTTCATATCAGCCATATTATTCCATGGCTGGTGGCATTGCCTCTGCACATGCCCTGAACGTCCACAATTAAACATCGTACATTCGCCGCAAACATATTTCGTCGATCTCTTAACCCCGTCACAGCATCAGACTCCTCAAATTCGATTGCTGGCCTAACTGAGAGATACAGATCCCCAGATGCACCAGTGCGCACCCTCCCAGACATTTCTGGCGCTAAGCTCCTCAGGAAAGCCTCAAGCGTCATTTTCTCAGCTTTATGTACCAACACCTTGTTTACCTAATCACTCTGTGTCAGCTCATACCTATCACATTAAGTTTTCCAATTCTGTCCGCAAAACCCTCTCTTCATAAGGCTCTTAGAAATCAGACTTGACTGCTCAAGAAAAAAGCCGCGCACTATTCTACTTGTTATATCTCTGTATCAATCCTTGCCTGAGTTGCTCAAACGTTTATGTGTTGTCCACTGCCTCCCTGCAACGTACAAATGTATTCGCTTCTCCTGACAGGCGCAATCTTGCTATTTGCAGCAACTGTTTGTCCGACAAACGCCCTAAGTTAGGTGACGACGAGGGATCCTCCATACTCTCGGACGACATTCTGGAAAAGAGTGAAACAGGGTTCACAACAACCCCAACTATTCATCTTTCTCTGCTAGCTTATTGCTGACAAATATATTCTCTATCCTTTAATGTGCTACCTGATCAGTTAACGATTCCATAGCTTACCCACCGGTGACACATTGTGTCTCTGATTTCGCCACTGAATCACTCTTACTAATATTTACGAATTCAACAACAACAATCCAACAGTGACAAGAACAGTACACTTCTTAGTAAATAATACTACCCCACTTATTTCTGATGCCTCATCAAGAGCTACCAAGACTTCACTTATCGCCTCACCTTATAGCCAACAAGACGACACGCACAACAAACAAGTGCCACAGACTCATCGTAAGGGGCAGAATGCCCCAGTAAATTACACTGTGCAGATCACACGGGCTCTAGGTATTTAAATCTAGAATTGCCTTAAGCTAACAGACATCCATCGGTTCCTCCAGCTTTACAAAAGTAACTTTCCAGCTCTGTAGACCCCTGAGTCTAATTTAGGTAGTGACACTAGATTGGATTTGCCACAAATTTGTCAGTTATTTTCTTTTCTAACATGTCACAGTTTACGTTTACATAATTTCGATGTACACTCATCAGACACTAAACAGTGACCCTCCTTCTCTCACAGTACTGCTAAAGCCAAGTCTTTACACTTTGAAGTGTACTAATAAAAATGATGGTATTCTCAATGGAATAGTACCAAAATTCTTACTGCTTTTTTTTATTCAAGGGGAAAAAGATTTCGTTAAACACGTCAGTGACTTCTATATCTGTTAATTTAGCTTCAGGTATATACTTTTCCCCCCCATCTGTAGCATAGGTCTAATTCTCCGCCAATATCATACAAATCGTAAAATTTTTAAACAGATCTGCACGTAGTTTTCTTCATATTCGAGGGACGTAGCTTATTTGTAGCAAAAGCTGGAGTATTTTCTGTTGAATATCGAATAATTAAATGACATGAGTAATTTGATATATGGTACTAAGCGTGAACGTTGCCAGTGTTCGCTGTCATTTCCTTTTGGCAGATTGCTTCTGAATTTTTGCTTACAAGGAAAACGTGAAACAGTACACTAACATGAACAATGACATTGCAATAACCGAATGCAAATGGCGCGCAGATTTTCTCACTGTATAATATACCTTCGTAGAAAATTTTTCCGGAGCTCTCCCAACCTCTGGGAACTGTTGAGCAAATAGTCCGACTGGTTTGTATTTTTCAGACCATATCGTCTCGCACATTTGTGATAAATTGGGAGTGTACTTCCGACTAGTAGCTAATTCCCTAAAAAATTCTATCGTGTCTTTTACGGGGGCAATTATTTCGTAATTCTCGGCCATGCGTTTGTATCGTTCACAACAAGGTTGCGTTTGTGGCTTGAGTAATGAACGAATGAGGGAAGATAACATTTCTTTCTTGAAACAGCTTTTACACCGCTCTCTCTATTTGCCACTGTAAACCAACTGTCGAAGGCAAATGCTACACAAGTTGTCTGCTGAAAGATTGTTACTGACCAATAAACTGTTAGTTGCTTCGGCGACTGATGAGGCATCTTGTGACTTTAGATCTACAAAACTCACAAATTCTTTCTGGATTCTTTCGCCGTAGAACGACATGTCTATTGACAACTGTTCCTTCCCAGCTAAGTTCGCTGTCTCATCAGCCAAGACAGTAAGACATTGCTTTTTTAATATCAGTGCCTGTATTCTCGCAAAGTTTATTAATTCATTTTGTATTTTCTGTGATGAGTAAACAGCATTGCGGTGACAGATTTCCAGATGACACCTTAACTTGTAGTCGCCAGAATTATCTCTTAAATTCACTAAATGTAATAAAACAGCCTCATGTGCATGTTTTCTTCTATGAGGCGTATCATGTATGATGCAAAAAACTATACTGTATTTGCCTGTTCTCATCGATGACGTTCTTTAGAGGGTTCCAGGAGAAAAACGAACTGAGGTTGGAAATCGATGTCCGAAAGCGGCGAGGCAACAGAGCATCGTATTCATAGGAGACAAGGCCTTTCTACGCAGCAGTTCTCAACTGACGATCGTGGCAATTAGTCACCGTCACTGAATAACAAACAAAGTTGCGAGACGTTCCGCCTACGACCCGTCAGCGTACAAGACCCGTTTGATGCCGAAGGGGTTGCCTATTGGCAGGCGCCTGGGCCTATAACTTTGACGCTCTGTAGCATCGTTGGATGACGCTTTCGGACACTGGTTTCTATCCTCGATTTGTTCCTCCCTAAAGACACCATCTACAGCCTCTTGAAGTTTTTCATTGGGAGCCCTTAGCGCAAGGCTTAACAACTCGCTGATTTCGAGAGTAAGCACTCGCTCCTGTTCACCGTCTTACTCGCGAGCAGACAAGTTGCTGCGTGGTGAGGAGCGAGGTAAATGCGCATGCGCCGTGTGTTAGCGACGACGCGGTAGAAGCGACAACTGCGAAACAGGGGAAGGTCGTTTCTGACAGCGGTGGCATCTAAGAGCAGCAATGACGAGTCGCCATTGTGTAACCCCGACAATGACTTCGCATTTCACTTCGCAGTGCGAGGTATCATCTTTTTACACAAGAAGATGGATAAAGAAAATGTTTAATGTATCATGAGACGCTGAACACTTTCAGTAAATCTAATTTAGACAAGCATTACTTGTCTTACCAAGTCAAAGAATACAGAAATAGAAAAAGTGAAAGATCAAAAAGTTTTGGAACTTAAAAGGAAGCTCCCTGAAAAGAGGAAAGAAGAGGAAGAAAAATGAAGTGAGTGTGCCGTTCGGATGAGCTATAAAACTGTGCTGGTTTTAATATAGTCCTTGCGCCCTTTCATCGTCTGTGATTTAATAAAAGAGTACTTGGCAGTTATACCTCAACGTTTATGACCACCTCAGGTCAAACATTTACGCATGGTGCCGTTGTCAAACATCACAATCAAACATCCCACACAGGCTCTGACATATAACGTTCAAAGCCAGCTTGCAAAATATTTCTTATGAATTTGTTGTATATTCTTTAGCGCTTTGTGAAAGTTATCACAGTCACACAGACAGATGTGACAATCTTAGCAGCGTCAAAGACAGTATAGAAAATATAGAATTATCGAGTAATTTTTTTTTCTTCTCCTTCTCCTTGTTCTTCTTCTTCTTCTTCTTCCTCACTTCATGTATTAGGCAAATCGCTGTTACGGTTCAACCTCTTGTAAAGTCTCCCTGAACTCCTTCTTCAAGTGCATTTGCAATTTAGAGCGTTTACCGGCAATCTTTCACCACCCACACGATCTACATGTCCCTTCCATTTTCTCCTATTTCCCTTTATGATCTCGTTTAGGTTACATATTCCTATTTCCTTATACCTTCATTTCTTTTTCAATCCTCTCTTTTACAACCTTCTACTCTCCTTAGAAATCTCATTTCTTGAGCCTGTTAAGGGTTGATACTGCTGTTGTTTTATAAAACAAAAAAAATGGTTCAAATGGCTCTGAGCACTATGGGACTCAACTGCTGAGGTCATTAGTCCCCTAGAACTTAGAACTAGTTAAACCTAACTAACCTAAGGACATTACAAACATCCATGCCCGAGGCAGGATTCGAACCTGCGACCGTAGCGGTCTTGCGGTTCCAGACTGCAGCGCCTTTAACCGCACGGCCACATCGGCCGGCTATAAAACATAAACTTGATTTTTTTTCTGGCTTTATTCAGCTAACTTTTTACGGTTGTTCCACACATGGATGTAAATGTTCTTAATTTTTGGTCCACGTCATGGTTAGGTTTGTAAGTGATTTCGCATCCTAGATATTTAAAATGTTTTACTTGCTCCGAGATCTTATTATTCGGGACTATCTTGCTGATTCTCTGCCCTCAAATTCCATCACTCCCGTTTTATCTACCGACAAAGTTAGGTTGTAATGTGAGGCTATTTGCTGCAACTTAATAGACTCGTATCTGAAGTTCATCTCCATTGCTTGTAATCCGAGTTAGGTTATATGCATATAAAATTACATTCAGTTTACCATCACGTTCTAAAAGAACTCCATTTATGTTCAACATCTTCCATTTGCTTAAAACTTCATCTACATATATACTGAAGCGTGTTGGAGAAAAACATCTTTGTCGTCCCCCTTTGCTTGCGTTCGTTGGCTTTGTTGTAATATTTCCCGTAGCTATAACAATTTTGGTGTTTTTCTGTAGACTCTTAAAAGCATTTATGAGGTGACGTCGGTAACCTCATTCAGCCATGGTATCCCATAGCATTTCTCTATTCACGTTATCGAATGCTTTCTCAAAATCCACAAAAGCAAGAAGGGTTCCACTAACAAACTCGCCTCATTTCTGTAACTTGTTGCAGAGTAAACTCACTGTCAAAAGTTTATCGTTCTTTTCTAAAACCTGATTGTTCTTCAGAGATTAACTTTTCCACGACATTTTTGAATTTTGTATTCAGGATTTTGACATATAATTTATAGGCTGAATCCAGGAGCCTTATACCTCGATAGTTATACATTTATTTTTACCGCCCTTTTCAAAAACAGGTATTACTTTGGCGCTCAGTCAACGTTTTGGTACCTTCTTATTTCCCCAGCATTTGTTAAATATGTGAAGAAGTCTTAGACGTAGGAATAACCCTTCATATTTCCACAGTTCCATATTAATACCATCTAAAGCATTGATTTTCCTATTTTGTTCTAGCTTTTAGAGATCCCGTCAGTTGTCTTATATCAATGTCGGCCAGGCCTTTTGTGTCATTTAGTTCATATAACGTCTGAATTAGAGCATCATCGTACCATAATTTTTTATAGTGAGGTATCCATTCGTTCTCTCCTATACTATTAGCATGCATAAGATCATCTTCTTGTCTGCTGAGTGATTTCATGATTTTATAAGCGATAGTTAGTCTGCCATGTAAATGATGCTCTATATTATATATATATATATATATATATATATATATATATATATATATATATATATTATTAATCTCCCCCCCCCCCATGAACCATGGACCTTGCCGTTGGTGGGGAGGCGTGCGTGCCTCAGCGATACAGATGGCCGTACCGTAGGGGGATCTGTTGAGAGGCCAGACAAACGCGGGGTTCCTGAAGAGGGGCAGCAGCCTTTTCAGTAGTTGCAGGGGCAACAGTCTAAATGATTGACTGATCTGGCCTTGTAACACTAACCAAAACAGCCTTGCTGTGCTGGTACTGCGAACGGCTGAAAGCAAGGGGAAACTACAGCCGTAATTTTTACCGAGGGCATGAAGCTTTACTGTATGGTTAAATGATGATGGCGTCCTCTTGGGTAAAATATTCCGGAGGTAAAGTAGTCCCCCATTCGGATCTCCCAGCGGCGACGTCATTATCAGGAGAAAGAAAACTGGCGTTCTACGGATCCTATCGGTCCGTGGAATGTCAGGTCCCTTAATTGGGCAGGTAGGTTAGAAAATTTAAAAAGGGAAATGGATAGGTTAAAGTTAGATATAGTGGGAATTAGTGAAGTTCGGTGGCAGGAGGAACAAGACGTCTGGTCAGGTGAATACAGGGTTATAAATACAAAATCAAAAAGGGGTAATGCAGGAGTAGGTTTAATAATGAATAAGAAAATAGGAGTGCGGGTAAGCTACTACAAACAGCATAGTGAACGCGTAATTGTAGCCAAGATAGACACGAAGCCGACGCCTACTAAAGCAGTACAAGTTTATATGCCAACTAGCTCTGCAGATGATGAAGAAATTGATGAAATGTATGATGCGATAAAAGAAATTATTCAGGTAGTGAAGGGAGACGAAAATTTAATAGTCATGGGTGACTGGAATTCGAGAGTAGGAAAAGGAAGAGAAGGAAACATAGTAGGTGGATATGGATTGGGGGGAAAAATGAAAGAGGAGGCCGTCTGGTAGAATTTTGCACAGAGCATAACTTAATCATAGCTAACACTTGGTTCAAAAATCATAAAAGAAGGTTGTATACATGGAAGAATCCTGGAGATACTAAAAGGTATCAGATAGATTATATAATGGTAAGACAGAGATTTAGGAACCAGGTTTTAAATTGTAAGACTTTTCCAGGGGCAGATGTGGACTCTGACCACTATCTATTGGTTATGAACTGTAGATTAAAACTGAAGAAACTGCAAAGAGGTGGGAGTTTAAGGAGATGGGACCTGGATAAACTGACTAAACCAGAGGTTGTAGAGAGTTTCAGGGAGAGCTTAGGGGAACAATTGACAGGAAAGGGGGAAAGAAATACAGTAGAATGGGTAGCTCTGAGGGATGAAGTAGTGAAGGCAGCAGAGGATCATGTAGGTAAAAAGACGAGGGCTAATAGAAATCCTTGGGTAACAGAAGAAACACTGAATTTAATTGATGAAAGGAGAAAATACAAAAATGCAGTAAATGAAGCAGGCAAAAAGGAATACAAACGTCTCAAAAATGAGATTGACAGGAAGTGCAAAATGGCTAAGCAGGGATGGCTACAGGTCAAATGTAAGGATGTAGAGGCTTGTCTCACTATAGGTAAGATAGATCCTGCCTACAGGAAAATTAAAGAGACCTTTCGAGAAAAGAGAACCACTTGTATGAATATCAAGAGCTCAGATGGAAACCCAGTTCTAAGCAAAGAAGGGAAGGCAGAAAGGTGGAATGAGTATATAGAGGGTTTATACAAGGGCGATGTACTTGAGGACAATATTATGGAAATGGAAGAGGATGTAGATGAAGATGAAATGGGAGATAAGATACTGCGTGAAGAATTTGACAGAACACTGATAGACCTGTGTCGAAACAAGGCCTCGGGAGTAGACAACATTCCATTAGAACTACTGACGGCCTTGGGAGAGCCAGTCATGACAAAACTCTACCATCTGGTGAGCAAGATGTATGAGACAGGTGAAATACCCTCAGATTTCAAGAAGAATATAATAATTCCAATCCCAAAGAAAGCAGGTGTTGATAGATGTGAAAATTACCGAACTATCAGTTTAATAAGTCACAGCTGCAAAATATTAACGCAAATTCTTTACAGACGAATGGAAAAACTGGTACAAGCGGACCTTGGGGAAGATCAGTTTGGATTCCGTAGAAATGTTGGAACACGTGAGGCGATACTAACCTTACGACTTATCTTAGAAGAAAGATTAAGAAAAGGCAAACCTACGTTTCTAGCATTTGTAGACTTGGAGAAAGCTTGTGACAATGTTAACTGGAATACTCTCTTTCAAATTCTGAAGGTGGCAGTGGTAAAATACAGGGAGCGAAAGGCTATTTACAATTTGTACAGAAACCAGATGGCAGTTATAAGAGTCGAGGGGCATGAAAGGGAAGCAGTGGTTGGGAAGGGAGTGAGACAGGGTTGTAGCCTCTCCCCAATGTTATTCAATCTGTATATTGAGCAAGCAGTAAAAGAAACAAAGGAAAAATTTGGAGTAGGTATTAAAATTCACGGAGAAGAAATAAAAACTTTGAGGTTCGCTGATGACATTGTAATTCTGTCAGAGACAGCAAAGGACTTGGAAGAGCAGTTGAACGGAATGGACAGTGTCTTGAAAGGAGGATATAAGATGAACATCAACAAAAGCAAAACGAGGATAATGGAATGTAGTCAAATTAAATCGGGTGATGCTAAGGGAATTAGATTAGGAAATGAGACACTTAAAGTAATAAAGGAGTTTTGCTATTTAGGGAGTAAAATAACTGATGAAGGTCGAAGTAGAGAGGATATAAAATGTAGACTGGCAATGGCAAGGAAAGCGTTTCTGAAGAAGAGAAATTTGTTAACATCGAGTATAGATTTAAGTGTCAGGAAGTCGTTTCTGAAAGTATTTGCATGGAGTGTAGCCATGTATGGAAGTGAAACATGGACAATAAATAGTTTGGACAAGAAGAAAATAGAAGCTTTCGAAATGTGGTGCTACAGAAGAACGCTGAAGATTAGATGGGTAGATCACATAACTAATGAGGAGGTATTGAATAGAATTGGGGAGAAGAGGAGTTTGTAGCACAACCTGACAAAAAGAAGGGACCGGTTGGTATGACATGTTTTGAGGCATCAAGGGATCACAAATTTAGCATTGGAGGGCAGCGTGGAGGGTAAAAATCGTAGAGGGAGACCAAGAGATGAATGCACTAAGCAGATTCAGAAGTATGTAGGTTGCAGTAAGTACTGGGAGATGAAGAAGCTTGCACAGGATAGAGTAGCATGGAGAGCTGCATCAAACCAGTCTTAGGACTGAAGACCACAACAACAACAACACATCATTAATAATGTGTTGCCGTGGTACTGCTCGCGTTTTCCGAGTCTACAAAGTGAGCGCCAGGAATGTTGGAAAATAAGTCACGATTCGTAGCGCAACTGAATGGGAAAAATGAAAAAAAGCTTCCAGTGGCCAATTCGCGCTGATCTGCAGCTTGAAGTAACTGATCTGCATAGCGACACGGAGTACACAGACAGTCTAGAGTCCTCCAGGTATTTCCCTCAGGATCGATTTCCTCGTTTACACGAGTCTCCACACGGCCCTCCACCCCGGTCCCCGTCACGATGGACGTGGTACAGTACCCGCTTCTCGCACGTCTAAGCTCATGATCTGCTCGTAGAGCGCACTGGCTGTGAAGCCCTGCTGGTGCTAACTGATTAGGTACACAAAACGTTATGCACCCTGCTACTCTGTTTGATACCTGCCCAGTCTTCGTAGGTAATTCATTATATTTGTAAACTAATATATCATACACTGAACCAATCTGGGTAGGAAGGCTAATGCTGTCAAGCTAAATTTAGTCTGCTTTCCTTATATTTCTTAATTCGTACACTGAAATGTTCTAGATCCTTACAGCTACCTGTTGTTCACAATCCTTCACCGTCAAATAACATGCAATACAAACAAAATAATCTTCATTCTTTGTTAAACCACAAACCATTTACTGCAGAAAGTTCTATTCTTCTTCACACTGTGTTGAAACATTAAGAAAGTCTAACGTTCTCTGTTATACATAATAAATAAGTGGGCGCTTTTAGAAAACAATCTGTTCATTTTAAACTCATCGTAAGAATACTTGAGTTTCAACAACACACGTCCAAAATACGAAAACCTACTGACAAGGGAACGTTCCAAAGTGCCAATAAAAGATTTAGATTGGCGGGTGTGTAGAGGGAGTAAAATAATGAAACGTAATTTTTTGTTTGTGTATAGTTTTACTCTTAAGGCGTAAAACACACCCTGGAAGGTAATGTGCCATATCATCTTCGGAAGGAGACTCTTCGAAACGATGATAAACAAAAAACCTTTCTTATATCAGTGTTAATGTGCAATTAATGTTCTTTACAACTGATTAATCGAATATTGTAAGAATTTGAAATTTTGTGAAATACTCCACCACCAGCAATTAATTTTGAAAAACAAAATCTTTTCTTACAACATAACTAAAAGAGGGTTTCAAGCTACATAAGTCATTGTGTAATAAAGCTGGTTTCTGAAATATGACTTTTGGAAAATAAGCTGTACACAGCGTGCTGTCAGAGTGTTTTCATTACACCTAATTAAGATAGCTAAACATTTATCACTATTCTAGTTATTAACTTTACTTATATTTGTTTTATGTTTCAAATTGTTATTTTACGTTTTGCATCCATTTTTTAAATTACTGTTTCACATGCATGTATTTTGTTAAATTAAAATAATAAGTAATGCATTATTATGATACAAAATCATTACAGTAATGATAATCTTTAAATAAATGCTTAAAACATGACATTTTCTTACACCATTCACACAAACTGAACGAAATTTCTTCACATAACAGACACGTCGTAGAACACAGTACAAAACAGCATTATTTCAAATTTTCATAGATAATCCTTTAAATATACTGATTTGCATCAGACATATTTCAGTATATTTGGTAAGCCTTGGTGAAGGGAATTGATTATGTAATGGTGATTGCAGTTTAATTAGATTGTTTCTCGGGTGATGATTGACATCATAATCATTCAACAAAACTATCTGGAAATTCTCTCACATAGTCCTTCCAACACTGAAAGCTGTGTACACGTCACAACTGCACCTCTGCTGTCGAGCCCTATGGGTTCACTGGATGAACAAGTTGCTTGTCCTCAGGTATGATGCTCTATGTGTTTCTGTCTGATTTCTGAATTTGAGCTAATGTCTGTTTCTTACCTGATCCCAGTAACCACAGTTATTTACCATTCTGTGCTGGTGGCTCCAATTATGTTTTCTGTTAACAGATTTGCTAACTCGTCATTACCCCTTGTATTCAGGTGTAAGCCTTGAGAAGCATATCCCATCTTCGTATACCAATTGCTGTAACAGCACAAATATGAGATTTTGCATCCATCTGAAGAAGTCCTCTCAGCTACATGTTCAACCACTTTACAGAAGAGTTAACTCTGGGCTGTTCATGGCTTCACAGTACCTCACCAAAATCCACGATTCGCAGCCGCTCCTATCTTGTCCAGGTCGTGCCGAACACTACATTTTTCGTTTTTAGCCGGGCTGCTTCCAGCTCCCTCAATACCTGATCCTATTCATTGAAGTCCCCATACTTTTGTTTCAATGTTTCCGTCACCTGGCTAAGACCAGAGCTTAGTTTCACAAAACTTGTGATCTGGTAATCTGCACCCAGTTTTTCCTGTTCCTGCTGGCCTACAACCCAGCCGTGTCTGCTACCAGCAGTGCTACACATTTTACACCATTTACCTTATCTCACGTGCACTGACACTTATATCAACGTAATTTCTCTTATGTTCATAATAACAAGAAATATGTAAAAGTGGCTACTAATCTCTCATTTGTGTAACTTTTTACGATAGCAGAATTTCCAACGTCCTCGTTTGCACAGTATTGCCTACTCAGACGGATCCGTCTCTATAGGCGCGTTGCTGAGGGTAGGAGATACAGTAGACTGTCTATTTACTAGTTTTTGAGATGTGCCCGATTTACGCCGATGTCCTACATGTTTCACGAGAGAGAGAAACTTGTTAGCTAAAATAGAAACACTTGGAGAGGGTACCACTGGTCGACAAAAATGATCTTCCATTCTGCTACAAGAACAATATAGAGGAACGACTAGTACCTCGAGCACGTGCTTCGGCCGGTCTTAGCAGACAAAATAACTGAGTTTTTGATGTGCTTATTTAACCATTTCATTACCTGCCTTATTTCACATCAAATGAATCGCAATACATGATTTATTTAAGGCAGTGTCTGAAAGGTAATCTTTAAAAAAGGCATATTTGGCTCGGGGTACAATGTGGTCTTGTACCATGAGCAACAGCTTAAAATAATTGGACAAATCCTATCTTATGAATAGATTTTATTGAATGTAAACATGGGGCTAAAAGACTGAACATCCAAATAAACACATATGAAAGTAACTTTTCCGGTTAACAAAATAGGTCTAAAAATCATATTACCAACCATTTAAGAACAACAAATTACTTTTATTATTTTGATCCTACTTAGAATTTCTATACGGTTAATCTATATTTCCATATTGTAAATTTCTATTAGAATGCCCCTTGGGCCATCACTATGGTGATTACCAACTGGCTCAAGATACAGTTTTCCTCCTATTTGAATAATTATTTAACATAAACTAAAATATTAAAATGTCGGGAAAAATTACAGCTCTATTATTAAGGTAAAATCATAATTATTAACCGTTTAAGTTTAATTTTATTTGTGCATCTATGGCTAGAATAACAGACTAAATGAAACTAAAGAATCGAACCTAAAATACTTGCTTGCCTTTTCCTGTGGCACTTTGCCTCAGCAAAATCGCTTCTTAATGACCAGCAATAGTCGGACAACATTTTGATATTCTATTTGACTGGTAACGACTTTCCATTTGAGAAATCTCCTTGTGGAAATTTTCTCCAGTTTCGTCACGAACAGCGCAATGTTATCCGAGAAAAAATCCAAATGATCATTCCAGAAGTGCACTTTAAGTAACATGTTACAGTGCATGAAGACTTCTGATCTCAGTTTTTACAGACGCTTGTGAAAGATGACCATACCATTCCTTAAAAATCTCTCAAGAAGCCAAGGAAATGTTTCCCCCACATTCATTCTTTGATTCGTGGTCTCACATTTTATTCCTTCGTTTTAAAAAATGTTCAAATGTATGTGATATCTTATGAGACTTAACTGCTACGGTCATCAGTCCCTAAGCTTACACACTACTTAACCTAAATTATCCTAAGGACAAACACACACACCCATGCCCGAGGGAGGACTCGAACCTCCGCCGGGACCTGCCGCACAGTCCATGACTGCAACGCTCCTGACCGCTCGGCTAATCCCGCGCGGTCCTTCGTTTTAACTCCACAAATCGTTGGAAATTCCTCTCGCATGTATATGAATGCACATGAAGTTTTGTCCACAGCACACACATAGCTGTTGACAAGACTCAACTTAATGTGCAGTGGAGGTAGACACTCGTTTCTGGGGTGAGCAAGAGGTACGTTCACCACATTCTTCTGTCTTGAAAGAAGATCCTCCCTAGTAGGCCATATGTCCCATAATGGTATTTATTTGTGTCTCCGCTGTCCTACACGCACAGAAAGCAACAGTGTTTTGAATACAGAAAAGAATTGCCATTAACCGGAGATTTATAGATGTATGCCATTTGTATTTCTCATTCTGTTTAACCGTGAGCAATAGCTTAAAACTGTCATGTGTCTCCTTGAGACTGACTGCATGACAAATCGGAGCAGAATTAAATTTGCTCATGCTGTGGAAAAGTATTACTTTCAGACTAAGTCTCCTGGGAATCTATGAATCAGCGCCACTCATTTATAGCGAAAAAAGTCACTCATCGGAATTGCTGATAAACGACATTTATTTCCTGGATATACATTTTTGGACTGAGGTTTATGTTCTTTGTAGATGTCTGGATATTTTTGAGCAATTTAAACTACTGAATATTGAAACTGCCCAAGAAAACTGAGACCTATAGCCAAAAATTGATTTCATTTTCAAATTCAGCATCCATGAAACGGCAAACAGCACCATCCACATTCATTGCAAATGAGTGATGTGAAGTAAACTGTGTGACAGAGTTGAGGCAGTGACAAATCCTAGAGGGGCTTGACAGGTATCTACTCTGGTGAAATTACTATATAAGATGAATCAGTGGTACTCACCTGTTGTTTGATAGACCGATCACCATCGCATTCACAAAGGAGGAAAGGTCTCCAGAGCGGACAGCTGCCATACTGTAGTTGATGACAAAGACTGATTTGACATTAGCGTACTGGGGCAAGACGTTGGTGGGAAAATAGAAGGGACTGACACCGTCTCCGATCATGTCGATTCTAGTCACACCCGGTGGTAGGTTCGTCGGCAGGTGCGAGCAGCCAGTGCAGGAGCAAGTGCTGTTTCGATTCCAGCACTCAAACTGCACTGGCTGCGACGGCACCGTGCCTACGAACAGCAATAATGTCACCTGCAGCCACGAAAATCGCCAAAATGGACAAATAACCTGCGAAAGTAAATAAATAAACAAATAAATGGTGTAAGGAGTGTGTCACAACTCACCGTTACATTGATCAAATACACTCCTGGAAATGGAAAAAAGAACACATTGACACCGGTGTGTCAGACCCACCATACTTGCTCCGGACACTGCGAGAGGGCTGTACAAGCAATGATCACACGCAGGGCACAGCGGACACACCAGGAACCGCGGTGTTGGCCGTCGAATGGCGCTAGCTGCGCAGCATTTGTGCACCGCCGCCGTCAGTGTCAGCCAGTTTGCCGTGGCATACGGAGCTCCATCGCAGTCTTTAAAACTGGTAGCACGCCGCGACAGCGTGGACGTGAACCGTATGTGCAGTTGACGGACTTTGAGCGAGGGCGTATAGTGGGCATGCGGGAGGCCGGGTGGACGTACCGCCGAATTGCTCAACACGTGGGGCGTGAGGTCTCCACAGTACATCGATGTTGTCGCCAGTGGTCGGCGGAAGGTGCACGTGCCCGTCGACCTGGGACCGGACCGCAGCGACGCACGGATGCACGCCAAGACCGTAGGATCCTACGCAGTGCCGTAGGGGACCGCACCGCCACTTCCCAGCAAATTAGGGACACTGTTGCTCCTGGGGTATCGGCGAGGACCATTCGCAACCGTCTCCATGAAGCTGGGCTACGGTCCCACACACCGTTAGGCCGTCTTCCGCTCACGCCCCAACATCGTGCAGCCCGCCTCCAGTGGTGTCGCGACAGGCGTGAATGGAGGGACGAATGGAGACGTGTCGTCTTCAGCGATGAGAGTCGCTTCTGCCTTGGTGCCAGTGATGGTCGTATGCGTGTTTGGCGCCGTGCAGGTGAGCGCCACAATCAGGACTGCATACGACCGAGGCACACAGGGCCAACACCCGGCATCATGGTGTGGGGAGCGATCTCCTACACTGGCCGTACACCACTGGTGATCGTCGAGGGGACACTGAATAGTGCACGGTACATCCAAACTGTCATCGAACCCATCGTTCTACCATTCCTAGACCGGCAAGGGAACTTGCTGTTCCAACAGGACAATGCACGTCCGCATGTATCCCGTGCCACCCAACGTGCTCTAGAAGGTGCAAGTCAACAAACCCTGGCCAGCAAGATCTCCGGATCTGTCCCCCATTGAGCATGTTTGGGACTGGATGAAGCGTCGTCTCACGCGGTCTGCACGTCCAGCACCAACGCTGGTCCAACTGAGGCGCCAGGTGGAAATGGCATGGCAAGCCGTTCCACAGGACTACATCCAGCATCTCTACGATCGTCTCCATGGGAGAATAGCAGCCTGCATTGCTGCGAAAGGTGGATATACACTGTACTAGTGCCGACATTGTGCATGCTCTGTTGCCTGTGTCTATGTGCCTGTGGTTCTGTCAGTGTGATCATGTGATGTATCTGACCCCAGGAATGTGTCAATAAAGTTTCCCCTTCCTGGGACAATGAATTCACGGTGTTGTTATTTCAATTTCCAGGAGTGTATTATATTGAGTATCGAAAACATTACAGCTAACTTAGGCTACTCTTTGAATTGCATAAGATTGGAAATACACTACTGTCCATTAAAATTGCTACACCAGGAATATATGCAGATGATAAACGGGTATTCTGCTCTGGAAAGCTAATCATTTGCATATCACAGCAGCTTCTTCCCGTCGGTTAAACTTCGCGTCTGTAGCACGTCATCTTCGAGGTGTAGCAATTGTAATGGCCAGTACTGTATATACGAGTTATTATTGCAGTGTTTACTTTTATTGTAATGGTTTTATTACTCTCATATGACTTTATATTTGCCGTACTTTTCTCAGTATTCATTCTCTGTCTTCTTTCCTGTGGTTTTCATTGCCTTCCACATCGCAAATGCCGCGCGGGATTAGCCGAGCGGTCTAGGGCGCTGCAGTCATGGACTGTGCGGCTGGTCCCGGCGGAGGTTCGAGTCCTCCCTCGGGCGTGGGCGTGTGTGTTTGTCCTTAGGATAATTTAAGTTAAGTAGTGTGTAAGCTTAGAGGCTGATGACATTAGCAGTTAAGTCCTGTAAGATTTCACACACATTTGAACAACAGATCACAAACGCTGCGACATCAACAGTCTCGCCGTCGCATAACACATGGCTACGTAACTGCGCTGATTGTTGGGGCAGCATCTAATGCCCTAAATTGCTCTCGCCGATAATTATATTCACTGTTCACATCTCCTCCCCCTTCAAAAAAGATTCTGGCTAGAACAGCGGCCTTATGTCTGAGTGAGTTCTGTGTATATGGTTGTATGGATGTGTATGTGTGCTTTTCTTCTTTTGTGAAGAAAGCTTTAGGTGAAAATTTATGTGAACATTCTTATCGTCGTGCCTGCCTACTGCTCGGCGTGTGAGTAGCATTCTATCCGTTTCACAGTATAGTTATTCCCTCATGAAGTTTGTTGTAAATATACTACTGCGCCTCAACAGCAACAATAATGTACATAATTACAGTTTCAGAAGAAAAAAATGACATTCATTATGCCACATTAAGGTTGTCTGTAGAACAAACAGAGGATCACAATGCAGCAATCAAAAATTTTGATTACTTACCCCTTGATATATAAAATGTCTGACACACAGCAAAGTAAAATCTGATACTAAACTGAAAACGTTTCCCTTTGATAACTCCTCCTATTTCACAAAAAGTTGTCTATTAATGTAATTTGTCAATGGTAATGGGTAAAAATTACTGATTAACTTCTGCCTGCCTTTAATGGGTAAAAATTACTGATTAACTTCTGCCTGCCTTTAATTAAATAACTAATAAATGATACGCATGGATGGAGGCATATTTATAAAAAATATTCATGTCAGTACATACTGACTCGTTCCACATTATTACGATTTATCGTGTAAATCATACAGGGAACATCAGACTAACCAACTGACTATTGGTACATCACAATGCGTGGTTTAGGGCTCTATACTTTGAAAAACTCAAAATGAAATTCAAAAGTCAAAGTAGACGTACATTTCAGTTGTGCTTATTTGGTTATCACTGAAAAGCTGACAGTTACTGGCGAAAAATATTCCGAGAATAGGAGCAAACAGGCTACTATTGGAAAGGTAGGCCTACATGTTACAAAGGTTAGGCCATCATTTAAAAAATTACACCCATACATGTTAAAGGAAAACATCCGCTTAAAGAGATCTTAAGTGTTTGAGACCATTCCCTTAATCACATTTACAGCATTCCGTAATGCTGGAAGGCGTTTAAAATGTTATATCATTTGTTTTGTCCTATAAATTGCTATTATTGGCCACGCACTGAGTGGCGCATCATAGTCAAGATTTCAACGTAAGAAGATGTGTAAATTACAGTGAGACAAATGAACTGACAATTTAATAAAATAAGAACTCAATCTGCATGCACTTCTGTTTCTTTGACATTTCAATATTTGTAAACTTTGTTGACATGGGCACGATAGCACGCCCTGCTTCTTTCTTCATTGCACACTTCTACGGGCTAACAAAGGACGCTTAGATAAGTTTTTTGCAAACGTGAACAAGAAGTAATACCAGTAAGCAAAACAGCTTCATTTGCTGTCAATACAAACATAGAAAAAGTGCAATAAAATGCATTACGAAAGCATCCTTTTCACATCACATTCGTCTCTTCTTAGTTATTCGAAATATATCTACAAAAACATGTTATATTAACGAGACCAAATGTGCCGTATTTCTAGATGAAATACTCATTCAACAGAAAAACGCTCGAAAGTGCCTTCCTGATAATACGTTATTCGTATAAGCTCTATAATTTTTAGTTTTTAAAACAATTGTTGCGAGCATACGACTGAAATAATGAACAAGAAGCAATCGTAAACTGTAGTCTGCTAATGTTTTGAGCTACTTAAAGTGACGACAGGCCTTTCCCACTCACACTTCATAACAGCGTACACCGCAAGTCCGTAGTGTCACCTTGCTTCTTTTTACCTCCATGTTTTTATTAAAATATCAGAGAAACAGAACTACGTAGATGTATACCTGCATGCAGAACACAGTTCTTGTTTTATTAGACTGTCAGTGCATTAGTCTCACTATAGTTTAGCCATCTTTTCACTTTAAAATCTTACCTACTGTGCGGCATTCAGTGTGTAGCCAATGAAAGCAACTTACAGGATAAAATAGAGATAATTTTTAAACATCTTCTACCATTGTGGAATGCAATAAATGTGATTAAGATAATGGTCTCAAACGGTTAAGAGCCATTAAAACTAATAATTTGCTTTAACGTGTATGGTAGCAACTTTCTAGTAATGATAGCCAAACCTGTGTAAGATGTAGGTCTACCTTTCCAATAGAAGCCTACTTGCTTCTTTTTCCGGAATATTTCTCGTCGGTAACTCTGTCAGTTTTTCAGGAATAATCAAACATAGCACAATTGTAATTTACGTTTACATCGATCATCTGCTTGACTTTATTTTCGAATTTCATTTTGAGGTGTTCAAAGTATATAACTCCATACCGTTCTTTGTGAAATACCAGTAGATAGTTACTTAGTTTCATGTTCTATGTATCATTATAACGCTAAATAGTAAATGATGTGGCACAAGTCATTATATAGTGACAACAACTTTTTTGTAAATATGCCTCCATACTGATCATTTATTAGTTTTTACGTTTTTTAATTAAAGACAAACAGATGTTATTTAGTAATTGTTAGCTATCACCATGTACACATACAGTAATAGACAATCATACGCGGATTAGGAGGAGTTATGAAACTCTTTCAACTTAGTTTCAAATTTTACTTTGCTGTGTGTCAGGCATTTTATATATCAGGGGGTAATTGATCAAAACTTTTGGTTGCTGCACTGTGAACTCTTGTTTCTGGACAAAATTGTTCAAATGTCTCTGAGCACTACGGGACTTAACATCTGAGGTCATCAGTCCCCTAGAACTTAGAACTACTTAAACCTAACTAACCTAAGGACATCACACTCATCCGTTCCCGAGGCAGGATTCGAACCTGCGACCATAGCGGTCGCACGGTTCCAGTGAAGCGCCTAGAACCGCTCGTCCACTTCGGCCGGCCGTTTGTGTTATAGACAGCCTTGATGTGGCGTAATGAATGACACTTTTTTCTGGTATTATAATTACGTACATCACCGTTCCTGTTGAAGGGCAGTGGAATATTTACAACAAACCTCATGAGGGCGTAACTATACTATGAAACGGATAGATTGCTACTCACACGCCGAGCAAAAGGCAGGCACGATGAAAAAAGTGTTCATATAAATTTTCAGCCAAAGCCTTCTTCAGAAAGGACACTCTTACAATCATACACACAAAACTCACACACGCATGACGTTTGTCTCCGACTGTTCTTTTATGGAAGCGTAGTGTGATTAATTATAACTGCGGCTTCTGTCGTATTTAAAACATAAAAATAGCATATACAGGTATAATTTTGGCGATCGCAATTAGTAGTGTTCGAAAGGAAAATAAAGACACCAAAAAGGTAAAGAAAGCTTTCTCGTTATTTAACAGCCAGTTCTAATTGCCTCAGATTTCATATTCGTAGAATAAGCCGCCGGATAGTGACGAGGTTGTGGAGAAAGAAAATTGTCCTTGTATCTCGTAATTTCAACCCTCATGGTGATAGTAATAACGTCAAAGGGACTTCCTGTCTAACATAACATTCATTTATTAAATCCCAAACGTTATGTTCAACGCGATACGAGGCTTTCAGCTTGTCGCCTTTCCGCCATATCGGCGGGGTGGTTGGTGTTCTTGTGAGGCCTTTATTCTCTCTTAAGAAATCAAGCGCTACTGTTTCAACGACGTGACCCCTCTCGTCGCCGAGTACATGTTATAGAGTTTACCATTCAACCTCTCGCTGGTGCGAAGTGAGTCAGTATTTGCTTTCCGCAATGTCGGCGTTCTGCCGGTTTGTCGTCGTTGCGGCACGGGCTTGCGGTGGCTTGGCTTGGTGCTGGCTGGAGAGGACTTCGAGAAAATTCTACATCTGTCCATATTATATTATTGCTTTGTAACAGTACTGCCAGTACTAAATGCGGAGAAGCAAGACGCAAAAATGCAATGTTCTGTTTCACTGACCTAAAATCGATCGTCAACGGTTTTGCGCACTTTTACTGATGCCGAAAGTACTGCCTGTTCAAAAAGTACGTAATTTTGTAGACTAGGTTCTCTCTTCTCCACATTCTTCTGAGGTGGAGGCAGCCGGCCAACTCTGCGTGACGGATTTCCGAGAATATCACGGAACCATTCGAAGTGCACTCTTCTCCCTTCATGTGTCTCTGCGAGTCGGGATTTTTTGCCCTTTTGGGAAAACATAATATCAACATTTGTCCTCTGTTCGGTGCTTGAAGACCGAGCGAGGTGGCGCAGTGGTTAGCACACTGGACTCGCATTCGGGAGGACGGTGGTTCAACCCCGCGTCCAGCCATCCTGATTTAGGTTTTCCGTGATTTCCCTAGATTACTTCAGGCTAAGGCCGGAATGGTTCCTTTGAAAGGGCACGGCCGATTTCCTTCCCCATCCTTCCCTAATCCGAACCTGTGCTCCGTCTCTAATGACAAGGTTGTCGACGGGACATAAACACTAAACTCCTCCTCCTTGGCGTTTGAAGGGGATGGTGCTGACTGTTAACACTACTCCCTTGCCAGTGTAGGGACCCCGTGCTTGAATGCCTTTACTCAGATTTCCGAAGCCTGTAAAACTGCTGGTTGATGAGTTCGCAAGAGCGGAAGGTGGTAAGAACATCTTTACAGCAGGCCTGATACAAATGTATCTCTGGAAACCTCGACGAGACCACGAGAGGCCTAACGTTGAGCGCACCAGTTGATTTCGTCTGCTACCATCGGGCTAACCAGCCGGGAAGTGCCTGACATGGAATCCTATTCGATACGACACACACTGAGAACATTTGCGTTTCTGCTGTTCATCCGTATCAGCTCACTCTTCTGATTTTACCTCTCGGTTTCTCCCACATTAACATGGCGGATATTGTCGCAGATAACAACTGAAACTCCCCTCTTACCAGTGTGTACACTGAACCCAACCAAGTAACCAAGGCGCCCTTACCCTTCTTTTCACTAAGTGAGTCGTCTGCCTCCATAACTGGGTGGTATACGCGAACGAACCCTTACGAACTGGGGATTCCAGAAGACGACTGGCCCTCCTTTGTTGGAGAAATGGAGATTCCGATGTTCCTTTATTTGGCATAATGTTACAAGTCAGTTATTTTCATTCATTACCGGAGTGCGTACCTGATCATTTTGTCACAATTTTCTGCCTTTATGGCGCTTTTTTTTACGTGTGGTTTCTTGAGAAAGAAAAGGTTGTCAGACTGGTAGAATGCTATGCGGGAGCCCGGGTTCTTTTCCCGACTGGTTCGGAAATTTTCCCCACTCGGAAACTAGATGTCGTGTTGTCTTCATCATCATTTCATCCTCGTTGTCACGCAGATTGCCGAAGTGGCGTCAACTAAAAAGACTTGCACCAGGTGACTAGTGTCCCCTACGGGAAGCCCTAGTCACACCCACCCACAGGTACACACCCACACACATATACAGTGAGTTGAGAAAGGAGACCAGTGCTCCATACTATTACTGTCGTTCTAATTAACGACAAGTAGATATGAAATTTACTTCGCATTTTAAGAGATGACCGGTTCAGGTTGTTTCGAAATTTCTATTTGCGTCTACATCTGCATACATTCCCCACAAAATACCGTATAATGAATAGCGGTAGGTACCGTGAACCACTGCAAGTCACTCCTTTTTCTGTTACACTAGGAAATGGAGCGAGGGAAAACGACTGTATATTTGCTTTCGCACGGGCACTGATTCCTCTTATCTTATCTTCCCAGTTCTTGTGCAAAATGTACGTTGATGCCGTTTCTCCAAACATTCTCAATAGTGTTTCTCGAAAAGAAGGTCTTCTTCTCTCCATTGGTCCTCATTTGAGCCACGGAACATTTCCGTAACACTAGCGAGCTGATCGAACCTACTGCTAACAAATCTACCAGCACCTCGTTGAATTACTTCGATAATTGTCTTTGATCCGACTTAGTGTGGATACCAAACACTGGAGCAGTACTCAGGAATGGATGCTCTAGCGAGTTCATGTCGCTTTGCAACTTTGCGCACTTGAACGATACCATTGTATCAAGCAGCACACTGCTAATTATGTATTCAAGTATTACGTTATTGTTTTTGCTACTCATCCGCATTAAATCGCTCCAAATAAAAACTCTGTCCAAGTTATCCTGTACTGTCCTATAGTCACTCAATTCTTACATTTCCCCATACACTACAGCGTTATCAGCAAACACTCGCAGATTGGCGCCCACCAGGATAGATCGCGTCGAAATGTAACATACTTCGTATGATAAACTTTAAAGATTTAGACCTTTGAATGCAATAAAATTTCGCAACAACATCCTAAGAGCTATGGCACGTAGTAAAACGTCACGAACCACTGGCAGGGAAACCCTGATCGACGTTTTGCGTATCGTACGTAGGTGGAAACGTAACAGCACGTCAAACGGTAGGAAGGAATGAGCGAACTAGGGTGTCTAAACGGGTTTAACACTGAAGCACAAACATAAACTTTACAGAAACGTGCTGAAATATGGTAGGCAAACGGACTGTGTAGGGATACTAGCTGATCACGAAACTTAAAACTAGATTCCAAAAACAGACAGACCGTCACGAACCTTAATTCAAACAAATTCTGACTGTGCCGCTGTTTCGCTTAGCGACCGACGACGTTTGGCGCCAGGTAAACGATCAAATGATTTACAGGCGAAGTCAGTTAACATTTGGAACTGGGTACCTCGCAGAAGCCTGTAAGGGGTTCATTATGTAAGATGTTTAATGTTCACTATCCTACTGGAGCAAATGTAATTTCGATCAATTGCTCACGCGCTGCCTGCGATATAAAACATCTCTGCTGCAATAGAATCGCAGGTCAGAGCAGTGTTGGCAGCAGTAATAATCGCTCGCTCCTACAGAGCAGAAGTCGTAGTAGCTCACCGCTACAGTACAGTTGGTAGCCATGTAAGAGCAGTAGCAGTCGCCGCTTGTGATATTCGCTATTTTTGGCTTAATTAAAACAGCAAATTCAGCCAGAAGGCAAATACTTGTTTATAAAGAATGATTAATATATAATAAGGCGTCGCATGGCGACGGTGGAATTTTCTAGATAATGTAATTCGTCGTCTTTGGGCGGCAATATAAACAGAAAAGTACGGATGGATATGCGATCCTTCACTATTTTGTTCGCTGGAGAACAAATGAAGCCTTGAGCGCTAAAAGGACTTGTACTGTTTTTCTCAAGTAAGACGGACGCAGATTTGTGGCGGTCTGATCTAATTATTTTTACTAAATAACTAAAAACGTGTTCCGTCTAAGTTTTGAGTGAAGTGTAGGAAGAAGAACTGTTGTAACTTACCGTGACGAAGCACGAGCGACTCAAGAGGACAATGGCTATATAAAAGAACGCTCAATGGACATGATATGGACATAAAAATCTACCGTCATTGTTGTATTAAGCTTAAGGTACGATATATGTTTTAGTTATAATAAATATTTGTTCTGGGAATACTGAATCATTTAGCAGTGCTCATTTCTATTATCTCCTCAGTATTATTTTCATTTTAATTATGCATTTTGCTAATATTACAGACTCCAAGATCAGCAGTCCAATGTGCGTGTTACATTGATAAAAAGAAAACTGTTTTATCGTCTTCTTGCATCAGCTTTAATATCGAATTTCCCTTTTGTGTGATGTTACAGTTGTTTTTGCGCCCTTAAGAACTTTCTGGTCCCTTAGGAAATTTTTTTGTCATAACAATAACTTCACAACCGGGTATGATCGTATCTACGATCATGAAGTAATTAGAAAGACGCTAACGCACCTTCTTAATCAATAGCACGCTAGTTGTGACTGCCTCAAGCCACGCGAAACCGCAAGTAAAAACTATTCACATCTCATAATGCAATATTTTATGACAATGGTCAATCCATGATTCTTACGCCAATTGTGATTGATAAAACAGTTAGTTAAATCTCAATTTCCAACTTTCCATCGAATAACAACATCACTTCTATTTTGTAACATCACACGCTGCTGCAGTGCAGTTCATTGCCATGTAGTGAAAAGTAAACTTTATTGTTCTTCATCGCCATGCGCGTACTTAAATTTGTTGTCTGAGATGTTAATATGAATTTGTTTCAGTCTTTTTATGATTTGTCAGCACTAATTAAGTCAGACTTGTAATGTTCAATTTTTTATGTAATGGTTTGCAGAAATGCTTTCAATAATAAGGTTTTTCAGAACATAATTTTTTACCAGTCATTTACTTGAATTTAAATATTTTATAAATTTTCCCAGATCATAGTCATGTGTTGTTTAATAATCAGAGGACCAGCTATGCAGCTGTGTCAACAAGCAAAGTCAGTTTTTTTCTGATAATGCAAATCTCAGACAAATGCTGTTTAGTAGTAGTAGATAGGCCAGGATTGCACTAAGCTGTGCCATTTAGGAGCAGATATATAGATAGCGTTACCCAGCGACACCATTATGCGGTAAGAATTTTTCAGTTTATTCAGGTTGATTTCACAGGGCCATGACGTAGCGCTACTTACGTCAAAAATTTATCAGTTTCAATTCTCAGTCAATTTTGTACAGGAAATTTTTATATACGGGAAGGTTACAAGCCATTGCGCATAGCGGCACATACGAGAGGCGTTCAGTAAGTAATGCAACTCGTTTTCTTTCTCGGCCAGTTTCTGTTTTAAAAATTTCGTATTTGTAGTGGGATATCGTGGAATATTCCCGCTTCAGGCCCTATGGTTTCATGTAGTTCCAATAGGTGACTGCGCTATACGTAGCCTTCAAAATGGTGTCTGTAAACGAGGTGCGTTCCAAGTAGAGAGCTGTCATTGAGTCCCTTTTGGAAAAAAAAGAGTATCGCAATATTCATAAGCGCTTGCAGAATGTCTACGGAGACCTGGCAGTGAACTAAAGCACAGTGAGTCGTTGAGCGAGACAGCCTACATCGCACAAAGGTAGCACAAACTTGTCCGATCTCTCGCGTGCCGGCCGGCCACACACCGCTGTGACTCCCGCGCTGCTGGAACGTGCGGACACTCTCATTCGCGGTTCTCGACGGATCACAGTCGAACACCTCGCTGCTCAGCTGGACGTTTCTGTTGGTAGTGCCACCACGCTCACCCTCCACTTGGACTACTCAAAGGCGTGTGTCTGTTGGGTTCCTCGCTAACTAACGAAGGACTGACCATCTCTGTGGAGATGCTTGCGCGTTACGTCGTTGATCGTGATAATCTTTTTAGAACTTCATCACAAGGGACGAAACATGTTTTTATCACTTCGAACAGGAAGCAAAATAACATTCATGGAGTGGCGCCACACCAACTCCCCTCTGAAGAAAAGTTGGCTGGTAAAGTAATGGTGACGGTCTTCTGGAGCTCTGAAGGGGTTATACTGTTTGTTGTCCTCCCAACTAACTCTGAAGTGTATTGTGCACCCTAGGAAATTGAAGAAACAGCTTCAGCGTGCTCGTCGCCACAAACATGAAACTAACTTCTCCTCTGTGACAACGAAATGCCTCACACAAGTCTGTACACCCGAGAGGAGCTCACAAAGCTTCACTGGACTGTTCTTCGTCATCCACCCATCAGACCGCATCTCGTGCCTTCCAACTTCCATCTGTTTTTCCCAATGAAGGATGCACTCCACGGGAAGCAGTGTATGGATGATTGATAGGTTGGTTTGAGGGATAAAGGGACCAAACTACAGGGTCATCAGTCCCTCGTGGATGATGGGTATGTTATTGATACAGCAAGATGTTGGTTCCGACTCCGACCCTTCAAATGGTTCAAATGGCTCTGAGCACTATGGGACATAACTTCTGAGGTCATCAGTCCCCTAGAACTTAGAACTACTTTAACCTAACTAACCTAAGGACATCACACACATCCATGCCCGTGGCAGGATTCAAACCTGCGACCGCAGCGGTCGCGCGGTTCCAGACTGTAGCGCCTAGAACCACTCAGCCACCCTAACCGGCTACGCCGACCATCCCAGATAGGTAAAGTAAGGCCGTCTCATTGGACGGAGATTATGTTGAAAAAAAAATGATAATCAAAATATCCACGGGTGTACTGCCGGTCTACAGTGTCCAACGGGCACAATATTTCGGCGATCATACATGTCGCCATTATCAGGTGAACTGACGGACTGAGCTCTTGTGATCGTGCCGGCACGGAGATCCGTACGCTACGGCTGCTCAGAGGGAATTGGGTTCGGTCGCGACGGCGGCCGATTTAAATACCCTCCGCCCGCGGCGCGCTTCCTCCACTGTCCGCGCCCCGCGCCACGATCGCGCGGTGGAACAGATTGCGACGGCGTCTGAGATGACGTCGGTGTGATGGCTCTGTCCGCCGTGGTCGTCGCAACTATACGTTTGCTCGATTTACTCTTGATTAACCCAATCGCTGGTTCCCAAGCCTTGCTAAGATTATAGCCACAGTCACGGTTTATGAGGTCGTCTTTGGTGCGAATTTCGATGGGCTCTCTAACAACACTGTCCCAGTATCTCGACGTCTGTACCAGAATCCTCGTGCGTTCATACTCCATAGCGTGATTTTCCGACAAACAATGTTCAGCGACCGCCAACTTGCTCGGATACATCAGTCGAATGTGCCTCTGGTGTTCACGGCATCGATCCTCGACGGTATGCATCGTCTGACCGATATACGACTTGCCGCATTGACACGGAATCTGGTACACGCCGGCCTTCCTCAAACCGAGTTCATCTTTGGAGCTCCCCACCAGTGCACGAGTTTTATTCGGAGGACAAAACACAGTACCGACCCGGTGTTTCTTCAAAATGCGGGCGATTTTCCCCGAGAGTGCGCCTGTATATGGAATACACGCAGATAAGGTGATGGCGACATGTATGATCGCCGAAATATTGTGCTCGGACACTGTAGACCGGAAGTACACCCGTGGATATATTTTGATTATCAAATACGCCGGGAGAAACTCAAGAATCACATCATACAACTTTACGGGCAGGAGATGTACCGCAGCATGAAGAAATTTGAAAAGTTGCGTCACCGTAGATGTCGTTTGCTAAGTACTCTTGCCTTTCTAAAGAGATGTCGTTCCGCGAATGTTGTTCCAAATTTTGCTAAGGTTATGCATCACATCGATTCTGCAGCAGCTAAGAGAATCAAGAAACGAGCCAGCCTCGTATTAGTACGTGAGATAGTGCAATTCACCCGCCGGAGCCTTGAGTTTATCTCACAGGAATTACTCAAACTACATTTGCAACTGGCTAGTAATTTCACTTCTTTTTCCTGGGATTGGATTGATGGTGCCACCTGGGTTGCAGCTGATTCCGCCCATAAGAAGGCAACGGGACGTCAAACAGCTAAGTTCTCACGTCTCTTTGACAAACCATCTCTGCAGGTTCCGTGCAAGACTGTCATCAATTTGAGTGGCATGGTGTTGAGTGATGATGCGGTCTCGGTTTTGCAGAAAGGTCTCAACTTCGCTCCCACCCCGAAGTTCACTCCGGTCGCAGAAATTGTTAGTGCTGTTGAACAGGTTGCAGCTCGACTTCCGCCTGAATCAGTAGAGGAAATACGTCGTGAAAGTTGTCGTGCGTTGACGAAATCCAAGCCGATGAAGTCAGATATCACCAGTAAAGAGAGGGCGGCCATTCGTGATCTGAGGGAGCGCTCTGAAATTGTTGTCTTACCGGCTGACAAAGGCAATGCTATAGTTGTTGTCTCCCATAAGGACTACACTGATAAGATGCAGAGCCTGCTAAATGACTATTCCTACCGGAAGATCAGCGTTGACCCCACAAAGAAGCTGGAGAACAAGACGAGGTCGCTTCTCAAGGACGCAGATTTACCGGAGGGTGACGCTAAGAAATTGTTATCCCAAGGTCCCGTACCGCCTAGACTATATGGACTCCCGGAGGTTCACAAAGAGGGGGTACCTTTACGCCCCATTGTCGGCAACATCAGGGCACCTACATATTTGTTGGCCAAATACCTGACGGGAATATTAAGTCCTTATGTGGGTAAATGGCCTCATCACATCCGTAATTCCGTGGATTTTGTTAAACGCCTTGATAGCTTCAGGTTGGATGAGTCAGATATCATGGTGAGTTTTGACGTCGTTTCCTTGTTTACGAGGGTACCCCTCCGAGAATCACTAGAATTGATCAGTCAGAAGTTTGACGAGAAGACCACTGAACTTTTTAGGCATGTCTTGACTTCCACGTATTTTCTTTTTAATGGAGAATACTACGAACAAGCGGAGAGAGTCGCCATGGGTAGCCCACTCTCACTGGTGGTAGTGAATTTGTACATGGAGAACTTCGAGGAGGAAGCCCTGTCGTTATCCGAATGGAAACCTACTTGCTTTTTCGTTACGTGGACACGTTCGTCATCTGGCCACATGGTATGGATAAACTCCTTGACTTCCTTACGCATCTAAACTCCATACACCCCAACATCAAATTCACTATGGAGACTGAAACGGAGGGTAAATTACCTTTCCTCGACGTCTTGGTCAAGAGAAGGTCAGACGGCTCTCTAGGTCATGGGGTGTATCGGAAGACAACGCACACTGATCTGTATTTGCACGCAGACAGCTGCCACCACCCTTCACAGAGGAATGGGGTGCTTAAAACTCTAGTACATAGGGCGCGCACTATCTCTGACGCAAAGAGTCTACCCCAGGAATTGGAACATCTGAGAACTGTATTTCGAAAAAAATGGATACTCAGAGCGGCAGATTCAACGTGCTCTCCGCCCAATCACTACCTGTGGAGATGGATGAAATCACGAGGGAGGAGGTAGGCACTGCGTTTATTCCATATACAGGCGCACTCTCGGGGAAAGTCGCACGCATTTTGAAGAAACACCGGGTCGGTACTGTGTTTTGTCCTCCGAATAAAACTCGTGCACTGGTGGGGAGCTCCAAAGATGACCTCGGTTTGAGGAAGGCCGGCGTGTACCAGATTCCGTGTCAATGTGGCAAGTCGTATATCGGTCAGACGATGCGTACAGTCGAGGATCTATGCCTTGAACACCAGAGGCACACTCGACTGATGTATCCGAGCAAGTCGGCGGTCGCTGAACATTGTTTGTCGGAAAATCACGCTATGGAGTATGAACGCACGAGGATTCTGGTACAGACGTCGAGATACTGGGACAGCGTTGTTAGAGAGCCCGTCGAAATTCGCACCAATGACGACCTCATAAACCGTGACTATGGCTATAATCTTAGCAAGGTTTGGGAACCAGCGATTGGGTTAATCAAGAGTAAATCGAGCAAACGTATAGTTGTGACGACCACGGCGGGCAGAGCCATCACACCGACGTCATCTCAGACGCCGTCGCAATCTGTTCCACCTTGCGACCATGGCGCGGACGTGGACAGCGGAGGGTATTTAAATCGGCCGCCGTCGCGACCGAACCCAGTTCCCTCTGAGCAGCCATAGCGTACGGATCTCTGTGCCGGCACGTTCACAGGAGCTCAGTCCGCCAGTTCACCTGATAATGGCGACATGTATGATTGCCGAAATATTGTGCCCGTTGGACACTGTAGACCGGCAGTACACCCGTGGATATTTTGATTATCAAATACGCCTGGAAAAACTCAAGAATCACAAAAAAATGGTTCTATAGCCGACAGAAAGGCGGATAATTCGGTCTACTGGAATCCTGAATAAAACCACCCGCTTTCAGAAAGAAAGTGTGTTGCATCACTTACTGAACATTCCTCGTAAATTTGCGCATCTTCAATGGTGCTAACAACACAAAAACTGGACAGATGACTGAAGGCGTACAGTGTCACCATGCGAATCGTGATTTTTTCCTTTTTTCAGATGATGCAAGACGTCAACTGAACAATTGTCCAATGGGCGATAATATGTAATGTGTAAGGGGTGTAGTTCAGAGTGGACGTGGTTTTGTGATGTTTTGGGGGTAATTTTCGTTCCAAAGGTTGTGCTCGCTCATTTAGGTTATCGCGAATGTGATCCAGGACGTTTATTTCAATATTATCAGTGACTAATTAGATAATAACTAAAAAAAGGGAACAAAATCATCTACCGACTCGCCAGAGCACCGTGTAGAGCGGGTCAGGTCATAGAACAGTACACGCGTGTGAAAGACAAAAATGGTCATCGTCTCCGTGCCAGAAAGATGATTCTGTGACGTTTCCGAGCGTATTTCAGTGAAATATCGAAAAACTGAATTCCCTCACCCACTAACACCAAAAGTCAATGTCACGATTGTACCAGTTCCGTGTATCACAACAGATGAGGTCAAAGTTGCTACTCGTAACATGAAATATTGAAAGCCTCCAAGGCTAGACGACCTTCCTCCAGATGTTTGGAAAACTGCGGGACTCAACGGCAAAACTACCACTTGGCTGGAAGAATTCTTCGTCTCCGCCATTCATTGCAACTATATACCCACCAATTGGTCATCTAGTGTCGCAGTACCTATGTTTAAGGGCAAGGACGACCCTGTCTCAAGTACCAACCTACTGCCCAATTTAGCTCCTCTCCCACACTGTGAAGATATTCGACCACATCCTTGATGACAAGCTGCAGGACATACTCCAGCTCTCAGTGCATCAATATGGGTTTGTAAAGGGATGTGGCACGATAGATCCAATTTCTGGTGCGCGCCAGCTGATGGTAAAATTCTGCAAGGAAAAGGAGTCACTGCATCTTGCCTTTCTTGTCCTCCAGAAGGCATTTGATCAAATGCCACATTAGATGATTTGGTATGCTCTTCGCGATAATCAAGTTTCTGAAACCAACATCAACTGAGTGAAAATGTTATACATAAACACCAGCAGCCATGTCCGACGCTATGCTGTACTGGATGACAGCTTTCCTTTGATAGTTGGCGCTCAGCAGGAGCTAGACCTGTCTCCACTGCCCATTGTCACCATAATGGATACCATATCGCGCAACTTACAGTAGTGTGTACCGTGGACGATACTGTATGTAGATGATGTGATGCTTGCGGCGTGTACCAGGGACGGTATTGAAACTCAGGTCTAAACATGGTATGATGGTCTACAAAGATTTGGCCTGCGATTAAACATACTCAAGACTGAATACCTCAAACGATTCCATCTCCTGGAACTAAGCAAATTAATGGAGTTCCTCTTACCACGGTGGACATATTCCGATATCTAGATTGTCGCATACAGAGTGACGGCTGTGTGAATGAGAATATGCAAGTAAGAATCAGAGTTACCTGGATGCGATTCAGAGGCGTCATCGTATTCTTTATGATAAGAAGACGCCTATCCTCCTGTAACCGAAGATATGCCTCACAAGGGTGAGGTCAGTTGCACTACATAGTACAGAATGTCGGCCCACACCCAGAAGTGCTGTGCACTCACTACATGTCATGAAAATGTAGACACTGAAAAGATCATTAGGCATTTCTCTGCTCTACCACATCGACAATATTACGATCCGTCAACTGGCTGGAGTGGCTCCAGTCAGTAGCAAGAAGCAAAAAATGGGACGTTACTCTCGAGGAACACGACTGAGAAAATTTGGAGAACCAGCCGTTTGAAGCTGACTGCAGAACGATTCTATTTCTGCCAACATACACTCCTGGAAATGGAAAAAAGAACACATTGACACAGGTGTGTCAGACCCACCATACTTGCTCCGGACACTGCGAGAGGGCTGTACAAGCAATGATCACACGCACGGCACAGCGGACACACCAGGAACCGCAGTGTTGGCCGTCGAATGGCGCTAGCTGCGCAGCATTTGTGCACCGCCGCCGTCAGTGTCAGCCAGTTTGCCGTGGCATACGGAGCTCCATCGCAGTCTTTAACACTGGTAGCATGCCGCGACAGCGTGGACGTGAACCGTATGTGCAGTTGACGGACTTTGAGCGAGGGCGTATAGTGGGCATGCGGGAGGCCGGGTGGACGTACCGCCGAATTGCTCAACACGTGGGGCGTGAGGTCTCCACAGTACATCGATGTTGTCGCCAGTGGTCGGCGGAAGGTGCACGTGCCCGTCGACCTGGGACCGGACCGCAGCGACGCACGGATGCACGCCAAGACCGTAGGATCCTACGCAGTGCCGTAGGGGACCGCACCGCCACTTCCCAGCAAATTAGGGACACTGTTGCTCCTGGGGTATCGGCGAGGACCATTCGCAACCGTCTCCATGAAGCTGGGCTACGGTCCCGCACACCGTTAGGCCGTCTTCCGCTCACGCCCCAACATCGTGCAGCCCGCCTCCAGTGGTGTCGCGACAGGCGTGAATGGAGGGACGAATGGAGACGTGTCGTCTTCAGCGATGAGAGTCGCTTCTGTCTTGGTGCCAATGATGGTCGTACGCGTGTTTGGCGCCGTGCAGGTGAGCGCCACAATCAGGACTGCATACGACCGAGGCACACAGGGCCAACACCCGGCATCATGGTGTGGGGAGCGATCTCCTACACTGGCCGTACACCACTGGTGATCGTCGAGGGGACACTGAATAGTGCACGGTACATCCAAACCGTCATCGAACCCATCGTTCTACCATTCCTAGACCGGCAAGGGAACTTGCTGTTCCAACAGGACAATGCACGTCCGCATGTATCCCGTGCCACCCAACGTGCTCTAGAAGGTGTAAGTCAACTACCCTGGCCAGCAAGATCTCCGGATCTGTCCCCCATTGAGCATGTTTGGAACTGGATGAAGCGTCGTCTCACGCGGTCTGCACGTCCAGCACGAACGCTGGTCCAACTGAGGCGCCAGGTGGAAATGGCATGGCAAGCCGTTCCAAAGGACTACATCCAGCATCTCTACGATCGTCTCCATGGGAGAATAGCAGCCTGCATTGCTGCGAAAGGTGGATATACACTGTACTAGTGCCGACATTGTGCATGCTCTGTTGCCTGTGTCTATGTGCCTGTGGTTCTGTCAGTGTGATCATGTGATGTATCTGACCCCAGGAATGTGTCAATAAAGTTTCCCCTTCCTGGGACAATGAATTCACGGTGTTCTTATTTCAATTTCCAGGAGTGTACGTTTAGCGAAACCACCAGCTGCACGTCGGATCGATAATGATGAAGAATCCAGGGCTCTGAGTACTTCTCTGACGACTCTTCCGTCCTCTCGTTCTGTCATCTCTAGGTCGACTGCTTCCTTCTTGGCGCTATGTTCGGCCATGGTTCACCTATTCCTGTCAACATCGTCGAATAGTGGCATCGCACCTATTCAAATGTCGAGCCATTCGCCGATTACTCCAACCGGTTTCTTTGAGCCCAACTACACGTTGCTCAGACACCTGTCTGGGAGCCCCAGTTGCTTGTCCAACTGAGTATACGGACTGAAATTCGGAAAGACTTTATGCTCTGGTATCGTGATGCCCCCTGTTTGCTATCCTTGCCATCTGCGTGGTGAAACTGCGCTGCAGCGCCACACATTCATCCATCGGCCGCCAAAGTTTATAACCTTGCATTTTCTGTCCGTACCCCTGCGAATACTAGTTTGTGATCAGTTTGCATAGATCCTTCGTGGTGCGTCGTTTCCATTTTATTTTAGAGTGCATGTGCTGTATTTTGTTGCATGTATTTGTGGGTGGAGTCGTGGAGTAGTGACTGCACTGTAGCCAAAGTTTTCACAGAGATCATTCATTAGTGGGCCAGGCAAACATAGCTAACATTTTCACCTACTACGCTTCTGTGCCAGTTTCGTCAAGTAGACGCCTACTATCTGGATACAGTTGTATGACTTTCAAACATTATTTAGTATAGTGATAATCTGTGCCTTGTGTTAATATTTTCAGGGATTTTTAACAGTGTCAGGTGTTAGATTATGAGAACTTCTTACTTGAGTGACGCTACCAGGCTGTATTAACCACTTTAAACTCAATTTTGGTGTGCTATGGTTAGAACTCAAATGATATTTAACATGCAATTGAACAAAAATCTAACGTTCATTCCACCAGTGATCATTCAGAAATAGGAGAAGCCGCAGCATCCAAGCAATTTGTTACGGCCCGCTTGCGGAAATTTTGATTCAGTTAAGACTTTTATCGGTTCAACAGAAAGAAATGTCTACAAAGGTAACCAATGTCGGAACCAAACAAAACGAATTATCAACCTAAAAAGGCGTTGAACTGATGACTGTGAAGGTTTCTGCAATTGCAACTAAGCAATCCGAGATCTCTAATAAGGTACATCAGCTACGACAAGCTCAGGAGAAATTTCCTGATGAGTTAATGAAAGTGACACACCTAGTTAAAGATTTAAGAACTAGACAGGAAGATTCTGAGGCAGGACAATTAACAACATGTCACCCGCTTATGCGAAATTAATTGAAATTAAGTTTGATGAGCATCAAACCCATTTTAATAGTGAATTAGAAGAGTGGGTTAAGGGCAAGGAAAGCCAAGTGCTTAATGGCGTTGGTAAAGGAATAAAGGAAGCAGTACCTTATTTATCAATCGAAGATTTAGCTTCGGATAGCGAGTGTCAAAGAAAATTAAATGAAGTACAATATCAGTTAAGTTCCGACTTGGTTCAGTGGAAAACGCAAATAGCAAAGTCTGCCGAGAATTTTTCTAAGGTTATAGAGGTTCGAGGGGCCATTAAAGACACTCGAACAGAGTTACATGGCAAGTTGCGACAACCACAGACCTCGGGCATCGCATCAGACTTTAACCATACACAAGCGTATCAATCGTTCTGTGCATATAATCCAGACTCAGCTCACGGTGTTTTGTGACTGACGATTTTTATGCGATGATGCTGATTGAGGAGAAGCTTCTTAAGCACTGACGTTTCCAACCACTTACGGCGGACGAGAAAACTGTAAATCCAGTTGTCTTCATAAGGGTATTTCGTGGTATTCTACCCAGATCACGGAGCGAATATCAAAAGACAATCTATGTGGTAGTATATATTCAGGGGACTCAAGTCTTTTGGTTTGTTAGTCTTCTGGGTAGTTCAAGAGAGCATTTTTGTCACAGTACTGGTCTGAAGGGACAGAAGATCGCTTAAAAAAAGGAAGTTTTTAACATGGACATGTTCTCTTACAAGAATGGTAATCTACAATGCAATTTTGAAAAGTACTTAAAGCTCAGTATCAGGATGGACCCATTACACACAAAGATATTCTGTGTATCTTGAAGGCGAAATTGCAGGCTGAGATTCGTGAGAAACTCATTCATGTAAACGATGAAAACCTGGATGAATTCACTTCCGATCTCGATTCAATCGCTTTGATCCAGGAAGATTTAAAATCACTTTAGGTGGAAGGAAATTGTAATACGTCAGGTCCAAGAATGTTGCTGTCCTAATAACAACAGCATTAAGCTAACGGTAACCATCAACGTCAGAAATCAGTTTGGTAACAACTACAAAGGGCAAAATAATGGCAATCACTGTTCATTTGGAAATGGACCCGTCTATAAACCGAATTACGGTAGACAAAACCGAGCCGATCGCAGGTTTAACCCAGTCTAGAACAACAATCAGAATCACAACGCAATTGATCAGCAGTGTAGTAATAATCACAATCATTCTAATGCACGACCACAACACTGGAGTTAACCAAATAATTACGAACAACAAACGTCGCAGGTGAATCAGCACTGATAGGGTGATCCAACAAAAATCATGGATGTCTCAGACGACCCTGCTTATAAAAATGAGCAGAGGCCGTAGACATAAGACCGACCGAATCATACCCTGGAGGAGCGGTAGAGAATGTGCGTAGGGACTATAGGCAGGAGGTACGATTTTTCAGGTGCAATGACGGAACAGGTATAACGGAAGAACTTTGCGCTATCAACACGTGTGGAAGAGATTATGCGTCGGTGTCTTATCTCAGCGACAAAGGCTACAGTATAAGGTATTCCAGGAACTGTAATTCTCGACAGTGGAGCGGCAGTCAACATGATATCAACCACTTTTTCCGCGCATATCTTAAGGACAAAACTGCCAACCTTTCCCCTCCATAACAGCAAGATTATTGGAGCAGTAGGCAATCGGTCACAAAACGTAAAGATACAGACGATGTTAGAACTGAAACTAGGAAATTCGTGTTCTTAGTCATTAATAAATTGGTAGTCAACTGTGTAATGGGGTTAGAAAACACCCAAGAGAGAAACAGAAACATTGACTTCTCTTCAGGCAAAGTAATGTTCAAGATTGATGGACTCGCTGAGGAAAGAAGAATCACATGGATGTTACTACCTTGCCGCTAGCATTCGTTTGATAGTAAAGGAACGACAGCGACTCTAAAAGCCCCAGAAGCAAGAAAAAAGGAAAAAAACCAGTGCTAGGATCATATGACATCAGAGACAAGGACATCGTCAGGATTGTGATAGGACTGCTTTTGTTCTTTATATACATAAATGATTTGGTGGACAGGGCGGGCAGCAATCTGCGGTTGTTTGCTGATGATGCTTTGGCGTACGCTAAGGTGTCGAAGCCGAGTGGCTGTTGGAAGATACAAGACAACTTAGACAAAATTTCTAGTTCTTGTGATAAATAGCACCTAGCCCTTAATCTGGAAAAATGTAAATTAATGCGGTTGAGTAGGAAGAACAAACCTGTAATGTTCGGATACAGTGTTAGTTGTGTCGTGCTTGACACAGTCGAGTCGGTTAAATATCCGGGAGTAACGTTGCAAAGTGATATGAAATGGAAGGGGCATGTGAGAACTGTGCTAGGGAGGGCGAATGGTCGACTTCGGTTTATTGGGAGAATTTTAGGAAAAGGTAGTTGGCCAGTAAATGAGACCGCATATAGGACGCTCTGCGACCTATTATTCAGTACTGCTCAAGTGTTTGGGACCCGTACCGGGTCGGATTGAATGAAGACGTCGAAGCAATTCAGAGGCGGGTTGCTAGATTTGTCACCATTAGGTTCGAACAATATGTGTTACGGAGGCGCTTCGGGAACTCAAATGGGAATCCCTGGAGGAAAGGCGACGTTCTTTTCGAGAAACACTATCAAGAAAATTTAGAGAACCGGCTTTTGAAGCTGACTCACGAACGATTCTACTGCCGCCGACATACATTGCACATAGGGACCACGAATATAAGATACAACAAATTAGGGCTCCTACGGAGGCACGTAGCGTTCGTTTTTCGCTCGCTTTATTTGCGAGTGGAACACATAAACAAGTGAATGTTAGTGGTACAGCATATCCTCCGCCACGCAGTGTACGCTGGTTTGCGGAGTACCCACGTAGATGTACATGAGCAAATCTTCATATGTTTCCCAACCATTTTTACGCGTTCACACTCCTTCACGACGACCGGGACGCCATAGGGGTCTGGTCGTTACTCTTTCCTTAGGATCAACCCATTCCTCGACCAACCATACCGTTACAGTTTCAAGAAGTGCTTCCCTTCCCGTACACACCCAAATCTTTACCTTCCCTCAAACCACCTCCTGACGTCGTGCCGACGTTCTCAATCCATTGTAATTGCCTATCGAATGCAGTTACAGGATCACACTCGGCTCCACCAACAAGAAAGATTTCTGTCACAATACATTTTTGAAATTTCTTCGAAGACTCATGTTTTAAAAACTGTCAATCTGATCCTTCTTACAGACATTTAACAACTTACGTTTTGTGTAAGAAAAACTGATCACCATTTATTACCAAAATTCAAATTCGACCTATAAGGTAATAATACACTCCTGGAAATGGAAAAAAGAACACATTGACACCGGTGTGTCAGACCCACCATACTTGCTCCGGACACTGCGAGAAGGTTGTACAAGCAATGATCACACGCACGGCACAGCGGACACACCAGGAACCGCGGTGTTGGCCGTCGAATGGCGCTAGCTGCGCAGCATTTGTGCACCGCCGCCGTCAGTGTCAGCCAGTTTGCCGTGGCATACGGAGCTCCATCGCAGTCTTTAACACTGGTAGCATGCCGCGACAGCGTGGACGTGAACCGCATGTGCAGTTGACGGACTTTGAGCGAGGGCGTATAGTGGGCATGCGGGAGGCCGGGTGGACGTACCGCCGAATTGCTCAACACGTGGGGCGTGACGTCTCCACAGTACATCGATGTTGTCGCCAGTGGTCGGCGGAAGGTGCACGTGCCCGTCGACCTGGGACCGGACCGCAGCGACGCACGGATGCACGCCAAGACCGTAGGATCCTACGCAGTGCCGTAGGGGACCGCACCGCCACTTCCCAGCAAATTAGGGACACTGTTGCTCCTGGGGTATCGGCGAGGACCATTCGCAACCGTCTCCATGAAGCTGGGCTACGGTCCCGCACACCGTTAGGCCGTCTTCCGCTCACGCCCCAACATCGTGCAGCCCGCCTCCAGTGGTGTCGCGACAGGCGTGAACGGAGGGACGAATGGAGACGTGTCGTCATCAGCGATGAGAGTCGCTTCTGCCTTGGTGCCAATGATGGTCGTATGCGTGTTTGGCGCCGTGCAGGTGAGTGCCACAATCAGGACTGCATACGACCGAGGCACACAGGGCCAACACCCGGCATCATGGTGTGGGGAGCGATCTCCTACACTGGCCGTACACCACTGGTGATCGTCGAGGGGACACTGAATTGTGCACGGTACATCCAAACCGTCATCGAACCCATCGTTCTACCATTCCTAGACCGGCAAGGGAACTTGCTGTTCCAACAGGACAATGCACGTCCGCATGTATCCCGTGCCACCCAACGTGCTCTAGAAGGTGTAAGTCAACTACCCTGGCCAGCAAGATCTCCGGATCTGTCCCCCATTGAGCATGTTTGGGACTGGATGAAGCGTCGTCTCACGCGGTCTGCACGTCCAGCACGAACGCTGGTCCAACTGAGGCGCCAGGTGGAAATGGCATGGCAAGCCGTTCCACAGGACTACATCCAGCATCTCTACGATCGTCTCCATGGGAGAATAGCAGCCTGCATTGCTGCGAAAGGTGGATATACACTGTACTAGTGCCGACATTGTGCATGCTCTGTTGCCTGTGTCTATGTGCCTGTGGTTCTGTCAGTGTGATCATGTGATGTATCTTACCCCAGGAATGTGTCAATAAAGTTTCCCCTTCCTGGGACAATGAATTCACGGTGTTCTTATTTCAATTTCCAGGAGTGTATATTCAATGAATTACGTATTTTGTTTGGTGTCTGTTCATGATTTCTAACTGTGTATGTGTCTGTCAGTCGAAAGAAAGCGTGGTGGACGTGTCTTGTCCGACGGTTTCCATGGTTTCTCTGAAGACTCTCGCCCGAATCAGTAGGCATATTTTTGCGTATGATGCGCCGTGGCAAACTAGCCGTCAAATTGTAACCTTTACAGCTTGTAAAAGGGTCCGTCTCGTCAAATAATGGTACCACGCCAGTACCAGTTATCTAAAGTCACATGATTTCCATTAATAAGGGACAATATTGCACGAAGTAGCCAATTATCACGAAATTACTAAATTGTAAATAAGAGTAAATACTAATTTTTGTCCAGTCTAAAACCCCGGGGGTAACGAAATGTTAGCTCCGACACATTTCGTTCCTACGAGGGGCCTTTCATATCAGCGGCCTCAGTAGTCATTAGACATCGTGAGAGAGCAGAATGGGGCGCCCCGCGGAAATCACGGACTTCGAACATGGTCAGGTGATTGAGTGTCAGTCGTGTCATACGTCTGTACGCGAGATTTCCACACTCCTAAACATCCCTAGGTCCACTGTCTCCGATGTGACAGTGAAGTGGAAACCTGAATGGACACGTATAGCACAAAAGCGTACAGGCCGACCTCGCCAGTTGACTAACAGAGACCGCCGACAGTTGAAGAGGGTCGTAATGTCTAATAGTCAGACATCTATCCAAACCATCACACAGGAATTCCAAACTGCGTCAGGATCCACTGGAAGTACTCTGACAGTTAGGCGGGAGGTGATAAAACTTGGATTTTATAGTCGAGCGGCTGCTCATAGCCACAAATCACGCCGGTAGATGCTAAACGACACCTCGCTTGGTGTAAGGAGCGTGAAAATTGGACGATTGAACAGTGGAAAAACGTTGTGTGGAGTGACGAATCACGGTCCAAAATGATACGATGCGATGACAGTGTGTGAGTATGGCGAATGCCCGGTGAACGTCATCTGTCAGTGTATGTAGTGCCAACAGTGGCGGTGGTGTTATGGTGTGGTGCTGCTTTTCATGGAGGGGGCTTGATCCCCTTGTTGTTTTGCGTGGCACTATCACAGCACACGCCTACATTGATGTTTTAAGCACCTTCTTTCTTCCAACTGTTAAAGAGCAATTCGGGGAAGGCATCTTTCAACCCTATCGAGCACCCGTTCATAAGGCACGGCCTGTCGCGGAGTGGTTACACGATAATACCTTCCCTGTAATGCACTGGCCTGCACAGAGTCCTGAGCTGAATCCTGTAGAACACCTTTGGGATGTTTCTGAACGCCGACTTCGTGTCAGGCCTCACCGACTGACTTAGATACCTCCTTAGTGCAGCACTCCGTGGAAAATGGACTGCCTTTCCGCGAGAAACCTTCCAGCACCTGCCTGAACGTAGCCTGCGAGAGTGGAAGCTGTCATCAAGGCTAAGGGTGGGCCAATGTCATATTGAATTAGAGCATTACCGATGGGAGGGCGCCACGAATTTGTAATTCATTTTCAGCCAGGTGTCCGGACACTTGTGGTCACATAGTGTACATCAGCAAGGCACAGACAATTGGAGAATCATTCTAGCGGCGATAAGGGCCGTAAATTGGGAAATTCTCTGACATACGTGGCTTTGAGAAAGGGTAGACTGTCGTGGCTCGGTGGCCGGGAACTAACATCTCGGAAAAGACGAAGCTGGTCGGCGGCTATATGCGTTCTACCGTCGTGAGCACTTACGGTAAGTGGTTGAGAGACGGAGAGACCAAGGGCAGGCGCCAAGCTGTTGGGCGTCCACGCCCCGTCAGAGAACAGGGGGTCGGAGACTTGACTAGTCTGTAAAACATAATAGGCAGTGATCTGTGGCAGACCTCATGACCGAGTACAATGCTGTAGCGGCCAAGTGTATCGGAGCATACCATTCAGCATACATTGTTGAACGCGGGGCTCCATGGCAGACAACCCGTACGAGGAACCGTGTTTCTACAATAATCTCTCATATTTGAAAGGCAACATGCTGACTGAGTGACTCATCATCGCCCAGCCAAAACCGCTAAGAATAGAAACCTGAAATTTGCCGAGGGAGAAGACCTTATAATGTAGACATCGTATGAGAAGGGATCTTTCGAAATTCCACCCCTAAGCGGATAAAATGTTTTTTGAAAATATGTCGCTAGTAGTGCAATTTTCAAGCTAGAACTACGAAAACTGGTATTTGGTTTCTCAGCCAGAAATAAAGAAATACGTGTTTCAAAATTTTTATAAGTTTAACCCCTATGAGGATGAAATAGCTGGTGAAAGTTTTTTAAATAAATCGTTGTTAAGGTACTATCAAAACAATTTTAAAGCTGCATCTATGAAAACTGATATTTAGCTTCTCGATTAGTGTTAGCAAATGTGTATTTCGAAGTTTTTGGAAATTCAACCACCAAGGAGAAAAACAGTGGGTGAAAGCTTTTTGGAAAATCATTTTTAATGCCCTAATCAAGCATTTTCGAAAGTTTCATCTATGAAAACTAATACTTAACTTCTCGGTCAGAAATAAAAAATAATACGTGTTTCAGTGTTTCTGGATAGTCAATCCCTAAGGGAGGGGATGGGGGGTGGGGGGGGGGGGGGGGAGAATAGGGCCTGACTGTTTCACTGACTCATCATCGCCCATTCCGAAACGCTATCAGCAGAAACTTGAAGTTTGGAGAGGATGTTGACCTTATGTTGTTGACATGTTTAGCAACGGATTGTTCAAAATTCCATCCCTAAGTTTGTTAGGTACGAGATGGGAAGATTTTTGAAAATATATCGCCATTAAGGCAATTTTGAAGCTAGAAGTACGAATAATGGTATTTAGTTTCTCGATCAGAAACAAACGAAAAAAAAACATGCTTCAGTATTTTTGGAAATTAAGGCACTAAGGGAGTAAAATAGTGAGTGAAAGTTTTTTTTAAATAAATCATTACTAAACTACTAATAAAGAATTTTTAATTCTACATCCATGGTTCAAATGGTGCAAATGGCTCTGAGCACTATGGGACTTAGCATCTGAGGTCATCAGTCCCCTAGAACTTAGAACTACTTAAACCTAACTAACCTAAGGACATCACACACATCCATGCCCGGCGCAGGATTCGAACCTGCGACCGTAGCAGTCGCGCGGTTCCGGACTACAGCGCCTAGAACCGCATGGCCACCGCGGCCGGCTACATATATGGAACTTGGTATTTGACTTCTCAGTTGGATATAAAAAATTACGTGTCTCAGTATTTTTGGAAATTCAGCCTGTAATGGAGTGAAATAGGAGATGAAAATTTTTATTAAATAATTTCATTGTAAAAAGATTTTTACGATAAAACTAAGAATATTTGTATTTGGCTTTTCCGTTAGAAAAAAAATGTGTTCCATTGTTTTTGGTAATTCAAACCCTAAGGGGCTGAAATAGGGGATGAAGATTAATATGAAAATATTTCGTTTTATTAAAGCACCTTTAAAATTAAATCTATGAAAATTTGTATTTGACTTCTAAAGAAATAAGTAAGGGGATAAAAAAATTTCCATGAAAATATCACCATAAGAACTCAAAAGGCAGGGTTAACAAAGAACTCCGATTGTAGCTGCCAGAATCGCTTTTTCATCAGAAGTACATTCGGAAAAGACCATGCTTCTATGGCCTTAAAGAGCGTGAAAAGTTTAGAAGATGTTGCAATTTGTAACAACAGTAAAATTCGATTAAGGGAAAAGACAAAAAAAAAAACATATCTGAGCCGACCATATAGTCAAAGAACGGAGCAGCGGGCTCTTAGCTATCAGTTTATAAAATCTGTCGCAAACGTTATATTTTTCACTAACTGGAATGAAATTGCAATTTAATCTCGTTCTGTCCATTCAAATTGTAGCTGTACTAGCCGAAATGCGCTAGTCACAGGACTTCAGCAAAAGCGTTCGGTTTTCAGTTCTGAGTCTTGATTGTAAATAACACTGTCCGCATCTGTGCCACTGTCACGCTCTGCGTGGAGGATCAACGGGTCCTTAATTATCTGTACTTATGAAATGAAACGACGCAATCAAATGATTTGCTCGAGAGGCAAAAACCATGATGCAGGCTCTGTTTAACCCGTCATTCTTCACACATCTCCACAACTTGCGTAGAAATAAATCTTTAAACATGAAACCTGAAGATCATAAAATTGCGAGGAAAACGCTGGACACACTAGAAACTTAATACCGTAAGTTCTTATAATCATTTGTAACAATCCCTAACAGTTTTAATGACAATCGCAGTTCGAATCTCACCCGCAGTCGGATGCAGTTCTGTCAACTACAAATTTATCAAGATGTCCGCCAAATGTAAACGACATCCCCTGCCCTGGCGTACGGGCACCTTCACCTGCCCATGTTGGGCAAAATTCCTCTGCCTGACTCATGCAGTACAATCACCGTCAGAGGGTGGTACGGGACCACAAGTCCCACCGCCACACCTCCAAAGCGAATTGCGGTGACTCCGTCACTGCCCTGTGGAAATTTACTGCCTCACCAACACAGTTAGACCGCAATAGACCGGTGACGCTGCATTGCAACATATCACCCCGGACTACAAGTCCATTAAAAAAAAAAAAAAAAAAAAAAAAAAAAGCCAAAAGTAATATATTCTGACAGTTGCATTCAAAAACTCCACAAATGCCTAGAAGGTATTACTTCCGATTCATTACAGTTCTCTCTCTATCTTAATGTGAAAATATTGCCAAAAGCTAGCCTTCTCCATTTTCCAGAGAGCGCAACGCCCAATTACAGTGATTCTCAAGCTGCAGCTCGCAGGCCACACGCCGCACGAACCATGCTCTTGTCCGGCCCGCGGTTTCTCAGCTGCATTTCGTAATGTGCATCTAACACTTAACAGCCGAATCCAAAAACATCAAACAAGGACAAGAGCGCAGTTTTCCTCCTGAGTAACATACAAATGTTCTTACGGCGACATATTTTAAGATGTGCTGCATTTTGACATTGGTGAATTCGGCCGCGAGCTAAGTAATGTTGGCTGCTTACTTCAGGGTCAGAGGGTTAAGTAGGGCGGTTACTGTGGTGTTAAAGAATATTAGAGGGGGGGTGTTTTTTTTTTTTTTCTTCCAGCTCTGACAACTCACGGGCCTGTGCATATCGTATCTACCTGCTGCTACGGTATAAATTTCAAACTAAAATAACGTGGATTCATGAATGTGCATTACGGAGGCGGTCATGTTCAAGTGCGATAGAAATTTGTATCAAAATAAGGCTGTTGTAATACAATGCAATGAGTAGAAGAAAAATGACGTTCAAAACATTTATTAAACAAATGTGATGGTGACTCATATCGTATATCTATTCAAATATAAATACAATTATTGTTATTAAGCAGTCTAACACCCACTCACACAGACCACATGACAGCACTTCGTCACACAATTATAGGCTCACATATTTGGCGGGTGTTGAGGGCGGCAGCAGCCTGAAACTGAGAACAGTCGAACTGTTTCGAATGGCGCCAAATTTTAATGATTAGTACTTTCGGTCTCGCAGCAAATTTACCGCGCTCTTACTGTAACTAGACTACTGGGGGCTCAGAACATACTAATTTATGCCGGTTGCCAGTTAATAATATCATCTGTAGGTACAAAACTCAAAACGACGCGACACAATGTAAGTATCGGCTCTTGAGCAAAAGAGTGACGACCAATCTTCTGTCACAGTCGTGGATATACTGTATAATAAGGGGAATTGCCACGACGTCACGAACTTGAAGCCGACATACGCCATGTTAGTAGAGACAAATATTATCATCTAATGGAAATGTTTTGATAAACAAGTGCCAGCTTGCAACATTTACACGTCTACTAGTTGTCCTGACTATAGTACGAAGCATAAAGGAATCACATTTCAATCGTAAGCGGACTCATTAAAGGGATTTTGTGTACAAGAATCTACATCTACATCTACATAGATTCTCAACAAATCACACTTAAGTGCCTGGCGGAGGGTTTATCGAACCACCTTCACAATAACTTTCTGTTATTCTAATCTCGAACTGCGCGCGGAAAAAAACGACCACCTATATCTTTCCGTGCGAGCTCTGATTTCCTTTATTTTGTTATGATGATCGCTTCTCCCTATGTAGGTCGGTGTGAACAATTTACTTTCGCATTCGGAGGAGAAAGTTGGTGATTGAAATTTCGTGAGAAGGTCCCGGCGCAACGAAAAACGCCCTTGGTTTAATGATGTTCACCGCAAATCCTGTATCATGTCAGTGACACGCTCTCTCCTATTTCGCGACAATACGAAACGTGCTGCCCTCCTTTGAACGTTCTCGATGTACCCCGTTAATCTTATTTGGCAAGGATCCCACACCGCACAGCAGTACTGCAAGTCGCTTCCCACGCCCGGGTTCCCGGGTTCGATTCCCGGCGGGGTCAGGGATTTTCTCTGCCTCGTGATGACTGGGTGTTGTGTGATGTCCTTAGGTTAGTTAGGTTTAAGTAGTTCTAAGTTATAGGGGACTGATGACCATAGATGTTAAGTCCCATAGTGCTCAGAGCCATTTGAACCAAAGTACTGCAAGACAGGGCGGACAGGCATAGTATAAGCAGTCTCTTTAGTAGTTCTCTTACATTTTTAAGTGTCCTGACAATAAAAGGCAACCTTTAGTTTGCCTCCCCGCACAACATTTTCTATGTGCTTTTTCCAATTTAAGTTGTTCGTAATTGTTATTGTTAGGTATTTAGTTGAATTATCGGACTTCAGATTTGACTGATTTCTCGTGTAACCGAACTTCTACGGTTTCCGTTTAGCACTCATGTCGATTACCTCACACTTTTCGTTATTTAGGGTCAATTGCAAATTTTTGCACCATACAGATATCCTTTCTAAATCGTTTTGCAATCTGATTTGATCTTCTGATGACTTTATTAGACGATAAACGACAGCATCATCTGCAAACAATATAATATTGCCGCTCAGATTGTCTCCTAAATCGTTTATATAGGCAAGAAACAGTAGAGGGCTTACAACACTACCTTGGGGAACGCCAGAAATCACTTCTGTTTTACTCGATGACTTTCCGTCAAATACTACAAACTGTGACCTCTCTGACAGGAAATCACAAAGCCAGTCGCATAACTGAGGCGATATTCCTTAAGCATGCAATTTCAATGCAATCCGCTTCTGCGGTACAACGTCGAAAAGCCTTTTGGAAATCTAGAAATACGGAATCAATTTGAAATATCTTGTCAACAGCACTGAACACTTCATGTGTGCAGAGAGCTAGTTGTGTTTCACAAGAACCATGTTCTCTAAATCTGTGTTTACTGTGTGTCAATAGACCATTCTCTTCGAGGTAATTCGTAATGTTCGAACGCAAAATAATGTATGTTCCAAAATCCTCCTGCACATCAACGTTAATTATATGGGCCTCTAAATTAGTGGATTACTCCTACTACCGTTCTTGAATATTGGAGTGACCTGTGCAACTTTCCAGTCTTAGGGTACGGATCTATATGATAGTTAAATATGGAGCTATTGCATCAGCGAACTCCGAAAGGAACCTAACAGGTATACAGTTTGGATCGGAAGACTCACTTTTATTAAGTGACTTAAGTTGCTTCGTTACCCCAAGGATACCTACTTCTAAGTTACCCATGTTGTCAGCTGTTCTTGGTTTGAATTCTGGAATATTTACTTCTTCTCCTTTGGTGAGGGAATTTTGGCAGGCGGTGCTTAGTAACTCTGCTTTGGCAGCACTGTCATCGAAAGTTCAGTATTTCCATTACTATTGCGCAGAGAAGGCACTGAGTGCGTCTTGCCGCTAGCATACTTTACATACGACTAGAATATCTTTGGATTTTCTGCCAGGTTTCGAGACAAAGTTTCGTTGTGGAATCTGTTATAACCATATCGCACTGAAGTCCGCGCTAAATTTCCAGTTTGTGTAAAAGACCGCCAATCTTGGAGATTTTGCGTTAGTTTAAATTTGGTGTGATTTTTTCGTTGTTTCTTTAACAGTTTTCTGACCCGTTTTATCTACCAAAGAGGATCAGCTCCGTCGTTTGTTAATTTATTTGGTATAAATCTCTCAATTTACATAATATCTCAATCCAAGCCACATATGGTCTATACTTACATTGTTAGTTAGGAAGGAGTGGGGATAGTGTCTCGGGAATGCATAAACTGAATTTTTGTCTGCTTTTTTGAATAGGTGTATTTTTCGTTTATTTTAGGAGGTTTTTGGGGGTTACAATACTGTCTCGCTACGACAACCCTTTCTTCGGTAATCCCTGTGTTCGTACTGATTCTCGTTATTAGCTCAGGATTATTTGTTGCTAAGACGTCAAGTGTGTTTTCGCAGCCGTTTAATATTCAAATTGGGCTCATGAACTAACTGCTCGAAATAATTTCAGAGAATGCCTTTATTAAAGTTTCTGATGATGTTTTATGTGTACCTTCGAATTTAAAAATGTATTTTCGCCAACATGTAGAGGGTAGACTGAAGTTATTACCAACTATAATAGTACGCTTCGGATATGTGTTTGAAATTAGACTCAAATTTTATTTAGTCCTTTCAGCAATTGTATCATCGGAGTTGGGAGCTCGGTAAAAGTACCCAATAAGGACCTCTGTCCCTACTAACTCACAGGAACTTCTACTTCAAGTTCGCGACAAGACAGACTACCTCGAAAAGCAACAAACGCCACTGCCGCCAGCAGTATTTAGCCTATCCTTCCGGAACACACACATTTTAGGTGCACTAATTACTGTTTCTCTAGTTGTTATTTCTGTAATTTGACTTTAGATTTTCTATCAGTACAAGTCGAAGAGCCCTCTGGTTGAACGCTATGAGAAGGAAATGATAAACCGTCAAGACAGAGAAAAATATGTTCTCAGCAATTTCGGGAAGGGTACACAGCCGGAAAATCAGTTTCGCCATTCCGTATTTAGGAAAATGCTGCACTATGAAAGTAGCTTTTTCACATGAGATACTTTGCATCTTGGTTATTTGAAATGTATAGCAAAAAGGAAGTCACGTTAACGAGACGAGATGTGCCGTATTTCTGGATGAAATAAGCACTTAAGACCAGAATATCGTTTGAAAATGGCTTCCTGATAGTGTATTACTCACAAAATCACTGTAACGTTTACTATTTAAAATAAATGTTGCGTGCACAGGACAGATATTAAGGACAAGAAGCAATCGTCTGTTACTGTTTTGGACAAGCTAACATGGCGGCGCCGGTTTCAAAACAACGTAAACAAGTAGCAATATCTCAACAATTGTAATAGTATGTGGTATGTTATCGATGGTTGCGCGTGTTCTCACATTTTCTACATGACTCACGATTTCTTTAAACACGGAATAAAATGTAAAATTGAATAGTTTGGGAAAACAGGTAACAGAAATAGGGACAGCATACAGGGCCCGCTCTAGGGGATGATAACCCGCATATCTGTCCAGGGCGTCGAAATTTAGAGGCGTCATTTTGGCTGTAAGCGTGAGAAAAATATTTGTGTGTTGAATTCTCAATGACAGAAAAATATTACTGCATGCAAGCATGAAATTTAAGTTGTAGTCATGTGAGTGGTTTCCGTCGTGTCCGTTAACTACACTTTCATTATCATGATTACGTCTCTCGCCTGTTGCTGTGCAATCGAGAGCGTCCGTTCGCTCTTCGCCGCTCCTTGAGGTGGCGACGGTGCCCCACTCGCTCATTATGAGACACGATTGTGGCGGTTGAGTTTTTTTAGGTGCCTCGCGGTAAAGTGAGAGGCAGCCATGCGCAATTCGCGGTACGGGACCCTCAGAGCATGACACCCATTCGCACTTGGCCGGTATTTTAATGTTATGTACATCTACGATTAATTTGTTGTATAGTTTTTCAGATACTAGTTTGTCCTAAATCGATTATCGAATCGACCCACTGAAAGCGTTTTTTAAAAAAGTAAATATTTAATTTATCCAAAACGGCTGTTATTCAGTAAGTTGAATACTGTATCAAATTTGAATGTATTCTACAGGTGTTATTATTTATATTTTGTTCTATAAAAATAATTTTTTGAATAAACAATATAAGACATTTATTAAGTTCATTCCTTCGACAAAACAGCTTTTGTAGTAATATATTTGAATAATTGAACTGAAAGAAACGGGAAAAATCAAGAACTATAAAACTCCAGAATGACATTTTCACTCTGCAGCGGAGTGTGCGCTGATATGAAACTTCCTGGCAGATTAAAACTGCGTGCCCGACCGAGACTCGAACTCGGGACCTTTGCCTTTCGCGGGCAAGTGCTCTACCAACTGAGCTACCGAAGCACGACTCACGCCCGGTACTCACAGCTTTACTTCTGCCAGTACCTCGTCTCCTACCTTCCACACTTTACAGAAGCTCTCCTGCGAACCTTGCAGAACTAGCACTCCCGAAAGACAGGATATTGCGGAGACATGGCTTAGCCACAGCCTGGGGGATGTTTCCAGAATGACATTTTCACTCTGCAGCGGAGTGTGCGCTGATATGAAACTTCCTGGCAGATTAAAACTGTGTGCCCGACCGAGACTCGAACTCGGGACCTTTGCCTTTCGCGGGCAAGTGCTCTACCAACTGAGCTACCGAAGCACGACTCACGCCCGGTACTCACAGCTCTACTTCTGCCAGTACCTCGTCTCCTACCTTCCAAACTTTACAGAAGCTCTCCTGCGAACCTTGCAGAACTAGCACTCCCGAAAGAAAGGATGTGGGGAGACATGGCTTAGCCACAGCCTGGGGGATGTTTCCAGAATGACATTTTCACTCTGCAGCGGAGTATGCGCTGATATGAAACTTCCTGGCAGATTAAAACTGTGTGCCCGACCGAGACTCGAACTCGGGACCTTTGCCTTTCGCGGGCAAGTGCTCTACCAACTGAGCTACCGAAGCACGACTCACGCCCGGTACTCACAGCTTTACTTCTGTCAGTACCTCGTCTCCTACCTTCCAAACTTTACAGAAGCTCTCCTGCGAACCTTGCAGAACTAGCACTCCCGAAGGAAAGGATATTCCGGAGACATGGCTTAGCCACAGCCTGGGGGATGTTTCCAGAATGACATTTTCACTCTGCAGCGGAGTGTGCGCTGATATGAAACTATTTTCAATTACTATTTATCATTTGCTGAAATATTTGTTATTATAAAATACGTATATAATAACATCAGACTTTCTTCATAATCAAATGATCCAAAAACATTTTGTATTGGCAATAAATATGCTTTGGCGATTGCAGGCATCCAGTTTTGAAGTTACGTTAGTTACTGTTTTAACTTTTTAGAACAAAGACAAATCTTTATTTTTTATAGTTTACGTTGTTTTGTTTGATTTATGTGCTATCCTTGAAACGGTACAGTAGTTTCCGCTCCATAAGCAGCAGGTTTCGCTGCTCGCTCGCACCGGGAAATAAAAAAGGAGGGGGCTCCTTTGCACTACGCGGCCGGCCGCGGGTGCAACAGAACCCATGTGGGCGAGCGGAAAGAAAGGTGTCAGGCTTCATAATACGTGTTTATATGTGTCGTGTATTATGCATTTCTTGTACGTGAATGTGAATCTGCACATGAACTTTCCTAATCCTCCTCACACCTTTCCATAAAGCGTGGCCAAATCTCAGTTGCGAAGTAGTTCTGTAGTGTAGTAGTGCCAACCTTACTCCTGGGTAGGGGATCAGAGAGACAGCACAGACAGGGCAAAGTCAAAGACGGTCCACTGTCACGAGACTTGGGGTGGAGAGGTTGGTCACGGCCAAGTGACTCGACCATCCCCTCCACCGGGGCCCCGGAAGACCTCCGGGTGCCCACGATATTCTGGAAGTGTTACAGAAGACGGGTAAGTGAGCAGACGTGCCCTCGGTGCGTCTGTCTCGATGTTCACGCGTGGAAGAGAGGTATTTGAATATTTGCACTAATTCTTTTATTTCCAGCTTCGGATCGTGTAAGGAAATGAATGTTCTCGTTTAATTTCGGTAACTTGACCCCCCTGTGTTAATGTATCTGGTCCCCAGGTTGCCCGTTATCCTCCTCACGTAGTGGATGTCCCATGTAAAATATTGGGAGACTTTGGTGGTATACTTTTGGCCAACACAAGTCCCTCTTGCCCGTAGAAATGTGAGTGCAGATTAGTATATAATATACCCGAACTATAAGTTGTAAAATTGTAATATCTGCAAACTGGATCAATTGCTGCAATCGCTGTAAAGTCGAGTGATAATGTTTAAAATAAATAAATAATCAATTATCATCAAACTTTAACAACCCTAAAATCACAAAGGAGTCAAGTTAAAGGAATTGATTTAAAATAAAAGGTATAGAATGCAGGGACCCACACATCAGCGTGTGAGCCCTCCAGCCCCTTGCCTAGTATCGTACAGAATAGGGCACGCTCTCTAGGTAGCGCTCTCAAGCTCCCCTCCCCAGTTATCCGTTGTGCAATTTTCATTCAGGGTTTGACGACATCTTGCGTCTCTAGGCAAGGAGGTTTGATGGTAATCTTTCAGCCTTTTCCTGAACGTATAGTGGTCAAAGAAAACTGTCTGCTTACCAATACAATAAAGAAGATTGAAAAATAAAGCCGAAAGGCAAAAACAATCTGCGTGTTTATCAGTTGAGCTAGACCTGTACCAAAACAAATGACGATTCTGGGAATCCATCCATAATAATACTGTCCAATGTAATAATAACAGAACCCAACATCTTTAGACTCACTCATCTATGACCCCTCCCCAGAATATTGAAAAGTAAAGTCAAAACAGCTGTCACGAAAGTTTTCAGCCACTCGCTAACAGCTAGTACACCTACTATCCTCCCCCCATGACCCCCCCCCCCCCCCCCAAGAAATCGGCTCTATCCCCCCCCCCTCTCTCTCTCACCCATACACACATACACACACACACACACACACACACACACACACACACAAGGTATAAACATCATAAATAGAAGTTAGTAACTGACATATACTTCGTAAGGTTGGCAACAAATAGGTAAACATAACACAGAAGATGAAACACGTAATGGAGTCGCAATGTTTACGCTGTGAAAAGAAGTGTACGACGAAAAAGTTGTATCGAGTGACAAAAGAACAATAGTCCACCACAAAATAGAGTGAAAAACATGGTGAACAGTGTGTGGATGGGTAGAACACAAAGATGTGAATATACGGCAGTGATAAAAGTGGTAGTGCGACCTCCAGACCAGATCTGAGGAAACGCAGATCAGAAAATCGTAAGTAATTACTGTTTTTACATAAAATCGCGAAGTGAACTGTTTGATAATCTATAACTAGCAAAACTGTGTCGTTATAGATCCCATTGACCCACTGATAATGCCTTCGAACAGGAGAAGGCGAAAAGCGTATGGGATAAACAAAGTAACTAGCAACAGGAAAAGGTAGTATGATTTACGAAACAATAAAATCTAACAATCAGCGAAATTATATGGAACTGTTGAAGTACACTGAAGAGTACGCCCCTGTTTTAGCGGAGCACATAAAAATCTCTACTGTCTATCGTGTTTGAACAAATTTCTAGTCGAATGGTAGAGGAAACTTCAGATGTGGAAAATAAAGTACAGTTTTCTGTTGTCCTACTTTATGCATTTGAAGGAGAGATAAAGGAAAGATTCTTGGGGTTCTGTGACATAGTGACAAATGTGCCCAGGCTACTGTAGAATTTACCCAGCACTTCTTATCAGATTTCGCATATAATGAGAAACTTCTTGCACAAACGTTTGACGGAGCGACGACCATGGCTGGAAATCTGAATGGGTTTCAAGCATTAATGACAGTCACACATACTGAATGTCTGTGTACCAAACCTCCTATTGTCTCAACGCATCAGCTAAATACCAGTGCGTAAAATATTTTTTAATTCACTTAATGGACTTGCAGCTTCTTTTGGTCAAGATCTCCTGAATGCGTTAACTGTTTGCACCGTCGCCTTCCACTCTCCTGTCCAACGCTAGGGAAATACTCATCAACATTGGTAACACTGGGCAGAACAGATCTAAACTTTTTGATATGTTTAGTGCTATCCTAGAACATCCTCAAGAAATTTACTCAGATATTTTAGGACTAGTTAATGGCTTTTTGGCACTTTAAGAACATTTCAAATTTGTTTTACTCTTCGACATATTAGACAAAGTATTTGTCTCTGCCTATGAGTTGTACAACATCCTTCAGAAACAAGAGCACGATATTTTGTAGTGTGAACAGAAAAACCAAGACGTTAGCCACTCCAAAGCCGCACTATGCGAAAATTGTGAACAATCGACACAAAAGTTTTTTGGGTATGGTATCGTGTCATACTGTATAAAATTGCTACAATATGACGCTGTAGCATACCGAGAAAACTTTTATGTCGACTGACTCTGGCCACGGAAGGCTACGCAATTATAATTGTGAACAAGTTTTTAAAGAAACGGTGTCTCGAGTCGGAGAAACTTCCAATAAAAGTATATCAACTAAAATGATTCCATCGTGAAGTGTTTGAGAACATCGGCAGTCACTTGGATTTAAGATTTCCAGATTATTCTAAATTGTAATTTATGAATTTATTACGACATGAAAATTATGGACAATATTCTAAACAGTTCTCCGAAACAGCTTCCAAAGTCTCTTCTGATGCACATGAAAAGATTTTCGACGCTATTCGATTGAAAACTCAGCTGAATGTGATTTACCGTACTGAAGAGTTAAAAAATGAAACCATGAGTGAACTTGTCAACACTTAGCTCTAGTTCAATGCAACACAGACGTTTTCATCAGTTTAATGAGTTGGTGTGATTACTGTATACAATTCCTGACAGTATGTCTTCAGTAGAAAGGTCGTTTTCACGTCTGAAAAGAATCACGAGCTACTGTGGAAATTCTACTGGAGAAGAGAGAGACTGTCTATCTAGGAATTACAGTATTTCAATTGAAGCTCGCCTACAGGGAGAACACAGAAAGAAGTAACTTTTCTTTCAGGGGGTGGTAACCAAATCTGCTTTCCAGGAAAGAAGAATGAAACTTAAAACTCGTTGATCTTGCAAAGGTGATCTACCGAAGTGTCAAGGGTGAATTTAATGCCAGAAACTAGTTATTTTAGAAGTTTGCTTATAGTTATGTAAACTGATGTTAGGTAGTTCGGTATCTATTACATACAGGGCTATAAATACAAAATCAAATAGGGGTAATGCAGAAGTAGATTTAATAATGAATAAGTAAATAGGAATGCGGGTAAGCTACTATGAACAGCATATAAAACCCATTATCGTAGCCAAGATAGAAACAAAGTCAACCCTTACCACAGTAGTACAAGTTTACCGGCCAACAAGCTCTGCAGATGAGAAGGAGATTGAGGAAATGTATCATGAGATAAGAGAAACTAGTCAGATAGATAACGGAGACGAAAATTTAATGGTAACGGGGGATTGGAATTCGATAGTAGGAAAACGAAGAGAAGTAAAAACAGTAGGCGAGCATGGACTAGGGAAAAGGAATGAAAGAGGAAGCTGTCTGCTGTAATTGTGCACAGAACATAATTTAATCATCGTTAACACTTGATTTAAGAATCATAAAAGAAGGTTATATACGTGGAAGAGACCTGGAGACACCGGAAGGTTTCAGATTGGTTATACAGTGGTTAGACGGAGATTTCGGAACAAGATTTGAAAGTATGAGACATTTCCAGGGGTACATGTGGACTCTGACCACAATTTATTGGTTGTGAACTGTAGATTAAAATTGAAGAAATTGACTATAACAGAGGTAAGCAATACAGTAAAACCTGAATGGGTAGCTTTAAGAGATGGAATAGTGAAGTCAACAGAGGATCAAATTGGTAAAAAAGCAAGACCTAGTAGAAAATCTTGGATAACACAAGTATTGAATTTAACTGATGAAAGGAGAAAATTTAAAAATTCTGAAAATGAAGCAGGCGAAAGGGAATACAAACTTTTAAAAAATGAGATTGACAAAAAGTGCAAAACTGCTAAGCAGGAAAGGCTAGAGAATAAATGTAAGGATTTAAAAGAACATTTCACTTGGGGAAAGATAGATACTACCTACAGGAAAATTAAAAGAGAAAAGACAACCAGCATGAATATCAAGAGCTCAGACGGGAAATCAGTCCTAAGCAAAGAAGGAAAAGGTGAAAGGTGGAAGGAGTATATAGAGGGACAGTACAAGGGAGCTGAACTTGAAAGCAATATTATATAAATGCAAGTGGACGTAGATGAAGATGAGATGGGAGATATGATACTGCGAGAAGATTTGACAAAGCTTTGTAAGTTCTAAATCGAAACAACGCCCTGGAAAACCGATATTGCGTCAAAACTGCTGATAGACTTGGGAGAGCCAGCCACGACAAAATTTTTCCGTCTGGTGCACAAGATGTATGAGACAGGTGAAATACTCTCAGACTTGAAGCAGACTGTAGTAATTCCAGTTCCCCTGAAAGCAGTTGCTGACGGGTGTGAAAATCACCGAACAATCAGTTTAATACGTCACGGATGCAAAATGCTAACATGAATTCCTTACAGAAGAATGGAAATACTGGTAGAAGCAGACTTTGGGGAAGATCAGTTTGGATTCCGGGGTAATGTAGTAATACGCGAGACAATACTGACCATACGACTTATCTTAGAAGATGGGCTAAGGGAAGGCAAATCTACATTTATAGGATTTGTGGACTTAGAGAAAGCTTTTGACAATGTTGACTGAAATACTCTCTTTGAAATTCTGAACGTAGCGGGGCTAAAATTCAGAAAAATGGTTCAAATGGCTCTGAGCACTATGGGACTCAACTGCTGTGGTCCTAAGTCCCCTAGAACTTAGAACTACTTAAACCTAACTAACCTAAGGACATCACACACATCCATGCCCGAGGCAGGATTCGAACCTGCGACCGTAGCGGTCGTGCGGTTCCAGACTGTAGCGCCTTTAACCGCTCGGCCACTTCGGCCGGCTAAAATTCAGAGACCGAAACGCTATTTGCAACTTGTACAGAAACCAGACCGCAAGAGTTGAGTGGCATGAAAGGGAAGCAGTGTTTATGAAAGGGAAGCAGTGGTTGAGAAGGGAGTGAGACAGGATAGCCCCGATGTTATTCAGCATCTACAGTGAACAAGTAGTAAAGGCAACCAAAGAAAAATTTCGAGTAGGAATTAAAGTTCAGGCAGAAGAAATAAAAACTTTGAGATTTGGCGATACATTGTAATTCTGACATCAGAGGACTTGGAAGCCAGTTTAATCGAATGGACAGTGTCTTCAAAGGAGCATATAAGATAGGCATCAACAAAAGCAAAACAAAGATAATATAATGTAATCGAATTAGATCAGGTGATGCTGGGGGAATTAGATTAGGAAACGAGACACTAAAAGTAGTAAATGTGTTTTGCTATTTGAGCAGCAAAGTAACTGACCACGGCCAAAATAGAGAGGATATAAAATGTAGATTGGTAACGGCAAGAAAAGTATTTCTGAGGAAGAGAAATTTGTTAATATCGAATATAGACTTGAGTAATAGCACGTCTTTTCTGAAGTATTTGTCTGGAGTTTTGCCATTTCTGGAAGCGAAACATAGACGATAAACAATTTATATGGAAAGAGCTTTCGAAATGTGGCGCTACAGAAAAATGCTGAGGATTAGACAGGTCGATCACGAAACTAATGCGGAGTTACTGAATAAAATTGGAAAGACAAGGAATTTGTGAAAAAACTTGACCAAGAAAAAGGAATCGCTTGATATGGCACATTCTGAGACATAAAGGGATCACAAATTTTAGTAATGGAGGGAAGTGTGGGTGGTAAAAATCCAAGAGATGAATACACTAAGCAGATTCAGAAAGATGTCGGTAGCAGTAGTTATTCGAAGACGACGAGCCTCGCAGAAGATAGAGTAGCGTGGAGTACTGCATCAAAACTGTCTTCGGACTAAAGACGACAACAACACTCAGTTTAAACTATTATCAATTGTGACTTCAGTCTTTCATATTTTTTCATTTAATTTAAAAAATTACCTATTGTGTTATCGAGACGAGCCTGTCTCTTGAGTTACTACTGTTTACTTAATATTACAATATTAATATTATTTATGAATTAATCAATAATGCGAGATGTGGCTATAAAATAACGGTGCTATTACTGTAAAGCATTTTATTTCAAAAATATACATGTTTAGTTATTGTCACCTCCAAAATACTCCTCTCCTCTATCCCTACAACGCTCCATGCGAATTTTCCTTTGATGGAAACAGTGCCGGTAGCCCTCCTCTGTGACCTCCTTGAAGACGCGTTCCGCTTTTCCTTTCACTCTTTCAACCCACTGAAATGTTCCTTTTAGTGCAGTTTTGACTTCCGGTAATTGATAAAAGTTACAGGGTGCTAGATCAGGCGAACAAGGTGGGTGGGCTAACACTAGGGTGCTATAATCCGCTAGAAACCTCTTAACAGGCAAACGTGGTATGAGCCGGTGCGTTATCTTAAGGCAGAACCCATGACTCGTTCTGTCACAGTTAGGGTCGTTTTTGTTTCTTCTTCTTATTTTCTTACGGAGTTGACCAAGAAACTCAAGGTAGTAATATTGATTAATCGCCTGACCTTAGTAGTAGGCTGACGATACACAATTCCATGTATGTCGAAAAAAAGAAAAAAAAAACAGTTGACATAGATTTGAATCTTGGTTTGCCAATTCGAGCATTTTTCACTATCGGTGAAGCGGGTCCTTCCACTGCTTCGATTGGTACATAGTTTCTGGATCATAAGTGAAGAATCAAGAATTGTCACGTTGTAAGTCTTTCCAAGAAATTAGGATAATTTTCAGTGTTATTCAGAGTGATATTACACACATTTTTGCGAGCTTCTTTTAGTTCGATCCTGAGAGTTTTCGACACCGTTTTCGCACACACTTTCCTCATATAAAATTGGTTATGTAAAATTTGTTTTATGCATTCTTTTTCGATTTCTACAATTCTAGCAGTCGATTGAATACTCAAGCGACGGTGAGATGGAATCAGATTACCTACTTTTTCGATATTTTCATCCGTTTTTGATGATGAAGTGCGCTCCGGACGTGAGTCAACTTTCACGTCTTCTCTGTCATCATCGAAAACCACTCAAAAACTCACACGCGTGACAAACAGTCTTTTCCATACACTTGTATTAGTAAAAGATAGGTTTCAGTAGCGGTTTGTCATGTTTCATGTGTAACTTCACGATAGCTCGTTGCTCTGTTATTACACATACAGTTTTTCCGGCAGCACAGAATAGCAAGTTGTTACACAAACGAAAGCCAGGGGCACACTGATTTTTCTAGACACCAGAAACGCCATATTCGATTGAGAAACCTTCATGCTTCACAGCTACTGGTCGTTCATCTTTGGAGAATGCGCACCTACTGCGCGATAGCATCAGTCCCGTGATTTTATAACCAGACCTAGTGTAATTAGTATATATTATAAAAGTAAATGTACAATGTGCGTGCTGAAAATACTCGGAAATGAGTCCCGGGACGATCAACGGAAGTTATGTGGTGTGGTAGTCCTCTATCCCACATCCGTAAAGAAGGTTCCTCTTTTACCTGAAGAGTGTGCTTTTGATAATATGAGGGCTAGGAAGTTTCTCCCTCTAGAAATTTCTAGAACATTCGGGAGTACTCGAGAACATTCCAGAGCATTCGAGAGCATTCCACAACATTCTAGAATGTTCTGGAATGTTCCACAGTGATTCTGGATGTTCTGGAATATTCGGAAATAGCCTGGAACATTCAGGAAGATTCCAGGATGTTCGGGAACATCCTGGAACATCGTGGATCATTGTGGAACATTCCAGAACGCTCTAGACGAGGAGAAGTAAGAAGTAAACATTACTACCTAACAAATGACGTATTCCACAACGATCCGATGATAGAATACAACAAGCACAAACTCGTCGTAACCGGAAAAAAGGTGTAACATCCGCCAATTTTTGCAACGCGAAAAAATTCAGTAGAGAAACAGCAGGATTCTGTTGCAGGAATGGAAAAATTCGATTACCATCACTGGATTCGCCTCCGCAGGAGTTTTTACATTACATGATCGGGGAGATTCAAGAATCAAAACACTTTCTTCAAAATAAAAAAGCGTACAATGCCTGCTTCTAAATGACTTTTTTCGATGTTATTTCTATCTACACTAAACAGAGATGAAATCAATTATGATTTTCCAATACAAGGACAAATTCATCGCAACATGGGATTATAACTACCACTACCCACCAAATACCATGAATTTCTGCAAGTATATTTCATCGGTAATGAAACCGAAACGGATCAACGTTGTAGAAATATCAGAGGATTGCGGCGAGAAGTAGTCCAAGATGTGCAGAGTATTGTAACAAGTTACAATTTGTTTTCAAGAAAAATTTTCACCTGTTACACTTTAACAAGTATTCTAAATTTTATCCTTTCTTTCCAGCTACCACACAGTCTCATATCAACTCCCTAAGAAAAACTGGGTACCCAGCTAGTCCTCATTTAATCGTTATTAAAATTATAAATGCGAAAATAGTTTGTTACGCTTTCGCTACTCTCGATTAAATTTGATATGGGGATAGCTTTAACGCTGAGGTACAACATGAGTTACTTTAGAAAGTGTGCAGTTCTATATATTTATCGAATTTACGAATATTACGCTTAGTCTTGAAAAAGCTGCTTTCTCTTTGACTTTTGAACTTTATCTTATGTGGGAAATGCTTTTATTGGTTGATATGCTGTACGTAATACAATTCAATGTCATGAATTCAATGCTTATAGAACCCTCAACGCGTTTAATCCTTACTCCCATACCAATATTATGAAATGCGGAAGGAGCTGTGTGTGTTATGGTTCCACGCCTAAACCGCTAACCGACTTATATGATATTTGGTGATGAGGTAAAACAAAGGCACCTTTGGAAGGTAAAAGAACTACGCAAAGAGGGTGAAGTAGAGAATGTACCTCTTTTTTTCATCAGTGAACATAAACCACGTTAAAAAATTATGAAATATGTTGTATACTGTACACGTTGTGTAATGTTCAGTCAATCATGGTAACTTCTTGCCGACCATGGTATTTTTGTACCACTTACCACTTTCCTTTCAAATGGCTGCTGCTCCATCTTTTTGCAATATTTTGTACTAAAAATAAGTATTATTACCTCTGTGATTTCTAGTTAGTATTTCAGCTCTCTTTCCAACTTCTTTCAAGCTATTAAGCTCGTGATTATCCTTTAATTGCGTTAGATGTGAAAAGAGCGTCTGTTGACCGTGATTTAGGTTGAACAGTGCCAGATCGATATAAATATTTTGATATTTCAAAATAACATGGAGTACTGAAGTAACACTGTTTGTTTTTACTTCGTATTAATGCCTGATTTCCTTCTGGCACGACCTAAACTTAGCCAGAGCATTAAATATATAAAAAATTATTTGTTTTTTAAGTCTGGTCTAATGTTATTCTGTATGATAGAGTAACTTTCTACCAGCATTAAAATTTAAATTTTATTCTAATAGAATATAGTTAGTATACATTTCCACTTTTCCTCTCAGTAACTACAGATGTAAAATGTTATAATGTCTGTTTTGATGTGCAGTTTATTTTGTGTGTAGTACTTTCAAAAAATGACAAAAAGTTACCCCGATTGACTGTATAGCTACTTCAATAGCAAGATGTCAAGCGCGCATCTGCCACGCATCTTTGCGTTCGGCACTGTTATGCGATGGGGTTGATGACAAAATGGGTGGGGTGGGGAATAGGGGAGTACACTTGACGAGCTATACTAACCTGAACAGGCAGACGTGTGAGATCAGCTGATGTCATTCCATCTACAATAGTTCATTTACTATCAAAAATTGTTCAAGTGGCTCTGAGCACTATGGGACTTAACATCTCAGGTCATCAGTCCCCTAGAACTTAGAACTACTTAAATCTAACTAACCTAAGGACATCACACACATCCACACCCGAGGCAGGATTCGAAACTGCGACCGTAGCGGTCGCGCGGTTCCAGACTGAAGCGCCTAAAACCGCTCAGCCACACCGGCCGGCTCATTTACTATCACACATCATAACAAAACTATTCATATGCACACGCAGCTGTGGGTGATAGTGATAATATATAATAATATAATTACAATTTTGCATGCGTAGCCTGTCTGATTGGACACTGCATGCCGCTATGTTTCTTGTTTTCTAAATGCTCATATAACAGACAGATTACTGATCGCGCACTTTTACTTAGGCCCTCTGTGATCGGTGGATGTCGGCTGACTTCGTGCCGCTCTGGAATGTTTATGGTCTCTGCCAACATAAGCCTGTGCCATACAGCATTGTGCACTCAAATAATAAGTAACTTATGAATTCTTGTTGATCCTTGTGCGGTGTTATGCGTGGTGATCGTTAGTATTATTTACAGAAACGAGCGAAGAGGCTGCACCTGGTCCTTGTGGCGACTCGCAGTCAACTTTCGTGTCACTTTTTGCGTTGCTTTAACTTATTACACGTTCACTCCTTTTATAAGCTGTAAACTGTCTGCTGGGCTTGTCTCAGCAGCCTATGTGCTACGAACCGATCGAAAGCTTCCGCCCACAGCATCCACAGCTCAGGGGTCAAGTAATAGTGTGTGATAAGTACATTGCAATACGATCAACTACTCTATAAGGAAAATAAAATGATCTTGTAGTATCTTACCGAACGCATTACACACCACTACCGTCGACGTTGCCATCCTTCTTTTTATACTCTGTCTTATCGGGAACAAAGATAAAATGTGAGCCCAGAGTACCTTCCTCAAGATATGTGAGCAACAGCAGCGATAATATTTCTCCGAGACTTAGGTCCAACAAAGATACGGGCTGACAGAACCTACTTTAATCGTAAGAAACACAGTTCATGCGGAAGATACTTTGAGATTATTGCAAAATACAACATCCTCTTCAAACATGTAAGTTTTCCCCAGACTATAGAAGACAGACAACCTTAAGTTACTTGTCTGTTGACTTATTTCCGGAAGACACAGTGAGCAAACAACGATTGGAATCTTAGTCTAAGTGCTCTCTCTAGTGCACGGTCGTAGCATGCCAAACTAGAAAGAAGATCCTTGTTGAAAGAACTTAGTTTTCGAAACAAGTTACTAGCGGCGAAATTCCAATTTTTGTATCGACGTTTAGGAATAATTTTGTAAACTGAAACCCGTGTGATCATTTACAAATGGTGCAAATGGCTCTGAGCACAATAAGACTCAACTGCTGTGGTCATAAGTCCCCTAGAACTTAGAACTACTTAAACCTAACTAACCTAAGGACATCACACACATCCATGCCCGAGGCAGGATTCGAACCTGCGACCGTAGCGGTCGTGCGGTTCCAGACTGAAGCGCCTTGAACCGCGCGGCCACTCCGGCTGGCGATCATTTACACTGGAAGTATACGAACATCTGCAGACCAGAGTCCGTAGTAATGTGCTTTACAACTGTAGAACGGCGTTAATTTCCCCTTAAACATTAATATCTAACAGTATCGGCCACGGACACTTACGTCACGCATGCGCAATGTACTGCTCGCGTGCTGTCAAAGGCTCGGACTGTCTCCCCACTACTCGATTCGTCTTGACTTCCTGAGGTCCGCCTCGGCGACGTTCGGTTCTTTTCGGAACTAGTCGGTTCAGCATGACGTTTCATTTATCAGTGTGATGTGACACTCGATTCTTCCGGATTTTGCTTCGGAATTTTTTCTCGGCACGACCTTTTTCAGTTCGGCGGATCGTAATGGCAGCGCTGCTTATGTCCCGCCATTTTCTCGCAGTATAAAGAAAGGTCAAACATTCAATGACCGTTACTCGAAAAGACAGAACGATCTATCGTCACAAGCCTTTAAAAACTCATGGGAACCACATTTCTGCTTCGAAGAGAAGATAGGAAATTCTCAATATCTGTCATGCAATCGTATAACTGATAGGCACCGAAAATTAGGTACTGAAGGGAATTGCAACACCATGCATAAAGAATTTAAAGATTTTGTTGGAATGAAAGAACAAAAAATTGCAAGAATCAACACACGATTTTTACGGGGTTCGTTGTTTTGTACATCAGCAAGCACTTTGTTCAAAATCTGTGTCCTGGAGTACATAATGAGATCGGTTGTATGGACAGTAAATTTTCAGAAGTCGCGTGCATTTTATACCGTCGGATTTAACAGTTTTTGAAGAAATTAAACGAAGAGTATGACGCTGTACACTACTTGACAATTGGTGAGGAATGGGGACATTGTCGGACAGGAAAAAAAAAATGGTTCAAATGGCTCTGAGCACTATGGGACTTAACATCTGTCGTCATCAGTCCCCTAGAACTTAGAACTACTTAAACCTAACTAACCTAAGGACATCACACACATCCATGCCCGAGGCAGGATTCGAACCTGCGACCGTAGCAGTCGCGCGGTTCCGGACTGAAGGGCCTAGAATCGCTAGGGCACAGCGGCCGGCTGTCGGACAGGACTTATACGCAATGATGGATGACATGAAACACTATACAGACGTAATAGAGGGGTAGTGATATATTTGTAACGAAAAATGGTACAGATTTCAACACATGGGAAAGTAGGGCAACAGAAATAAATAACGTTCACGTTTGACACAGGCGGACTCCCTACATAAAGGTCGATATCGGACGGCCAGTAAGGACAATGCCCTCGTCGGTCACTAAAGCACATTTTGCACCTGTTATTCGTGCTGAAATAACGCTGTGCTGTATCAGCATCTCGCTCGAAAATATGCAACGGTGTTTGGCCACTGTGTATAATGACTGCCCACACCATAACGCCTCGGCAATACTGACGAGGTTCATGAATATTCTGCGGTGTGTAACGTATTGCCCCCTCTCTCTCTCTCTCCCTCTCTCCACATTAACTGGTGGCCTCAATCACTTGCCACAGAGAAGAGGGATTCGTCGGTAGCATCACTTTGGTCCATTGTTGCTGACCCCAACCAACAAGCTCCCTACACCATTGTGGGTAATTTCCAAGAATGATTGCATATCGGAATCGCTGGGTCAAAACGATACATATCGAGCGAGCGATCGGAAATAGATCATGCGACCCCGATAGCGGGATTTGTGATCAATAATTTGTGATCTGTTTTTGTCGTTCCCTTGCTTGCTCGAAATTGCATACCTCCGCGAATTATTTGTGAGTTGAAACTTCCTGGCAGATTAAAACTGTGTGCCGGGCCGAGACTCGAACTCGGGACCTTTGCCTTTCGCGGGCAAGTGCTCTACCAACAGAGCTACCCAAGCACGACTCACGCCCCGTCCTCACAACTTTACTTCTGGCAGTACTTCGTACCCTACCTTCCAAACTTTACAGAAGCTCTCCTGCGAACCTTGCAGTTTTCATCTGCCAGGAAGTTTCATATCAGCGCACACTCCGCTGCAGAGTGAAAATCTCATTCTGGGAACATCCCCCAGGCTGTGGCTAAGCCATGTCTCCGCAATATCCTTTCTTTCAGGAGTGCTAGTTCTGCAAGGCTCGCAGGACAGCTTCTGTAAAGTTTGGAAGGTAGGGTACGAAGTACTGGCAGAAGTTAATATTGTGAAAGAAATGTCATAAGATTGCTGTAAAAGTATTTTTTATTTATCAGTTTATTACACTGTTATATGAATAATTATTTGAAAACATCCAAAGTTGGAACGCCTGTTCTCCTCCTGGGAAAGAATAATTTATTGCAAAGAAAAGGGTGTTATTCAACCTCCGAACTAGGTAAGCCATTACGCCTTGTAACTGTGCTTTTCCCATTTCGTTTCCGTAATTGGAATGCCTTTTCTTTGAAGTAAATGCACGATAGGCTGACGACAGAGGATACCACCGCTATGTGGCCCGCTTTTGGCCTTGTCTTTTCCGTTTCTTGGAACGCCTACTCTCTGAGCGAGGGATCTGATGGTAAGACGACAGCGGACAGTGTAGCTACTAGACAGTGTATCAGTAATGTTGACATAACACTGCGAACTACAAGAATTCGATGCTTGGGCTTAAAAATGTTGCAGTTTATGGAGGAAGGCAACGATTAGCATGGTTTTCAGTTGCAAAGTTTCTCACGTAAATTGTAACCGTGGGTGAGAGATATTTCCTGGAAACATTCGCAGCTGCAAGAACTGCTTCTCAGTTACATCAAGAGTGGTTCCAAGAGGTGGAAATCATCGCTTGCTTTGTCTGTCTGTTACAGACTGTGCGCGTCTGTTACCCTCGAGGCTGCGTGCAGGCATTTGTAATGACGTGCGGGCACGATGCGCGCAGCTCGAGTTGTCTTACTCGCGAACGGCACCCAAGACTGCCGACAATACACAATTGACAGATGACGTCCAAGTTCCTAGTAAACGTTCTTATTCTTTCATCATCATCAGTGTTCTGCCTAAAGGCAGGTTTTCATATGGTAGTTCTCCAGGCTGTTCGGTCTTCTGCCATCCTCTTCAGGTCTGCAAAATTTCCTCTTCCCTTTATGTCGTCTATCATCTTGTATCTCCTTCTTCCCCTCAGTCTTCTCCCACAAACCAATCCTTCCAAAGCATCTACAAGCAAGCACTCCCTTCGCAATGAATGTCCTAACCAGTTCTTTTTCCTTTCTCTTACAACCTTCAGCAGACATCTTCTATCACCAACCGTTTCCAATACTCTTTCATTACTCGCTCTTTCCATCCAGCTTATTCTCTCCATTCTGCTCCACATCCACATCTCAAATGCTTCTAACCTTTTTTCATCCTCTCGTCTCAGTGTCCATGTTTCTGCCCCATATAGTGCGACACACCAGACAAAACATTTGCCAAGCCTTTTCCTTAGTCCTTTATCTAATTTGCCACATAAGAGTCTCCTCTTCTGTTGAATGCCTCCTTCGCTATGGCAATTCGAGTTTTCACCTCCTGGTGACATCTCAAGTCTTCAGTTATTGTGCTTCCGAGATATTTAAATGCACTATTGGTAGATTGTCCTATTTTAATACTGGACAGGCTGCGTCTTGTACTGATGACCATACTCTTTGTTTTTGCTGTGTTTATTTGCAACCCATATTACACACAAGCTTCATTCAGATCTTTGAGCATGTTATTCACTGTCCGCTCACTTTATGCCACTAATACCATGTCATCAGCAAATCTTATACATTCTATTCTCTTTCCACCAATACATATTCCTCTTTTCCCATCTAAGCTTTTCGCAACAATCTCTTCAAGGTATACGTTAAACAACAGTGGGGAAAGGCAACAACCTTGTCTAACACTTCGTCCAATGCTGCTTCCTTCTGACATTTCATTTCCAATCCTTATCCTTACTTTCTGGTGTAAATATAGATTCTGTATCAGTCGTCTCTCTTTTCAGTTTACTCCTTTCCTCTTCAAGATATCCATCAGCTTGTTCCTCTGAACTCTGTCAAAAGCCTTTTCAAAATCTATAAAAACAGCAAAGATTTCTGTACCCTTTTCCATATATCTTTCCCCTGTAGTTCTTAGCAGGCCAATAGCATCTCTTGTTCCTTTTCCACTTCTAAATCCGAACTGCTCCTCTGCAATCCCTCTATCCAGCTTGCCATATAACCTTCTATTCAATACTCTCAGCAAGACTTTAGCTGCATGAGAAATTAGACTGATGGTCCGGTGCTCTTCACATTTTTTGGTATTTCTCTTTTTCTCTATTGGTATCATAACTGTTGCAGCGAAGTCCTCAGGCCATTCCCCTTTGAAATTTTTTTATTCTTTGCATTGTCGTAATTATTACAGTACGACAATGCAATGTACACAAACGACACAGTATAACATGTGCGTATTACCTGGCCAATTGTTGCAGAAGCTCCATCTTCTGCAACCAACAAAAGTATCCTTAAAGACCACTCTTGTGTTACAGGAAAATGCCATCGAATCTGCGTGAAGAAAAGCAAATGATTTATGCTTTTATGTGCCATCTCGTCACATAATGCTCTGCCTGTCCATTATCGGATTGTGAAACAGCCGAGTTGTTTTCCTAAGTTTTTCAGCGGGTGAAATTTAGTTTTCTTTCCCTGTGCGAGCAGCTTCTGAGCGTGAATGTAACGTTCCAGCTTCGTTCGAAAAACTAAAGGCAGGTCACCAGGTTGAGATGACACCAGCAGACGATAGAAAAGCGGTTGACTGCGGTTCTATGTAGGCACAATACAGCAACAAAGAGAGAAATAAAGAATATTCTTTTCAAAACGTAATGCCATAATTAGTACTGAATGCATGTAAGATTACTGACAAGTATTAAGTTCCACTTGCATCTTGTATCTTGTCAAAACAACAATACCAGAATCTTGATTGGTCATTGCAGTATTCCATATGTCACAGTCGAGGAAACTATTTCCCGACAAAGGTCATTTTGTCAATAATGTTTCCTATATTCCTAAGCAAGAAAATATGTAGTCGTGCATTAGCACTTACTTGATAAGGAGTTCCTCCAAGAAGCTGAAATCAGCGTCAACGCCTCTCTCAAATACAGCAATGTGACCAACATTCGTTTCGTTATATCCATACTTTCATCCAAAACCAAAGATACAAAAACTAAATCTTTAGTCTCATCTTTCAGTTGAATTTCCACATTGATTGTAATTTTTTCGATGTGCCTGCGAACTGTTCTCCATGGAAGACGAACTGCTTCCAAAACCGAAGAGTCTCTGGACACAACAACCTTTAAAAAAAATGTTCAAATGTGTGTGAATTCCTGTGGGACCAAAGTGCTGTGGTCATCGATCCCTAGACTTAAGCACTTCTTAAACTGACTTGAAGTAACTTATGCTAAGAACAACACACACGCCCACGCCCGAGGGAAGGCTCGAATCTCCGGCGGGAGGAGCCACGCAATCCGTGGCATGACGTCTCAAACCGCACGGCCACTCCGTGAGGCTAACAATCTTTAACACATTCTTTATCGCTGAAGGGACACACTATTTAGGCTGTTTTGAGAGCTATGGGATATTTCGCTCTCATTGCACCATCACTGTGGATGAAATGGCTCTCTTCCTGTAGATAAGTTACAAGGAAGAGGTAAAATCGAGGGCTAAACCACATAAGGCTTTACAACCAATATTAATACGATCTTCCGGCATCGAAACGGAAGGTAACAGAGAGAAGGCCGAAATACTGTATTCGGTTTTCCGAAGTTATTTCACCGCGAAACACTGGCCCTCCTTTCAATCGTCGTACGAACGTCGAAATGACAGACATTGAGATAACCGATTACAGAATTGAAAAGCAGCTACAGTAGCTTAGTAGTGGAAAGGGGTCAGAACCAGATGAGATACCTACAATACTCTGTCATTGTTACATATTGAATTTTGCATATTAACAATTAAAGTTTTTACATACACCTTCCAGATTTACATAGAAAATTACTTGGAATAACAGTGAATAATTTCATACAAAGACAGGAAAGAATCTCTTTCTATTAAGACTATAAATTAAATGTTTTATCACTGGAACAATGTATTTAGTTAATTTGCATATATTATGTTACTGACTTCAAAGAAAATCATCCTATCATTTACGGGTGAACAGAGCCGTTAGTTTTATTGAATGAAAGGCCTAGATTCAATTAATTAAATTTTGTATGAGTAGAATTTTACATTCCTATATAGTCGTAATTACAGCTCTATTAACTAACCCCAATTAGATCATGAGTATGTTTTATTCTGAGTGAAAAGTCATCGTGGCATATTTATATTAGGGGTACAAATAATTTCTAGCTTAAAAACATAAAAATAGCTGTCTTTCGATGACCTGAAATATCAGAACTTCAATCGTTAATTGCTCCATAATTACAATAGCAATTTTATTCCTACTATGTGCATGTAGTTTGTATAGTGTGGTACATTAGTTTTTTAAAAAATGGTTCAAATGGCTCTGAGCACTATGGGACTCAACTGCTGTGGTCATAAGTCCCCTAGAACTTAGAACTACTTAAACCTAACTAACCTAAGGACATCACACACATCCATGCCCGAGGCAGGATTCGAACCTGCGACCGTAGCGGTCGTGCGGTTCCAGACTGTAGCGCCTTTAACCGCTCGGCCACTCCGGCCGGCATTAGTTTTTAATCCAATATGTTTCCTTCATTCTGTATACTGGTGAGGCCCGATGTAAACAATATCAAAGCAACAGTTTAAATTAGTGTAAAATACTAAGTTGCTACACGAAGGATCTTCGGTGTATTCGAACCAGATAACCAGAAACATGTTTCCTTCATTCTATCTACTGGTAGGACACAAAGTAGACAATGTCAAAGCAACAGTTTAAATTGGTGTAGAATACTAATATCACATATCTGCCGCCGGCCGAAGTGGCCGTGCGGTTAAGGGCGCTGCAGCCTGGAACCGCAAGACCGCTACGGTCGCAGGTTCGAATCCTGCCTCAGGCATGGATGTTTGTGATGTCCTTAGGTTAGTTAGGTTTAACTAGTTCTAAGTTCTAGGGGACTAATGACCTCAGCAGTTGAGTCCCATAGTGCTCAGAGCCAGCCAACATATCTGCCCTCTTCGGGAGAGTGGAGATGAGATTGGAATAGGATGCAGGATCCCAAAAGGGGTTGTCGTACTACATGCCGAAAGTACCCTCCGTCACACACCATTACGTGGCTTGAGGAGTATGATGTAGATGTAGAAGTAGATGAAGAAGAAGATGTAGACGTAGATATCTATGAGCTTTCTTCTTTCTCTTTACTGTTTTAACCCGAGAAGTTGTGCCTTCCTTTCAAAGTGACCATGGGTTTCTCAAAGGAGTCGCAAATGTCGCTTCACACTGTACTTCTTCCACGCAGATGAAATAGCGTTACAAAAGAAAAATTGTGGGCCGGTTTGGGTTTCAATTGAAAAGTAATCTTCTTCCAATGTTAGACTGATGTGTAGGAATTCCAATGACTTTCGTTTTAACTACCTTAACTCCCCCTCAGCCGATTTCCTTTCATTAAAATGAAATGATCTTATGGCATTGTTGGCCGGAAGGCCCGTGCGGGGAAGTTCGGCCGCCGTATTGCAAGTCCTTTTTAGTTGACGCCACTTCGGCGACTTGTAAGACAATAATGATGAACAACACACAACACCCAATCATCACGAGGCAGAGAAAGTCCCTGACCCCGATGGGTTCAAATGGCTCTGAGCAATATGGGACTCAACTGCTGAGGTCATTAGTCCCCTAGAACTTAGAACTACTTAAACCTAACTAACCTAAGGACATCACAAACACCCATGCCCGAGGCAGGATTCGAACCTGCGACCGTAGCGGTCTTGCGGTTCCAGACTGCAGCGCCTTTAACGGCACGGCCACTTCGGCCGGCCTGACCCCGAGGGGAATCGAACCCGGGACCCTGTGCGCGTTTTTATTAATGTCATCCTTCTGTGAACGCCAAAGAGAATACGACGCCGAAACACTAACGATACGAAGTACGCAGGTCCGTCGTGCAGCGCGCGCATCAGTGACAAAGGGTTCGTATTAGCAGAGAGGTGGAGGGGAACTGCTGGCTGACAGCGACCGCGGGCAAGCAGTGGGGCTGCGTTTGAACACGATGTAACATCCACGAGATAAATATCAGCTACAGTGCGACGAGAGGAAATTATGCCTGTAACAGTTATAAACATTATCTATTCGAAATATGAAAAAATAGTGAAAACGCTGATAAATATTAATTATTTATATAATATTCTATGATGTAATTGGACATATCGATGTGTATCATACAAAGACAATGATAATTGTAAATTCCTTTTACGATCTGCGTTTGTCTTCCTTTGTTTTTACCTTTTGTTGGTTGGCTTTTGTAGGTTGCGGACGCATATCAAACTGAGGTCTGTTAAGAAATTGTAATTATTTGTTAATTATTACCTGAGAGTAGAGTTCATTATTATTATAAATATGAGTGAATAATTATTTGTAACTTTAATTCCTCTCTCAGTAAGCATTATCTGTGTTAATTATTTCTTTCCGCTGCAAGGAGCGCAGCCATTGATGATAGCGATTTGTATCGCGTTTTTGTCTGTGTTTTCCTTAGAAACAAGTCAAATGTTTGTTGATGAAGTCTAAATAGTGCACAACACGAAAGTAGAGTTTAATAAGCATTTCGAGTACGTACTTATTTGCTCAGACAATAGAAAGTCTCTATCAGTCGTCTGCCGCCATCTTAACAATTATCTCAGCGGCAAATTCAAATTACTCAACTCTGCAGACATAAATGCGGAACGTATTACAAATGTGTAAAAATAAATGTGCACCGGTGGTCCAGAACTCATTTTAATGAAAATGATTCGAATCCGATTGGTTCTTTAAAAACAGTGCTCATGGCACGATCCTTATAACAAACTTTTCTAGCTGATGTATGGAGCCGAAATTAATTACGCACGAGTTGCGAAGAATGTTGTTTCAGGTAACATACGTCAGTGTTGTGCGCGGCTGATATTCGGTGGTTTTAATGATCATTTTGCTGAAGATAACTGTTTCCATCATAATCCATAGTTGTATAGAACCTGTTGTATGAACTGTGATTCAGTGACACTTACACAACTTACAGACAACACTTTAACACGACGTTAACTTGGAGTTCTTTAACAACTTGACCAAATCTTTAGCCGGGAGAAAACTTATTTAGTAATTACTCAATGTAATAAAATAAGATTATCATTTTCATTTACAAATTAGTTAAATACCAAACCACTGAATAACACAGCGAACGCCACAACGACTAGAACTGATAGAACAGTTTACGTTACACTTAGGGAAATCTCGAGATCTTTTTAATCTTTTGATCGCCCTACGATCCAGTGACTTTTTTTTTTTTTTTTTGGTTCTACCACAACGACCCTTCATACCGTATTTAATGCACTGTGGATTTTAGTAATAAAAATAATTGTGAAACACGGGCTGAAATATCTTCTAGGATGCCGGTCGTGTGTAACAGCACGTATCGGCCGCGTGGTTAGAGGTGCCACGTCACGGACTGCGCGGCTCCTCCCGCCGGAGGTTCGAGTCCTACCTCGGGGATGGGTGTGTGTGTTGTTCTTAGTATAAGTTATTTTAAGTAGTGTGTAAGTATAGGAACCGATGACCTCATCTGTTGGGTTCCTTAAGAATTCATACACATTTGAAGATTTTTTTTGTAACATCAGCAAGTAATAAATAAATTAAAGATAGCAGTCATGATTCTGACCAGTTCTCAAGCTGTCGCTCATTCTGCGATCTAGTAAGGTCTGATGGTACTGTCTTCAAGACGGGTCTTACCGCTGTAATTCATTCTTCCGATTAAAGTTACAGCCATCTTATTACGATACATTTCGTTTGTTCGACATTTAATTCTTGGTTAGTGCTAGTGATGGTTTCATCGGAATGTTTCCAAACTGATTACAGTCTGGTATCGTTTCTATCTGTTATTCTACTATGTCAACAGGGACTGAATTGCTCATTTGCATGCCATAGTTTTTATAAATCATTACCGGCCATTAAAATTGCTTCACCAAGAAGAAATGCTGATGATGAACGGGTATTCATTGGACAAATATATTATACTAGAACTGACATGTGATTACATTTTCACGCAATTTTGGTGCATAGATCTTGAGAAGTTAGTACCCAGCACAACCACCTCTGGCCGTAATAACGGCCTTGATACGCCTGAGCATTGAGTCAAAAAGAGCTTGGATGGCATGTACAGGTACAGCTGCCCATGCAGCTTCAACACGATACCACAGATCACCAAGAAAAGGGGCTGGCGTATTGTGACGAGCCAGTTGCTCGGCCACCATTGACCAGACGTTTTCAGTTGGTGAGAGATGTGGAGAATGTGCTGGCCAGGGCAGCAGTCGAACGTTTTCTGTATACAGAAAGGCCCGTACAGGACCTGCAACATGCGGTCGTGCATTATCCTGCTAAAATGTAGGGTTTCGCAGTGATCGAATGAAGGGTAGAACCACGGGTCGTAACACATCTGAAATGTAACGTCCACTGTTCAATCTGCCGTCAGTGCGAACAAGAGGTCACCGAGACGTGTAACCAATGGCACCCCATACCATCACGCCGGGTGATACGCCAGTATGGCGATGACGAATACACGTTTACAATGTGCGTTCACCGCGATGTCGCCCAAAAACGGATGCGACCATCAAGATGCTGTAAACAGAACCTGGATTCATCCGTAAAAATGACGTTTTGCCATTCGCGCACCCAGGTTCGTCGTTGAGTACACCATCGCAGGCGCTACTGTCTGTGATGCAGCGTCAAGGGTAACCGCAGCCAAGGTCTCCGAGCTGATAGTCCATGCTGCTGTAAACGTCGTCGAACTGTTCGTGCAGATGGTTGTTGTCTCGCAAACGTCCCCATCTGTTGACTCTGGGATCGAGACGTGGCTGCACGATCCGTTACAGCCATGTGGATAAGATGCCTGTCATCTCGACTGTTAGTGATACGAGGCCGTTGGGATCCAGGACGGCGTTCCGTATTACCCTCGTGAACCCACCGATTCCATATTCTGCTAACAGTCATTGGACCTCGACCAACGCGAGCAGCTATGTCGCGATATGATAAACCGCAATCGCCATAGGCTACAATCCGACCTTTATCAAAGTCGGAAACGTGATGGTAGGCATTTCTCCTCCTTACACGAGGCATCACAACAACGTTTCACTAGGCAACGCCGGTCAACTGCTGTTTGTGTATGAGAAATCGGTTGGAAACTTTCCTCATGTCAGCACGTTGTAGGTGTCGCCACCGGCGCCAACCTCGTGTGAATGCTCTGGAAAGCTAATCATTTGCATATCACAGCATCTTCTTCCTGTTGGTTAAATTTCACGTCTGTAGCATGTCATCCTCGTGGTGTGGCAATTTTAATGGACAGTAGTATATATATTAATTTTGTGGGACCAAAGTGCTGAGATCATCGGTCCCTAGGCTTACACACTACTTAATCTAACTTAAACTAACTTACTCTATGGACAACACACACACCCATGCCCGAGGGAGTACTCGTATCTCCGAAGGGGTGAGCCACATTTACCCACCCTGGTCCATATACAGTGTGACAATTGTGGGACTACACGAAGAAAAACGTAAATTAGTTGCGAACTACGGGGTACACACATTTTATTCAACATGTAAAGGTCACTACAGATATTCAGATTTAGATTACGACACGTTCCATATGCCTGCCATCATTGGTGACAATGTGCCGCAGACGACTGGCGAAATTCTGCATGACCCGCTGAAGTATCGGAACATCGATGCTGTTGATGACTTCCTGAATGGCTGTTTTCAGCTCGGCAATGGTTTTGGGGTTACTGCTGTACTCCTTGTCTTTAATATAGTCCCACGAAAAGGAGTCGCATATGGTCAGATCCGGAAAATATGGTGGCCAATCGAGGCCCAACCCAGTGACCTCTGGGTACCCCAGAGCAGGATGCGGTCCCCAAAGTGCTCCTCCAGTACGTCAAACAGTCTTCTGTTTCAATTGCGAAATGCGGATTCTCAGTCCCATAAATGCGCCAATTTTGCTTATTGACGAACCCATCCCAATAAAATTGGGCTTTGTCGCTAAACCAAACACATTCTTATACTAATTCCCATCTCACCCCGCGTCCAACCTCTCACCTTGAATGTCCTAACGCAAACCGTTCAGAAGTAATGGCCAGGTGGCACTTCACTCATCTGAGTTTCGTGTACCTTCATAGCATTGGGGCAAAACAACACTCTCTGATTGACCTATTCTGAGGAATTTGTATGCGGAGGTACCGTTAGGAATAATCGTGACTCCACATTATCCAGCTGTCGTTTCTTCGAATTTGTGATGGGCTGACTAGTAACAGACTTGTCTGGACTTTATCGAGACAACCATTTTTGCATAGCATTTGTAAGGATGGGTTCAGATTTTCGAAGTACATACACTCCTGGAAATTGAAATAAGAACACCGTGAATTCATTGTCCCAGGAAGGGGAAACTTTATTGACACATTCCTGGGGTCAGATACATCACATGATCACACTGACAGAACCACAGGCACATAGACACAGGCAACAGAGCATGCACAATGTCGCCACTAGTACAGTGTATATCCACCTTTCGCAGCAATGCAGGCTGCTATTCTCCCATGGAGACCATCGTAGATATGCTGGATGTAGTCCTGTGGATCGGCTTGCCATGCCATTTCCACCTGGCGCCTCAGCTGGACCAGCGTTCGTGCTGGACGTGCAGACCGCGTGAGACGACGCTTCATCCAGTCCCAAACATGCTCAATGGGGGACAGATCCGGAGATCTTGCTGCCAAGGGTAGTTGACTTACACCTTCTAGAGCACGTTGGGTGGCACGGGATACATGCGGACGTGCATTGTCCTGTTGGAACAGCAAGTTCCCTTGCCGGTCTAGGAATGGTAGAACGATGGGTTCGATGACGGTTTGGATGTACCGTGCACTATTCAGTGTCCCCTCGACGATCACCAGTGGTGTACGGCCAGTGTAGGAGATCGCTCCCCACACCATGATGCCGGGTGTTGGCCCTGTGTGCCTCGGTCGTATGCAGTCCTGATTGTGGCGCTCACCTGCACGGCGCCAAACACGCATACGACCATCATTGGCACCAAGGCAGAAGCGACTCTCATCGCTGAAGACGACACGTCTCCATTCGTCCCTCCATTCACGCCTGTCGCGACACCACTGGAGGCGGGCTGCACGATGTTGGGGCGTGAGCGGAAGACGGCCTAACGGTATGCGGGACCGTAGCCCAGCTTCATGGAGACGGTTGCGAATGGTCCTCGCCGATACCCCAGGAGCAACAGTGTCCCTAATTTGCTGGGAAGTGGCGGTGCGGTCCCCTACGGCACTGCGTAGGATCCTACGGTCTTGGCGTGCATCCGTGCGTCGCTGCGGTCCGGTCCCAGGTCGACGGGCACGTGCACCTTCCGCCGACCACTGGCGACAACATCGATGTACTGTGGAGACCTCACGCCCCACGTGTTGAGCAATTCGGCGGTACGTCCACCCGGCCTCCCGCATGCCCACTATACGCCGTCGCTCAAAGTCCGTCAACTGCACATACGGTTCACGTCCACGCTGTCGCGGCATGCTACCAGTGTTAAAGACTGCGATGGAGCTCCGTATGCCACGGCAAACTGGCTGACACTGACGGCGGCGGTGCACAAATGCTGCGCAGCTAGCGCCATTCGACGGCCAACACCGCGGTTCCTGGTGTGTCCGCTGTGCCGTGCGTGTGATCATTGCTTGTACAGCCCTCTCGCAGTGTCCGGAGCAAGTATGGTGGGTCTGACACACCGGTGTCAATGTGTTCTTTTTTCCATTTCCAGGAGTGTATTTTGCAAATTACCCATACATAATTCTAAAGTTGTCACTCATTTACACTTAAAGGCTCCCTACTGTTACTGGCACTTGAAAGTTTCAAACTGAAATCAAAGAAAAACAGATATCCTCTGGTGGATAACCAGCTCTTCAGAAATAACATGAATTTATCTTTCCAAAAACGATTATTAATGAGATATTGTTTCTTGGTGATTGCATTCACGATTTGTTGTACTTGATTATTTCACATTTATTCGGCCGCAATCACACTTTGACTTTATGAGGTAACGGGCGAGTTGTGCGCCCTGAACATATTCTACGTTCGGAGCTGGCGTGGCCGTACGGGCCACTCGGCAAGCCGGAGCTCGTCAGCAAACGCGTGGTGCCGAACGTTAGCCGGAGCAAGAGGGGCAGCCCCAGCGCGTGCTCCAGGCTGACCGCGTGGCTGCGAATTCCATGTTGACGCTGTGACGAGGACTGTGCTTTGTGTCAGTGAAGGAGATTTTGTATGCCGGGAGTGCCAAAGATGGTTGACTTCGTGAAAACATAATGGCAGACCTTTCACAGTTCATGTAGAAATTAATGATTACCATTATTTGTAAGACAATTCTTATGGTGTAATCAGATTTTCAATATCTTTATTAGTTTAAAGTTTAGTATCTGACTGTAAATTATACAAGTAACACCTAGCAATGAATATCCAAAATCTAAACGGTTCATCCGATTTTGTCGATCGACATGTCTTTAGAAAGCTATTAGTGTAAACCTAAATTGGTATGAATTACAGGCATGTAACTGGAATAGTACATGAGTTATTGGAGGTCAACGTCGCCGATTACTATTGATCGCATCAGGCCATAAGTACTCCAGGGTTACACGGAAAAACGGTAGCAGTTGCTTATAAATACATTTATTCGTCTATGTCTTTGTTTATATCCGATATGTACTATTCATGAAGAAACTGGTCAAATATTTACTGTGTTTTAGAAAGCACAGAGACATTAGGCTACTGGCCTGCTTTTGTTTCTTTTCCTTTGATATATGTTTATGTATTTAATAATGTGTGTTATTTAATAATATGTTCGCGGGAGACAGAAATATTTAATAGTGCCGACTTGTGCACTTGTGAGATTTCCGTGGCTTCTGCAGTGAAGACGTAGTATGCGTTTAGAAGTGAATATCTCACGAGCTATGTTGTTGTTCATAACTAATTACGTGAAGTAGGAATCTATTGTTTCCCTGTTATTCAACTTATATTTTATTTAATTGCTGGACCATCGATACCAATAAGTGTTTTGCAGTAATAAACGGCATTCAAATGGTTCAAATGGCTCTGAGCACTATGGGACTCAACTGCTGAGGTCATTAGTCCCCTAGAACTTAGAACTAGTTAAACCTAACTAACCTAAGGACATCACAAACATCCATGCCCGAGGCAGGATTCGAACCTGCGACCGTAGCGGTCTTGCGGTTCCAGACTGCAGCGCCTTTAACCGCACGGCCACTTCGGCCGGCAAACGGCATTCTTAAAGGTACTTCTGCTATCGTACTCATCATTTAAAGTAGTTAAAATAGTACCTGCAGACTTTATTGAATTGCAATCTTTCATTTATAACTTCTACGTTACATTCAAAATTCCCAATTGCTGAGTGATACTAATCTTCGACCACTCTATTCATGTGTATATTCATTTTGTATACTGTTGACCCAGCAGTACTTGGCTTGTAATGCGGCAACTACATATCCCAGCCCCTAGACAACGAAACCAGCCAAAACCTTTAATATTTCAACTCTGAGTCTGAAGGTACTAGTTTAGGGCCACCTCATTATTATTATTATTATTATTATTTTTGAAAGCCCGCAACTTAACATTTGTTGAAATAGCCACACACATTAATTACATCTACTTATCCCTAAAATACAAGGGCTATTCGTTGAAATAGCCACACAACTTAATTACATCTACTTTATCGGAAAGTAAGTTCAGAAAGGTCGCAAAATGGAAACCATTGTGAAAACACGGTGAAACTTTGCACAGATGTGTTGGGCAGTGTCTCTATTACGCCTGTCGATCGCATCACATCGTTCTTTTCAGTTTTGAGCGAACAGCGAGCTCGTAAAGATGTCTAGAAAATAATTTCTCCCCCCCTCCCTTCCAAGTACGAGGGCCTGGTGAGAAATGCAGCCCGCATAACGTAACATTCATGCGTTTCCTTTTTAAAGACAATTCTCTGTCGCATTCAACGGGGCTAATGAATAGGCTGCTGCAGCGTTTTCGATGCGAAATGTTGGATCACTCACAATACAGTCCGTAATGGCTCCCTCTGAGTCACATCTCTGTTCACACGAACCGCTGGCTATGAAGACAACGTTTTCCTATAGACAACGAGATGTAGACGAGCGTAGAGGAGTAGCAGAAAGCACTGTCGGCTGCCTTCTGTAACGAGGGTATCGGAAGATTGGCACAACACTACGACAAATGTCTAAGTCGGAGCCGCGATTATGTAGATAAGTAGCTAACTGTTGCAAATAAAACACTTTAAATTTTCACAGTGGTTTCCATTTCGCGGCCGATCGGAACTTACTTTCCAAATACCCCTTGTACAACATGTTTCAAATAATACTGCGTTACGATAAATACGAAAACATTACAAACATGTCAAATATTACATTACATCGTTTGTAGCACTGAAGTCTCCACGACTCAATGCGCGTTAAAAATAACATATTGTGTTTTGTAAAACATCGATGAATTGCAAATCTCATAACTGTTCACAAAAAATTTTAAAATAGGAACTTTCAAATATTTTAGTCATTGGTCGATACAAGATGACTTTCATAAAACACCAGTTCAAATTTTGCATATCTTCATTATTAATCCTTGCAAATTAATTTATTAAAACATTTTCTTCTTCTTTTCAGACTTTGTGACTCATTACTAGTCTATATTTAGGTACACGTGTGTTTAATAAAAATATGTAAATGATACACATTGCTTTAACATGAACTTATTATATTTTACGTCTTCCTAAGCAAATTGTACATCATAAAATGTTTCTGGCAAAAGATTGAAATTTTATGCTGGTTACGCTCCACAAACATTAGTCATCTTTTAAATTCCTGTTACGCGTCATCAGTGTTTTAAAGAAAAACCTGAGTTACTACTCTAAATATGCGCAACATTTAAAATAGTGGCGCTCAGAGTACCCCATAAAATCGGAATAAAATTAAAATTCATTATACTAAGTGGCCGCCGTGTACCTTTCTTCCCACATCTTAAAGTACTGTTGGGTGAAGTATTATAAATATTTAAGAAAAGCTTATTGAATGTCTCCTTCCCAAAAAGAAATGACGAACAATTGTGTTCGCACGTAATCATTCTTTACGTGTACGCTCTGTAAATACGTATGAACTCGTTTTCATGAATTTCTAGTCAAATTTGGCAGTCTCATTCTTTGTTCTTGAAACTTCTTTAAAATTTGCCAAAAATATACCAGGGATCATAAAACGTATTCCTTCAAACTAAACAAAATATACAATTGAATTCAAAGTTGACTGCTGAAGTCTACACAAAAATATACCCAAACGAAGGTACAAAGGAAAATCGTCTGTTTTACAAAATTCCGGTTTTCTTCATTGTCGACCTAATGTCTGTCACATGATTTCGGAGCACTTGACACACACAAAGGGTACACAGTTCGTTCGTCACATGTCTGGGTGGCTGAACGGTGACATCATGTTTCTGAGCATGGAGCTACTAGGATGAAATACCAAGCTTTGTGGTGACAAATTGACAAGGCCGCCGCACGGTCGTTGGATTTTTCTAGTCCCATGGGCTGATTCCTCCTCTCGCTAAGCTCACAAGTTTTTGATTCGATCATAGCCTAAGGTTACTATTTACATTTGCAAATTGTTGTCGTCCTTTGGTTGCTGTTATGTGGCCCACATTAGCAGTGTCTCTACCACATTTGCAGTTACATTGTAGCACTGTCTATTTCACGCGCAAATACAACTTCATTGTCCAGACGACCACACCTGCATATGAACAACACACTGACTCTCATGAACTGTTCATTGGGATGACGTAGTTGCGTTTGTACAACACATAATTTTCTTGGTCTCGGAAATTGGTTGTGTTCCAGAAAGGACTCGGCACCTGTTGATGCTCTGAGGTGCCTGATGGTGCAGTGTTTTGACATGTCACTTACCAAAAAATGGTTCAAATGGCTCTGAGCACTATGGGACTCAACTGCTGAGGTCATAAGTCCCCTAGAACTTAGAACTACTTAAACCTAACTAACCTAAGGACATCACACACATCCATGCCCGAGGCAGGATTCGAACCTGCGACCGTAGCGGTCGCTCGGTTCCAGACTGTAGCGCCTAGAACCGCTCGACAACTCTGGCCGGCTGTCACTTACCTAAAAAATTCCTGACCTTTCGTGTGCCATTGTCGCACTGACACGATGTTTTCCTGATGCTATCTTGCCGCTTGGCACTTGCTGCGAGCGGCATTAGCGGTCTCATTGTGCTTGTGACAAGTTCTTCTTGTGGCTAAGCAATTAGCGGGTCAGGTACAACGGATTCTGTTTGTCAGCTGCTCCAGCCTGCGCCGAACGGCACTTGTTCGCAGGTTAACTGGCCTAAGTCGTGGAGAGACCATCTGTGGGCGTATCTCCCCCTACGGCAGCGACCGGCGCTCGTTTGGGAGGCAGCTGCGCTTTCCGTACATATCAACTCGCTCTCTCAAGTAACAAGCGGCTTCAGGTAGCCACTATTTATCGCACTCCATGTCCCAGTTCCCGGAATATGAACGTCGCGCTGTGGCTATGTCAGGTGTGTAGCTCCGCATGACAAGGAACTTTACGCGATAACAGTAGGAAGACAATCGTTAGAACCTTAAAACTGCTAAACACTTCACAATAAATTAACCATACTTTTTGGAATCTTTTTTTTATCAAGCACTGCAGCGCGTCAGCAATCGTAAGTATCTAAATAATTAAGAAAAATCCGCCTCGATTGCACAAATGGTTCAAATGGCTCTGAGCACTTTGCGACATAACTTCTGAGGTCATCAGTCGCCTAGAACTTAGAACTAATTAAGCCTATCTAACCTAAGGACATCACACACATCCATGCCCGAGGCAGGATTCGAACCTGCGACCGTAGCGGTCGCTCGGTTCCAGACTGTAGCGCCTAGAACCGCACGGCCACTCCGGCCGGCCTCGATTGCACAAACTACCTAGTGTTTACCTAGGTTTCAGCATGGGTAACCACGCCTTCTTCAGAACAAAAATAAAACAGCTTGCCTAAATAGGCATAGTCAAAGGCTAAAATCAACACCTACCGCGGCAAGACCCCATAAAATTTTTTTACAAATACACGGTACATATGTACCAAGTCAGTAATATTACTTATCTCAACCATGTTCGGTGGAGAGCCTGTGACCATCGTACGTTAGATAGGGACAAACAAAAATCTGATACTGGTTTATTCTGACGTCTAACCTTATTTCAAATTTATTTCCACCTTGATTCAATTCTAATAAGCTTGTTGACATTCAGTGCTTACAATGTATGATGATTTGACTGTACTGTTATTTTGAATCTTTCCCGGAACAAGTATTCTTTAAACTTCAAAAACAAGCTGTTCGCCTTTATTTTGTCAATCAAGTGTTCTCAGGTCTGGAAAGAGGGTGGCATTGGCGGTAGCAGTTGCGGTTAGAACACGAGCAAGCGGGAATTTTTTTACTACTCATATGTGTGCGAGCGATACTGTCTCGACATTCCAATGTAACACAAACTAATAGACAAAATTAACTAATTTTTTTAAAAGAAAACTGCGATTTTAACTCCCTCTATTGCGGTTTCAACTACCTTACACATCATCTCAGTGATCCTAACTTTTAAGATATTTTGCACTCCATCGTTCTCATACAAATTTTTCCACGAGCGTATTTGCGACGTTTTGTACCTCGTTTAATGTTAAACATTTTCTGCTGGATAACCTAGAACACATACTTAAAAAAATAATGCACAAAAATGGGTTACACGCTCTTACACTAAGGCTATGTAAATGATAATCAACGTTTCTTTTAATTTGAATACCTCCAATGACGCTACTTTTTCTTTATCGATGGCGAGTATGCTCATATGATTTTTTCTTCATTTTCAATATGCCCTCCATTTCACTTTCAAAACTTTAATTCACATTAGCTGAGCGGAAAATTTCGTCGTCTCCGTTTAGGAATTTTGTATGTTCCTGGGTTTCGTTCTGCAACTTCGGATTGGCTTCATCGATAGTACTAGCTTAAATTTTTCCTTCTTGCGACGAGTTCTACCTGTAAAAATACACAGATAAAAATTCTATTAATCCTTGTAAACATTACTTAAGTTAAACTTCGTCGATAGTTCTAACTATCAATACAATTACTACCGCAGGATATAACACCGACCCATACATGAAAGTAATCGTCGTCATTGTCGTCTGCATATCGTAGAATTTACCTCTCACCACGCACAATGTAGTGGCTGACGGCCTTTACTTAACGACCAAGAGCAGCGGCGTTGGCTTACAGCTGGCGATGCTAACAGGCAAGCAACAGTGAGTGAAATAACCACAGAAATCAGTGTGGGACATGCGACGAAGTATCCGTTAGGACAGTGCAGCGAAAATTGGCGTTAATGGGTATGGCAGCAGAGAACTGACGCGAGTGCCTTCGCCCAATGGTTGACATCGCCTGCAGCGCCTCACGTAGGCTTATGAACGTATCGGTTGAACACTAAACGACTAGAAAACCATAGCAAGGTCAGATCAGTCCTGATTACAGTTGGTAAGAGCTGTTGGTAGGATTCAAGTGTGGAGCAGATTCCACGGAGCCATGGATCCAAGTTGTCATCAAGGCACTCTGCAAGCTGGAGGTGGCTCCATTAATGTAGGCTATGTTTACATGGAATGGACTGAGTCGTCTGGTCCAAATGAACCGGTCGTTGACTGGAAATGGTTAATGTTCGGCTACTTAGAGACCAGTCGTTGCCATTCATGGACTTCATGCTCCCAAACATATTACCAGACCACATTTATTCGCAAGTTGTTTGAAGAACATTTTAGACAGTTCGAGTGAATGATATGATCATCCAGACTGCCCAATGTGAATCCCATCGAACATATATGCGATCTAATCGAGAGGTCAGTTCACACACAAAACCCTTCGCCCAAAGGTTGACATCACCTGCAGCGCCTCAGGTGGACTTATGAACGTATCGGTTGAACACTAAACGACTAGAAAACCATAGCAAGGTCAGATGAGTCCTGATTACAGTTGGTAAGAGCTGTTGGTAGGATTCAAGTGTGGAGCAGATTCCACGGAGCCATGGATCCAAGTTGTCATCAAGGCACTCTGCAAGCTGGAGGTGGCTCCATTAATGTAGGCTATGTTTACATGGAATGGACTGAGTCGTCTGGTCCAAATGAACCGGTCGTTGACTGGAAATGGTTAATGTTCGGCTACTTAGAGACCAGTCGTTGCCATTCATGGACTTCATGCTCCCAAACATATTACCAGACCACATTTATTCGCAAATTGTTTGAAGAACATTCTAGACAGTTCGAGTGAATGATATGATCATCCAGACTGCCCAATGTGAATCCCATCAAACATATATGCGACCTAATCGAGAGGTCAGTTCGCACACAAAACCCTTCGCCCGAAGGTTGACATCACCTGCAGCGCCTCATGTGGACTTATAAACGTATCGGTTGAACACTAAACGAATAGAAAACCATAGCAAGGTCAGATGAGTCCTGACTACTGTTGGTAAGAGCTGTTGGTAGGATTCAAGTGTGGAGCAGATTCCACGGAGCCATGGATCCAAGTTGTCATCAAGGCACTCTGCAAGCTGGAGGTGGCTCCATTAATGTAGGCTACGTTTACATGGAATGGACTGAGTCGTCTGGTCCAAATGAACCGGTCGTTGACTGGAAATGGTTAATGTTCGGCTACTTAGAGACCAGTCGTTGCCATTCATGGACTTCATGCTCCCAAACATATTACCAGACCACATTTATTCGCAAATTGTTTGAAGAACATTCTAGACAGTTCGAGTGAATGATATGATCATCCAGACTGCCCAATGTGAATCCCATCAAACATATATGCGACCTAATCGAGAGGTCAGTTCGCACACAAAACCCTTCACCCGAAGGTTGACATCACCTGCAGCGCCTCATGTGGACTTATAAACGTATCGGTTGAACACTAAACGACTAGAAAACCATAGCAAGGTCAGATGAGTCCTGACTACTGTTGGTAAGAGCTGTTGGTAGGATTCAAGTGTGGAGCAGATTCCACGGAGCCATGGATCCAAGTTGTCATCAAGGCACTCTGCAAGCTGGAGGTGGCTCCATTAATGTAGGCTACGTTTACATGGAATGGACTGAGTCGTCTGGTCCAAATGAACCGGTCGTTGACTGGAAATGGTTAATGTTCGGCTACCTAGAGACCAGTCGTTGCCATTCATGGACTTCATGCTCCCAAACATATTACCAGACCACATTTATTCGCAAGTTGTTTGAAGAACATTTTTGACAGTTCGAGTGAATGATATGATCATCCAGACTGCCCAATGTGAATCCCATCGAACATATATGCGACCTAATCGAGAGGTCAGTTCACACACAAAACCCTTCGCCCAAAGGTTGACATCACCTGCAGCGCCTCAGGTGGACTTATGAACGTATCGGTTGAACACTAAACGACTAGAAAACCATAGCAAGGTCAGATGAGTCCTGATTACAGTTGGTAAGAGCTGTTGGTAGGATTCAAGTGTGGGGCAGATTCCACGGAGCCATGGATCCAAGTTGTCATCAAGGCACTCTGCAAGCTGGAGGTGGCTCCATTAATGTAGGCTATGTTTACATGGAATGGACTGAGTCGTCTGGTCCAAATGAACCGGTCGTTGACTGGAAATGGTTAATGCTCGGCTACTTAGAGACCAGTCGTTGCCATTCATGGACTTCATGCTCCCAAACATATTACCAGACCACATTTATTCGCAAATTGTTTGAAGAACATTCTAGACAGTTCGAGTGAATGATATGATCATCCAGACTGCCCCATGTGAATCCCATCAAACATATATGCGACCTAATCGAGAGGTCAGTTCGCACACAAAACCCTTCGCCCGAAGGTTGACATCACCTGCAGCGCCTCATGTGGACTTATAAACGTATCGGTTGAACACTAAACGACTAGAAAACCATAGCAAGGTCAGATGAGTCCTGACTACTGTTGGTAAGAGCTGTTGGTAGGATTCAAGTGTGGAGCAGATTCCACGGAGCCATGGATCCAAGTTGTCATCAAGGCACTCTGCAAGCTGGAGGTGGCTCCATTAATGTAGGCTACGTTTACATGGAATGGACTGAGTCGTCTGGTCCAAATGAACCGGTCGTTGACTGGAAATGGTTAATGTTCGGCTACTTAGAGACCAGTCGTTGCCATTCATGGACTTCATGCTCCCAAACATATTACCAGACCACATTTATTCGCAAGTTGTTTGAAGAACATTCTAGACAGTTCGAGTGAATGATATGATCATCCAGACTGCCCAATGTGAATCCCATCGAACTTATGTGCGACCTAATCGAGAGGTCAGTTCGCACACAAAACTCTTCGCCCGAAGGTTGACATCACCTGCAGCGCCTCAGGTGGACTTATGAACGTATCGGTTGAACACTAAACGACTAGAAAACCATAGCAAGGTCAGATGAGTCCTGATTACAGTTGGTAAGAGCTGTTGGTAGGATTCAAGTGTGGAGCAGATTCCACGGAGCCATGGATCCAAGTTGTCATCAAGGCACTCTGCAAGCTGGAGGTGGCTCCATTAATGTAGGCTACGTTTACATGGAATGGACTGAGACGTCTGGTCCAAATGAACCGGTCGTTGACTGGAAATGGTTAATGTTCGGCTACTTAGAGACCAGTCGTTGCCATTCATGGACTTCATGCTCCCAAACATATTACCAGACCACATTTATTCGCAAATTGTTTGAAGAACATTCTAGACAGTTCGAGTGAATGATATGATCATCCAGACGGCCCAATGTGAATCCCATCAAACATATATGCGACCTAATCGAGAGGTCAGTTCGCACACAAAACCCTTCGCCCGAAGGTTGACATCACCTGCAGCACCTCATGTGGACTTATAAACGTATCGGTTGAACACTAAACGACTAGAAAACCATAGCAAGGTCAGATGAGTCCTGACTACTGTTGGTAAGAGCTGTTGGTAGGATTCAAGTGTGGAGCAGATTCCACGCAGCCATGTATCCATGTTGTTATTAAGGCACTCTGCAAGCTGGAGGTGGCTCCATTAATGTAGGCTATGTTTACATGGAATGGACTGAGTCGTCTGGTCCAAATGAACCGGTCGTTGACTGGAAATGGTTAATGTTCGGCTACTTAGCGACCAGTCGTTGCCATTCATGGACTTCATGCTCCCAAACATATTACCAGACCACATTTATTCGCAAGTTGTTTGAAGAACATTGTAGATAGTTCGAGTGAATGATATGATCATCCAGACTGCCCAATGTGAATCCCATCGAACTTATGTGCGACCTAATCGAGAGGTCAGTTCGCACACAAAACTCTTCGCCCGAAGGTTGACATCACCTGCAGCGCCTCAGGTGGACTTATGAACGTATCGGTTGAACACTAAACGACTAGAAAACCATAGCAAGGTCAGATGAGTCCTGATTACAGTTGGTAAGAGCTGTTGGTAGGATTCAAGTGTGGAGCAGATTCCACGGAGCCATGGATCCAAGTTGTCATCAAGGCACTCTGCAAGCTGGAGGTGGCTCCATTAATGTAGGCTACGTTTACATGGAATGGACTGAGTCGTCTGGTCCAAATGAACCGGTTGTTGACTGGAAATGGTTAATGTTCGGCTACTTAGAGACCAGTCGTTGCCATTCATGGACTTCATGCTCCCAAACATATTACCAGACCACATTTATTCGCAGGTTGTTTGAAGAACATTCTAGACAGTTCGAGTGAATGATATGATCATCCAGACTGCCCAATGTGAATCCCATCAAATCGAGAGGTCAGTTCGCACACAAAACCTTTCGCCCGAAGGTTGCCATCACCTGCAGCGCCTCAGGTGGGCTTATGAACGTATCGGTTGAACACTAAACGACTAGAAAACCATAGCAAGGTCAGATGAGTCCTGACTACTGTTGGTAAGAGCTGTTGGTAGGATTCAAGTGTGGAGCAGATTCCACACAGCCATGGATCCATGTTGTTATTAAGGCACTCTGCAAGCTGGAGGTGGCTCCATTAATGTAGGCTATGTTTACATGGAATGGACTGAGTCGTCTGGTCCAAATGAACCGGTCGTTGACTGGAAATGGTTAATGTTCGGCTACTTAGAGACCAGTCGTTGCCATTCATGGACTTCATGCTCCCAAACATATTACCAGACCACATTTATTCGCAAATTGTTTGAAGAACATTCTAGACAGTTCGAGTGAATGATATGATCATCCAGACTGCCCAATGTGAATCCCATCAAACATATATGTGACCTAATCGAGAGGTCAGTTCGCACACAAAACCCTTCGCCCGAAGGTTGACATCACCTGCAGCGCCTCATGTGGACTTATAAACGTATCGGTTGAACACTAAACGACTAGAAAACCATAGCAAGGTCAGATGAGTCCTGACTACTGTTGGTAAGAGCTGTTGGTAGGATTCAAGTGTGGAGCAGATTCCACGCAGCCATGGATCCATGTTGTTATTAAAGCACTCTGCAAGCTGGAGGTGGCTCCATTAATGTAGGCTATGTTTACATGGAATGGACTGAGTCGTCTGGTCCAAATGAACCGGTCGTTGACTGGAAATGGTTAATGCTCGGCTACTTAGAGACCAGTCGTTGCCATTCATGGACTTCATGCTCCCAAACATATTACCAGACCACATTTATTCGCAAATTGTTTGAAGAACATTCTAGACAGTTCGAGTGAATGATATGATCATCCAGACTGCCCCATGTGAATCCCATCAAACATATATGCGACCTAATAGAGAGGTCAGTTCGCACACAAAACCCTTCGCCCGAAGGTTGACATCACCTGCAGCGCCTCATGTGGACTTATAAACGTATCGGTTGAACACTAAACGACTAGAAAACCATAGCAAGGTCAGATGAGTCCTGACTACTGTTGGTAAGAGCTGTTGGTAGGATTCCAGTGTGGAGCAGATTCCACAGAGCCATGGATCCAAGTTGTCATCAAGGCACTCTGCAAGCTGGAGGTGGCTCCATTAATGTAGGCTACGTTTACATGGAATGGACTGAGTCGTCTGGTCCAAATGAACCGGTCGTTGACTGGAAATGGTTAATGTTCGGCTACTTAGAGACCAGTCGTTGCCATTCATGGACTTCATGCTCCCAAACATATTACCAGACCACATTTATTCGCAAGTTGTTTGAAGAACATTCTAGACAGTTCGAGTGAATGATATGATCATCCAGACTGCCCAATGTGAATCCCATCGAACTTTTGTGCGACCTAATCGAGAGGTCAGTTCGCACACAAAACTCTTCGCCCGAAGGTTGACATCACCTGCAGCGCCTCAGGTGGACTTATGAACGTATCGGTTGAACAGTAAACGACTAGAAAACCATAGCAAGGTCAGATGAGTCCTGACTACTGTTGGTAAGAGCTGTTGGTAGGATTCAAGTGTGGAGCAGATTCCACGCAGCCATGTATCCATGTTGTTATTAAGGCACTCTGCAAGCTGGAGGTGGCTCCATTAATGTAGGCTATGTTTACATGGAATGGACTGAGTCGTCTGGTCCAAATGAACCGGTCGTTGACTGGAAATGGTTAATGTTCGGCTACTTAGAGACCAGTCGTTGCCATTCATGGACTTCATGCTCCCAAACATATTACCAGACCACATTTATTCGCAGGTTGTTTGAGAACATTCTAGACAGTTCGAGTGAATGATATGATCATCCAGACTGCCCAATGTGAATCCCATCAAATCGAGAGGTCAGTTCGCACACAAAACCTTTCGCCCGAAGGTTGCCATCACCTGCAGCGCCTCATGTGGACTTATAAACGTATCGGTTGAACACTAAACGACTAGAAAACCATAGCAAGGTCAGATGAGTCCTGACTACTGTTGGTAAGAGCTGTTGGTAGGATTCAAGTGTGGAGCAGATTCCACGCAGCCATGGATCCATGTTGTTATTAAGGCACTCTGCAAGCTGGAGGTGGCTCCATTAATGTAGGCTATGTTTACATGGAATGGACTGAGTCGTCTGGTCCAAATGAACCGGTCGTTGACTGGAAATGGTTAATGTTCGGCTACTTAGAGACCAGTCGTTGCCATTCATGGACTTCATGCTCCCAAACATATTACCAGACCACATTTATTCGCAAATTGTTTGAAGAACATTCTAGACAGTTCGAGTGAATGATATGATCATCCAGACTGCCCAATGTGAATCCCATCAAACATATATGCGACCTAATCGAGAGGTCAGTTCGCACACAAAACCCTTCGCCCGAAGGTTGACATCACCTGCAGCGCCTCATGTGGACTTATAAACGTATCGGTTGAACACTAAACGACTAGAAAACCATAGCAAGGTCAGATGAGTCCTGATTACTGTTGGTAAGAGCTGTTGGTAGGATTCAAGTGTGGAGCAGATTCCACGTAGCCATGGATCCATGTTGTTATTAAGGCACTCTGCAAGCTGGAGGTGGCTCCATTAATGTAGGCTATGTTTACATGGAATGGACTGAGTCGTCTGGTCCAAATGAACCGGTCGTTGACTGGAAATGGTTAATGTTCGGCTACTTAGAGACCAGTCGTTGCCATTCATGGACTTCATGCTCCCAAACATATTACCAGACCACATTTATTCGCAAATTGTTTGAAGAACATTCTAGACAGTTCGAGTGAATGATATGATCATCCAGACTGCCCAATGTGAATCCCATCAAACATATATGCGACCTAATCGAGAGGTCAGTTCGCACACAAAACCCTTCGCCCAAACGTTGACGTCACCTGCAGCGCCTCATGTGGACTTATAAACGTATCGGTTGAACACTAAACGACTAGAAAACCATAGCAAGGTCAGATGAGTCCTGATTACTGTTGGTAAGAGCTGTTGGTAGGATTCAAGTGTGGAGCAGATTCCACGCAGCCATGGATCCATGTTGTTATTAAGGCACTCTGCAAGCTGGAGGTGGCTCCATTAATGTAGGCTATGTTTACATGGAATGGACTGAGTCGTCTGGTCCAAATGAACCGGTCGTTGACTGGAAATGGTTAATGTTCGGCTACTTAGAGACCAGTCGTTGCCATTCATGGACTTCATGCTCCCAAACATATTACCAGACCACATTTATTTGCAAGTTGTTTGAAGAACATTCTAGACAGTTCGAGTGAATGATATGATCATCGAGACTGCCCAATGTGAATCCCATCGAACATATATGCGACCTAATCGAGAGGTCAGTTCGCACACAAAACCCTTCGCCCGAAGGTTGACATCACCTGCAGCGCCTCATGTGGACTTATAAACGTATCGGTTGAACACTAAACGACTAGAAAACCATAGCAAGGTCCGATGAGTCCTGACTACTGTTGGTAAGAGCTGTTGGTAGGATTCAAGTGTGGAGCAGATTCCACGCAGCCATGGATCCATGTTGTTATTAAGGCACACTGCAAGCTGGAGGTGGCTCCATTAATGTAGGCTATGTTTACATGGAATGGACTGAGTCGTCTGGTCCAAATGAACCGGTCGTTGACTGGAAATGGTTAATGTTCGGCTACTTAGAGACCAGTCGTTGCCATTTATGGACTTCATGCTCCCAAACATATTACCAGACCACATTTATTCGCAAGTTGTTTGAAGAACATTCTAGACAGTTCGAGTGAATGATATGATCATCCAGACTGCCCAATGTGAATCCCATCAAACATATATGCGACCTAATCGAGAGGTCAGTTCGCACACAAAACCCTTCGCCCGAAGGTTGACATCACCTGCAGCGCCTCATGTGGACTTATAAACGTATCGGTTGAACACTAAACGACTAGAAAACCATAGCAAGGTCAGATGAGTCCTGACTACTGTTGGTAAGAGCTGTTGGTAGGATTCAAGTGTGGAGCAGATTCCACGCAGCCATGGATCCATGTTGTTATTAAGGCACTCTGCAAGCTGGAGGTGGCTCCATTAATGTAGGCTATGTTTACATGGAATGGACTGAGTCGTCTGGTCCAAATGAACCGGTCGTTGACTGGAAATGGTTAATGTACGGCTACTTAGAGACCAGTCGTTGCCATTTATGGACTTCATGCTCCCAAACATATTACCAGACCACATTTATTCGCAAGTTGTTTGAAGAACATTCTAGACAGTTCGAGTGAATGATATGATCATCCAGACTGCCCAATGTGAATCCCATCAAACATATATGTGACCTAATCGAGAGGTCAGTTCGCACACAAAACCCTTCGCCCAAAGGTTGACATCACCTGCAGCGCCTCATGTGGACTTATAAACGTATCGGTTGAACACTAAACGACTAGAAAACCATAGCAAGGTCAGATGAGTCCTGACTACTGTTGGTAAGAGCTGTTGGTAGGATTCAAGTGTGGAGCAGATTCCACGCAGCCATGGATCCATGTTGTTATTAAAGCACTCTGCAAGCTGGAGGTGGCTCCATTAATGTAGGCTATGTTTACATGGAATGGACTGAGTCGTCTGGTCCAAATGAACCGGTCGTTGACTGGAAATGGTTAATGTTCGGCTACTTAGAGACCAGTCGTTGCCATTTATGGACTTCATGCTCCCAAACATATTACCAGACCACATTTATTCGCAAGTTGTTTGAAGAACATTCTAGACAGTTCGAGTGAATGATATGATCATCCAGACTGCCCAATGTGAATCCCATCGAACATATATGCGACCTAATCGAGAGGTCAGTTCGCACACAAAACCCTTCGCCCGAAGGTTGACATCACCTGCAGCGCCTCATGTGGACTTATAAACGTATCGGTTGAACACTAAACGACTAGAAAACCATAGCAAGGTCAGATGAGTCCTGACTACTGTTGGTAAGAGCTGTTGGTAGGATTCAGGTGTGGAGCAGATTCCACGCAGCCATGGATCCATGTTGTTATTAAGGCACTCTGCAAGCTGGAGGTGGCTCCATTAATGTAGGCTATGTTTACATGGAATGGACTGAGTCGTCTGGTCCAAATGAACCGGTCGTTGACTGGAAATGGTTAATGTTCGGCTACTTAGAGACCAGTCGTTGCCATTCATGGACTTCATGCTCCCAAACATATTACCAGACCACATTTATTCGCAAATTGTTTGAAGAACATTCTAGTCAGTTCGAGTGAATGATATGATCATCCAGACTGCCCAATGTGAATCCCATCAAACATATATGCGACCTAATCGAGAGGTCAGTTCGCACACAAAACCCTTCGCCCGAAGGTTGACATCACCTGCAGCGCCTCATGTGGACTTATAAACGTATCGGTTGAACACTAAACGACTAGAAAACCATAGCAAGGTCAGATGAGTCCTGATTACTGTTGGTAAGAGCTGTTGGTAGGATTCAAGTGTGGAGCAGATTCCACGCAGCCATGGATCCATGTTGTTATTAAGGCACTCTGCAAGCTGGAGGTGGCTCCATTAATGTAGGCTATGTTTACATGGAATGGACTGAGTCGTCTGGTCCAAATGAACCGGTCGTTGACTGGAAATGGTTAATGTTCGGCTACATAGAGACCAGTCGTTGCCATTCATGGACTTCATGCTCCCAAACATATTACCAGACCACATTTATTTGCAAGTTGTTTGAAGAACATTCTAGACAGTTCGAGTGAATGATATGATCATCCAGACTGCCCAATGTGAATCCCATCAAACATATATGCGACCTAATCGAGAGGTCAGTTCGCATACAAAACCCTTCCCCCGAAGGTTGACATCACCTGCAGCGCCTCAGGTGGACTTATGAACGTATCGGTTGAACACTAAACGACTAGAAAACCATAGCAAGGTCAGATGAGTCCTGATTACAGTTGGTAAGAGCTGTTGGTAGGATTCAAGTGTGGAGCAGATTCCACGGAGCCATGGATCCAAGTTGTCATCAAGGCACTCTGCAAGCTGGAGGTGGCTCCATTAATGTAGGCTACGTTTACATGGAATGGACTGAGTCGTCTGGTCCAAATGAACCGGTCGTTGACTGGAAATGGTTAATGTTCGGCTACTTAGAGACCAGTCGTTGCCATTCATGGACTTCATGCTCCCAAACATATTACCAGACCACATTTATTCGCAAATTGTTTGAAGAACATTCTAGACAGTTCGAGTGAATGATATGATCATCCAGACTGCCCAATGTGAATCCCATCAAACATATATGCGACCTAATCGAGAGGTCAGTTCGCACACAAAACCCTTCGCCCGAAGGTTGACATCACCTGCAGCGCCTCATGTGGACTTATAAACGTATCGGTTGAACACTAAACGACTAGAAAACCATAGCAAGGTCAGATGAGTCCTGACTACTGTTGGTAAGAGCTGTTGGTAGGATTCAAGTGTGGAGCAGATTCCACGGAGCCATGGATCCAAGTTGTCATCAAGGCACTCTGCAAGCTGGAGGTGGCTCCATTAATGTAGGCTACGTTTACATGGAATGGACTGAGTCGTCTGGTCCAAATGAACCGGTCGTTGACTGGAAATGGTTAATGTTCGGCTACTTAGAGACCAGTCGTTGCCATTCATGGACTTCATGCTCCCAAACATATTACCAGACCACATTTATTCGCAAATTGTTTGAAGAACATTCTAGACAGTTCGAGTGAATGATACGATCATCCAGACTGCCCAATGTGAATCCCATCAAACATATATGCGACCTAATCGAGAGGTCAGTTCACACACAAAACCCTTCGCCCGAAGGTTGACATCACCTGCAGCGCCTCATGTGGACTTATAAACGTATCGGTTGAACACTAAACGACTAGAAAACCATAGCAAGGTCAGATGAGTCCTGACTACTGTTGGTAAGAGCTGTTGGTAGGATTCAAGTGTGGAGCAGATTCCACGCAGCCATGGATCCATGTTGTTATTAAGGCACTCTGCAAGCTGGAGGTGGCTCCATTAATGTAGGCCATGTTTACATGGAATGGACTGAGTCGTCTGGTCCAAATGAACCGGTCGTTGACTGGAAATGGTTAATGTTCGGCTACTTAGAGATCAGTCGTAGCTATTCATGGACTTCATGCTCCCCAAAGGTATTGCCAGAACACATTTATTCGCAAGTTGTTTGAAGAACATTCTAGACAGTTCAAGTGAATGATTTGATCATCCAGACTGCCCGATGTGAATCCCATCGCACATATATGGGACATAATAGACAGGTCAGTTCGCACACAAAACCCTGCACGGGCTACACTTTCGCAATTATGGACTGCTATAGATGCAGTATGGCTCAATATTTCTGCAGGGGGCTTCCAACGACTTGTTGAGACCATGCCACGAGGAGCTGCTGCAATACACCATGCAAAAGGAGGTCCGACACGACAGTAGGAGGTGTCCCTCAACTTTTGTCGCCACAATGTAAAACTCATCGTAAACTCATAGTCTTCTCCACTCCAACACATGTCGTTTTCGCATCATTTTACCGGAGATGCAATGCTCAATAAGCTTCACTTATTCCAGTTTGGAATCCAGATTCAGGCTTGCATTTGCTAATGACTTGATTTCAAATACGGTTAGTTCGATGTATTTTCGTCTCTGAATCGTGCATTAAATTCAATAAGTTGCTTTCCACTTTTTTCACAATCAGTCACAGGTGCTCACTTAACTTTATAGTAAGGCAGCGTTTTTGAGTGCTTCATTTACTTTGAAGTCAGATTGCATTTATAGACTCTTCAACCTTTCAATGTTAGATTGTATATTAGGACCCATTAATTCCAGTTTAACTTGAAACTGGGTATTAGGCACCCAAAACCTTATTCCAAGCTTGATTTAACACTTTGATAGTAAGGTTTTATGCAATTATATTTCTGAATGCAATTAAGAAATAAGTTATCTTACGTATGAGTGTAAGACTATTCTTCCTATTCACTTAACTGACAAATTCCCCTACAGTGGGAGTTGCGGCGGGTTTTTATAAAGACTCCAAACGCATCCCAAGGCAGATAGCCCTCGGATGGTTGAACAGTTCAGTAAAACATCTGACAATATGAGTTACATCCTACACTTGTATGTAAGCAATTTATATGGATATGCCGCACAACAACCTATCATTGCTGGAGTGTTTTGATGGCTGTCCAATGATGAAATCGTCGGATCATGTGATTTCACATATGTTGAAGCGGATTATGATGTAGAATACGTCATGGAGGTGGACATAGCATATCCTAATAATTTCCATAAGACAAACAGCGATTTTCTGCTTTGTCTGGAGCACCCAGATCCCAAAGCTGATTGTGATGCTGAGGAATCAAAAGAGGTATTAAGGGGCGGTCAAATCAATAATAATTACCACATGCATTAAGACATTTATCGCACTGGGGGACGAGACGATCAGTTCTGCCTGCTGATGGATCCACAGCACTATCCAATCTTGCACTTACTAGTCTGAATGAATCGACGTCTATGCATGTCTTTCTTCAGGTCGCCAAAGGTGTGAAAATGACATAGTGAAGGACTTGGGCTGTACAGAGGACATTGCAGTGTTTCCCAACCAAATCACTGAATTCGACCAATCACATTGGTTGACGAAATACGTTGACCTTATCACAGCTAAGAGGGCTCTTGCATTGTGCCATTTTGAACAAGATTTTTTGTAAAATTTTATAAACTAGCCCTTTCCACAGTGGCTTTACCCATGTATGTATTTGATACATTTATTGAACACACCTCCTCCTCCCCCCCCCCTCTGTGTACACCTCTTCCTCCTTCTGTTCTGTGTACCTCGTGTCCACCTCACCCCCTACCTCTATACATCTATCTCATCCTTCCCAGTGTGTCTCTTCATATCCTCTTCCCCCTCTCTTTGTCCATTTCCTTCACCACTGACCATACGTTACCCCTTCCACTCTCTGACCATAACTCCTCCCCCTCTCTCGTTCCATCTTCACCTCCTCTCTTCCTTTTCCACCTGCCCAATACCTCCCTACACTTCCACCTATCTCACTCATCTCCTGCTCCTCCTCTCTCTCTGTCCATTTCCTTTTCCCCCTCACTCTGTTCATCCCCTGCTCTATCCATCTCAACCCATCCCCAGCCATGCTCATCGGCACTTGTAGCCCCTGCACTGCAGTTCAGTAAAGCAGGCCGATACTATTCCCACAACATGCCTGTCATACAGATCAGATCACACTTCAGGAGCCTGAAAATCATTTACTTACCTTCATGTACAGGTTGCCATTTAAAGCTGGTCGATCAAGCAGGCTGACAGCACTCCAACACAACATGTCTGTCATACTGGAGCCCAGAAAACCATTTATTGCCCCTGACATGTAGGCTGCCCGGCATAGCATATTGATTTGGATGGCTAATACTGTTGCGACACAGCATATCTGTTATGCACTGCAGCCTGTATATCAGGCTCTGAGTAAAACACATCTTTGCTCATACCTCCACACCTATTGGAGCTAGGCAGTTATATACCCCATATTGCTGTTACTCATCAGGCCTGCTGTTTCTGTGCCAAATTCGTTGAAATCGAGCCTGAGGTTTGGGAGGAGATCCTGGACATACACACCTACACTCTGCTTTCTATAACATGTGAATATTACAGTTTTCAGCGAGACAATGGAGAATGTTAGAAACCGCAATGAAATTCACCTAACAACTAAATGGGGTGGGTGTTAATGTGCAAAAAATTATGTCGCCAGGTCAAACTACAAACGGGCTAAAATCTTCAATAAAGGTTTTTTCACTCTGATGGTGGGTAAGGTTTCCATAGAGTTCGTAGAATCTGTTTATGTCAATACATGTATGGTGGACCTATTGAAAGTCCACATGTACCACTTTCATTATGAGTTCAAAAAAGCTCTGTTTTCAGGAGGAGAGCTTCGTTTATGGGGTGAAGGGTTGCAATCCATACGGAGGAATCAGGTGCCACCTCGATGTGTGCGACATGTTTGGATATGTTGAAGACAATCATTACGGTGTAATGCTGGTAAACAAGAAGTTTATAAGTCTAATGAAAGACAAGGTGAATGGCTCAAAGACTGAAGTGTTTGTAGGCCTTAGATCGAAAGTTTACGCAAACTCCATAGTGAGTGGTGCCACCCAAGATGAGTTAAGGCTGTGTGGCCTAAATGACTCACATACTAGACAATCACTTGCAATTTCTGAGCAGTAGTATTGGCGATGTTCCACCTCCTCCTCTACATATGATGCATCAAGTTAATATTCGATTATGGAGCCACATGGTACCCAGTGTATCCCAGC